>NC_041389.1:203454031-203596371 GCF_002162155.2 Triticum dicoccoides | reverse complement strand
CGGATATGTAGATCTCCTACCATTGTAACTGACTCTGTGTAACCCTAACCCTCTTCGGTGCCTATATAAACCGGAGGGTTTTAGTCCGTAGGACGAACAACAATCATACCATAGGCTAGCTTCTAGGGTTTAGCCTCTCTGATCTCGTGGTAGATCTACTCTTGTACTACCCATATCATCAATATTAATCAAGCAGGAGTAGGGTTTTACCTCCATCGAGAGGGCCCGAACCTGGGTAAAAACATCATGTCCCTTGACTCCCGTTACCATCCGCCTAGATGCACAGTTCGGGACCCCCTACCCGAGATCCGCCGATTTTGACACCGACAGCCGCCAAGGAAGCTGACGATGATTACTGGACGTAGGCTCTCAATTAGCGGTCTAGAGTATACTGGTATGTCATGGACGCTGGTTACGACCTCGAGGTCGTCAACCCGACGGCTTGACGCGAGCTATGTCACAGGTTAAGTGGCCTACCCCAACCCCTCGGGTTCAACCGCCCTCGATCTCATCCATGGCCTCACCGCAGGTCTCCTCTGGCTCGCTATCAAGAATTTGCCATCCTACATGGCCATTAAGCCCCTTTGGTCATTTCTAAAGGACTCGTCCTCCGACGTTAGCTTGGGATCCTCAACTGCCAAGTCAGACCTCATCGACGGCGACCACGAGGAGGGCACCCTCCCCGGCTCTTCCAAGGGAAAAGAGCCCATCTGTGACATCAGGAAGGGCACCCTATAGCTGTGCTCTTCCAAGGGGAAGGAGCCCATCTACGACAACATGGAGCGCACACAGAGTCCATGCTCTTCCCTTGGGAAGGAGCCCATCTGTGACAAGTGAGGAAACTCATGATTTGGTTTGCCACACCTCTTCACAGGGGGGAACCCATGATTTATTTTGTCGAGCCCATTTTGTAGTGAGAATATGTCCAGTTTTAGTTGCTATATTTGGTTGTTTACAGTACGCCTTGTTTATTTCAGTTATCCACAATGTGATGCCCTATATGTGCAACTATTTACTGTGCAGTACAATTTCATCAATACTAGTTTCAACAATACCAATAGGAATGACTATATTTGCTTGAAGTTAAGCATGTTATAGCTAGCATACGCCTCTTTTAACATTTTTGGTTTTTCGGTTGTTCGTAGTTAGCATATGTCCAGTTTCAATTGCTATCTTTGGTTGTTCATAGTGATGAGGACATGACTACCTAGGATACGGCCAAAAATATTGCATACATGCATATTTCTGAGGTGATTTCTAATGCAAACTATGCAATAATTTATATATGTTATCCAGGACGAAAATACTTCACTGACTTTTGTGCCATGTGTAACTGTAGGTGTATGGGACATTTGTACAATCCACATATGAAGATAAGGGAAAAGAGAAGTTTAGTGCTGTTCAAAAAGTTCTCTCACGTTACTTTTGGGCCAAGAGAAAATAGAGTCCAAGTCTCTCATGTTCTGGACTCAGATTCAGACTCAAATCACCAATATCTCTTTCATCTGAACTGCGAATTGGGTGATTTTTTTGGAAGGTAGATTTCATGAACTTTCCAACTCAATTGGATTCACCTTCAAATATGTTCGTAGCGTTAATATATTGATGAAATAATCTAACCCTATAGTAGAATCCGAGTCAAATTGCAAGTCCAAAGGTGTTACATCACCTCCACTTGGGCCCACGAGCCTTGTAGGACCTAGGTTTAGTTTTAGTCTGCATTGGGACGTCCTCCCACCTCCTTGGCTGCCATCCTTTGCTCTTGTATAAGTAGATCAATCTAGTAGATCTTTTACTTGAGATTTATATAGTTAAAAGTTAACCATTGCAACTTCGTGTACTTCGTTTGTGTCCAACGACCAGACCAAGACCGCTTTCGGATCCCCACCTTTATCAATACTTCATCTAATATTCACAATATTCAGATTGCATTATCATATTCTTGCTTATTCTTTGGTTGTGTGCAGGAATATACCTTCGTGGTCAGGCTGATCATGCTTCTAGTATCTTTAGTAACCTCAGGAGATTGGTTTTAGCGATTGCTAAGGTGCAAAGTTGTGCACGTTTGTACTCAGATCATTTAAGTCATATCCACCAAATCGATAGTTATCATCTCATCGAAAGATCAGGCCCCTCGCCTCTATCACATAGTATGATGGAGGCGAAGGTGTCCTGATGTTTCGATGAGGTAGCTATCATTTTCTGTGGGAGTCGACTTTGACGATCCGACTACGAATGTGGGAGACGTCGCGCCTTAGCAATCGCTAAACCAAGTTCCGAGGGTTATTGGCCACGTTGGAGCAGGATCAACCTGGCCACGAGGGTCTATTTCCCGTGAGCAAATGAAGAACAAGCAAGAAACTTAGATTGCAATTTGGATACTGTGTATATAAGAGGAATGCTTTATTAATGAAAGTGGGGCTGTGTGACGTTTTTGTCTGGTTGTTGAACACAAACGAAGTATGCGAGTTGCAGCTATGGCGAACTTTAATCTAAACAGACACAAAGTCTAAACGATGCCCTAAGGGTTGTATATATGAAGGAATAGGGGCATGACCCCTTGGAGGAGGGGTCTGAAACCAACCCTAACTCAGTTTCCCCACACATACGGACTCTAAAAATAACCTATACTGAAGTATTTAGAAATTACATGGGCCTATCCCTATAATAAGGTGATGCAGCACCTATGATAGCCTCTAGAGGAAATTTATGAAGTAGCATCTTGTACATTTCGTCCAAGCCTTCATTCACTCATTATGGTGGTTTCAAAGTCCTGAAATCATCACTTGAAACTCCGTTCTTGTTCCCCTTGCGCATGCCATCATCTCTGTGCATGATCTTGCTCCAATGTTCGTCCTTCTTGTCCAAGCTAGGCCCTACATTTGTAAGCAAAACAAATGTATCCAATTTAGGCAGCATCATATTCTCATGAACATTAGAATCGTTACCAAGAAACGAAAGTACCTCGTAATTTAATTGGCATGCACAAGCTCTAGTAATTGGTCCAGTATATGTAGCAGCAAGGGCTATGGGTGTAACTTTGTTAGTGATGTCCTCATCATCCTCTCCTTCCCAAAGTGAAGTCGTCCTCGACGCAAGCTCACCTTCCTCACCCAAGTAAGGCTCCAAATCTACAATGTTAAAAGTGGGACTAACCCCAAAATATGCAAGTAGCTCAAGTTTATATGCATCATCATGTATTTTCTCTAACACCATAAAAGTACCATCAACAAGTGGCATTAGCTTTTACTTGCGCAAATCAGGAAACCTATCTTTACGTGAATGTGACCAAACAAGATCTCTAGGTGCAAACACAACACGGTTTCTATCCTGATCTCTATAAAGTTCATATTTAGCATTCATGCACTCAATATTTTCCTTAGTTAAATCATGCATTTTTAAGACAATTCAGCATGTTGTTTAGCATCAAAATTAACCTTCCCCAAAGATGGAAAAGACAACAAATCAGTGAGTGCACGAGGTAGGAAACCATGCACAATCTAGGAGGGCACATCTTAGTAGTAGAATGCAACGAACGATTACAAGCAAATTCAATATGAGGCAAGCATTCTCCCCACATTTTCAGGTTATTCTTCAAAACAGCCCAAAGCATAGTAGACAATGTTCTATTGACTACTTCAGTCTCTCCATCAGTTTGGGGGTGACATGTAGTACTAAATAGAAGTTTAGTCCCCAACTTAGCCCATAAACAACTCCAAAAGTGGCTAAGAAATTTAGTATCACGATCTGAAACAATTGTATTTGGCACAACATGTAAGTGAATAATTTCACGAAAGAACAAATTAGGAACATTAGCAGCATCATCGCTTTTATGACATGGTATAAAGTGTGCCATTTTCGAATCTATCCACGAGAAGAAATATGCTATCCCTCCTGAGGGAGTCCTGGATTAGGGGGTGTCCGGATGGCCGGACTATAGCCTTTGGCCGGACTCCTGGACTATGAAGATACAAGATTGAAGACCTCGTCCCGTGTCCGGATGGGACTTTACTTGGCGTGGAAGGCAAGCTTGGCGATACGGATATGTAGATCTCCTACCATTGTAACCGACTCTGTGTAACCCTAACCCTCTTCGGTGCCTATATAAACCGGAGGGTTTTAGTCCATAGGACAGAACAACAATCATTCCATAGGCTAGCTACTAGGGTTTAGCCTCTTTGATCTCGTGGTAGATCTACTCTTGTACTACCCATATCATCAATATTAATCAAGCAGGAGTAGGGTTTTACTTCCATCGAAAGGGCCCGAACCTGGGTAAAAACATCTTGTCCCTTGTCTCCTGTTACCATCCGCCTAGACGCACAGTTCGGGACCCCCTACCCGAGATCCGACGGTTTTGACACCGACATTGGTGCTTTTATTGAGAGTTCCTCTGTGTCATTATCTTTAGGCCCGATGGCTCCTCCGATCATCAACAATGATGCGGTCTAGGGTGAGACTTTTCTCCGCGGACAGATCTTTGTATTCGGCGGCTTTGCACTGCGGGCCAATTCGCTTGGCCATCTGGAGCAGATTGAAAGCTACGCCCCTGGCCACCAGGTCAGATTTGGAAGTTTGAACTACACGGCTGACGTCCACGAAGACTTGATCTTCGACGGGTTCGAGCCACAGCCAAGCGCGCCGCACTGTCACGATGGGCATGATATAGCTCTGTCGCCGAACAGTGCCCTGGAGGCCGCACCAGTGTCCGCTCCGACCCTTAGCTCGGAGCCGACTCCGCCGATCGAGGATGGGTGGCTGGACACCGCCTCGGGGGCTGCTATCTCTACGGCGATTGAGCCAAACACCAACCATGTCCTTTGTGAGGCTCGTAACTCCAAGGTGCCGGACTCCTCTCCAGACTCCGAAACTTACGCGCCCCTGCCAATCGAATCTGATTGGGCGCCGGTCATGGAATTCACCGCCGCGGATATCTTTCAGCACTCACCCTTTGGCGACATCCTGAATTCACTAAAGTCTCTCTCTTTATCAGGAGAGCCCTGGCCGGACTATGGTCAGGAAGGTTGGGATGCGAACGAAGAAGAAATTCAAAGCCCACCCACCACCCACTTCGTAGCCACTATCGATGATTTAACCGACATGCTCGACTTCGACTCCGAAGACATCGATGGTATGGACGACGATGCAGAAGACGACCAAGAACCAGCGCCTACAGGGCACTGGAAGGCCACCTCGTCATACGGCATTTACATGGTGGACATCCCAAAACATGGGAATGGCGATGGAACAACAGAGGATGACCCCTCCAAGAAACAGCCTAAGCGCCAGCGTCAGCGGCCTCGCTCTAAATCCCGCCACAACAAAAATGGTGATTCCGGCACGGGAGACAATAACACCCCGGACAGTGTCGAAGAGAACCCCCTCCAGCAGGATTCAGTGCAGGAGGATGGAGAAGCCAGCCCTCATGAGAGAGCGGCAGGCAGAGAGGTAGAGGACGACAATTACATGCCTCCCCCCGAAGACGAGGCAAGCCTCGACGACGACGAATTTGTCATGCCTGAGGATCCTGTCGAGCAAGAGCGTTTCAAACGCAGGCTTATGGCCACGGCAAGCAGCCTCAAGAAAGAGCAGCAGCAGCTTAGAGCTGATCAAGATTTGCTACCCGACAGATGGACAGAAGTCCTGGCGGACAAAGAGTACGAACTCGAACGCCCCTCCAAGAGCTACCCAAAACGCAGGCTGCTACCCCGATTAGAGGAGGAAGCACCTAGGCCTACATCACCAGCACATAATACGGCCGACCGGCCACCTCATGGCCGCGACAGAGAGGCCTCTAGGGAGAGGCCCTCCACTCAAGCCGCACCCTGGCACCGCTCAAAAAATACCAAGGCGCGGGAAAATGCGCCAGGCCTGCGGGATATATTGGAGGACAAGGCAAGGTGATGCGGAGCATCCTATGGACATCACCATGTCAAGAATCCATTTGACAAGTGACACGTGCCACATCTACTTCATGCATACAAAGGTGAATCATCTCCTTTACACGTGTCCACTTGTACCCTTTGAGGATGGTATACTACTTGACCCCTCTCTCATGTGCATACTTAGGTGTGAGCGGAGCTACACATTCATCACGGAGGAGCCCAAGCGCAAGAGAACAACTACACCATCCAAGACGGAAGCCTGGAAGCGGAGAAGGAAGCGCCAAGAAGAAGGCAGGAACTCCCAGGCGACCCCGTGCGCACAGGCCCCTCCGACCCCGTGCCCACGGGCCTCCCAGGCTGGCGGTCCTGAAGACCTCGTGCGCATGGGCATGTACCGTGCCCACGGGACCCCTGTGTCCACGGGCCTCACGGACCCCGTGCGCACGGGCCCTCGCCTCCTTTCCCTGGATACCCCGTGCGCACGGGCTCCACTTACCCCGTGCACACGGGGCCCCCTGTGCGTGGCTGTTGGGCTTGGCCCTTGTATACCCATCTCGTCCCTAGTTACCCCTTCATCCCTTGGACCTATATATACTCCCCTTCCTCCTCCATTTAGACTTAGCAAAGGATATGTTAGACATATGAGAGCTTTGCTCCATGGATCCACTCCACTAGGAGATCAAGACCTCCTCTTGGAGTGACCTAGCTCAAGACCCCCTTGTGGGAAGGATCTATCTAGATCATCAAGCCCTCATCTCCTTCATAGGATTTGGGATGAACTCTACCATGTATCTTATTTCCCTTTGTTGTTCATGTACCTTGTGGATCTTGTGTGTTTGATTGTCTAGTGGATGTGTGATTTGACTTGTTCTTGAGTGTTCCTCTTGTTTTCCCTCTCTTGTTCATCTTGTTCTTGGGGATTCCCCCTCCAATTCGTGAAGGATCTCCCCATAGGGTTCCACCCTACATCATATGGTATCATGAGCCATGGTTTCTCACGAAATTGGAGCCCCCCTCTTTGTTTTCTAGCCTAATTTTGTGTAATTTCGTCCTAAATCCGAAAATTCCCCACCAAAAATAGCCCCAAATGTTTTTTTGTGATTTGTTGGTTTAGGTTGATTTTGTTGGATTTGCTCCATGGATCTGATGTATAGCAAGTAGATCTACCCCCTCATGCATCCCCATACCCCAATTTTTCTTTCCCCCATCAAATTTGACAAGAAAATCGCAAAATTTCCGCCTACCCCGTGCCCACGGGCCCCCGCGAAGTCTCTGGTGACCCGTGTCCTCGGTACGTGTACCGTGCGCACGGGACCCCGTGCACACGGGCCCTAGACCCCGTGCGCACGGCCCCCCCAGGCCAGCAGCGAGTAGTTCATAGTTTTTCCCATAACTTCCACATCCGGAGTCCGATTTTCGCGTTCTTTAGTTCGTTGAGTAGCTATTGACATCCCCCATCCACCTAGTTAGGTTCCAACACCATCTGACTCCATCAAACTTTTGACATTTTGGCATCTTTGCCTAGGCCTTCCACCATATCATCCGCTACACCACCATCGACTTTCGCAACCTAACCCATCTTGATCCCCTTAGCATTAGTGGTTGCTTGAGGAGTGATTTGAGTCTCCTAAGGTGTTTCGGCAACTTAGGGACATTTGCTTCTTCACAAACCACCACCACTTCCACATTGCCATTTCCATTTCCATCATTTGATATTTGTTATTTGAGATTTTGAGTTTGTGGTTTTTACCGTTTCCTAAGGTGTTTCGGCTACTTAGGGACGGGTCTACATCATCTTGGTATCTACATCAAGAACACCGCTACTCATCATCGCAAAGGACGGTAACCTCGACGACACCATTGTATATTCCCCTTGCAATTGCATTGAGAACTCCCTAGCCCATTTTGTGTTACTTGCCTATCGAGACTAGCCATTTGAGTATTGCCGGCAACGTTACTTGTGCACATTAGTGATCCACCATTCCATTGCATACATACCATATCATATTGGTATCATATCATCCATTGTGTCACAATATCGTTCCCGCATATACATAATAGCTATCTTGGTTTGTGCATTGTGCAAAAGTGGCCATAAAAAAGAGAGAAAAAGCTTTTAAGCAAAAAGAGAGCAAAGAGCTCGTGAGCAAGTGCCATTGCATCATACCCCATTGCACATAAGATTGTCAAATCTACATCATATGCTTTCATGCTTGAGAAAAACACCGGGAACCATACATACATAGCATACTTGGAATAGAAAGTTTACCCATCTTGCATCTATAAGTTGTGCACAAGTGTCGTATCCGCCTATTGAGCAATCGTGCTAGCGTCTCTCTTGAGTTGTGCAACACGAGCGTTTTCCATGGACTCCACATTTTGTGCTCATTCCTTGGTTGCACGACCCCATTTATCTATCCGTGTGTGTGTTTCCGTGTACCGCATTTGCTATTGGTCTACTTGTTTCACTTGCAAATTTGTGAATCTTTTCCAACAATATTGACTCTTGCTAACATTTTGCATCAAATTTTTGTGCCACTATCCTCACCGAGCTCTACCATAAGCCTTTACTTGTAGGTGTGAGTGAACAAGTCCGGTACCAATTCCACTATTCTTTCATTTCACATTGAGTGATACAAGATACATCCTCAACTTTGGGAAAAGGTAACTTGGTATTGTTTATCTCATTTCCTACTTACCTCTACTCGAGTCTTGTGATGGATGGGCAAGGCATTTCACCTTCGGTCTACAACAACAACGACGAGTTCGATGCCATGAACAACAACTATGACGCCAAGATGGACAAGCGCATGGAGGAGATCAAGGCCCTCATCAAGAACCGCAAGCGGTCTTCCTCATCTTCGAGAAGACGCTCAAGTGCAAAGACTCCCATGCTACCATCTCCGGCAACTACACACAAGCATCGACATCGACATGACCATGAAGAGAGAGCTTTTGGACGAGAGTTGGCTTCTCTGCCACCCCCGTGCCCACGGGCCTTCGACCCCCTTGCACACGGGACCCCGTGCACATGGCCTCCAGCACCCCCATGCACACGGGCTATATAGAGCCGCGACATCGACCCCAAGGCTTCAGCTTCTTCAACACCGATGGCATCTTTGCCAAGTGACTACAAGGCATCTTCGCCTTTGGATATTGGGCATCTTTGCCAACAAGCACCTCAAGACTACACTCAGGAGAAGCTACCCAAGCTCAAGTCCGTGACTTCCACGAGCTACTACGACCTCGACACCGACCACAAGATTCCTTTCTATGCGACTCAAGAACCCGAGGAGTACCTCGAGTGGGAGCGTTTGATGGACGACTACCTCAAGCTACATCAAGTTCGTCCCGAAGACCAAGTGAAGTGCGCCACAAGAAACTTCCACGACTACGCCTTGTCTTGGTGGCTTCACACACCTTTGGAGTACTACGACATGAGTTGGCCCAAGACGAAGAGAGCTTTGCGGCGAGAGTTTGTGCCTCCAACCTACACGGAACAACTTCTTCACCAATTGGAGAATACCATCCAAGGATCCAAGTCCGTCGACAAGTACTTCAAGGAGATGAAGATTGCCTTGCGACGAGCCCGCGTGGACGACCCCATTTCGATGAAGTTCCACTTCATGATGGGATTGCACCACGACATCTCCAAGACCATCTTCCTCGAGAACTACAAGTCCATCGACGACTACTACATTTGTGCTCTCAAGGCGGAACAAGAACTCATGAAGGCCAAGGATTCTCCACACCAAGCACACTTCGCGGTGACCAAGCTCTATGAAAAGCATGAGGCTAGTACCACCATGATGTCCAAGCCCGACAAGCTCCAAGACGATGCTCCCAAGTGTGACTTCACCGCCATCCCTCTTTGTGGCATTGATGATGCCGAGTCTACTTCGACTCTTTTTCAAGACAGTGCGGTGACGAGTTCGACTATGGAGACCTTCAAGAACCAAGCTTTGGAGGCGAGCGACAAGGTGGCGAGCAAGGATGATGCTTCCATCTTAGGAGGCGAGAGTGATGATGTGCCATCTTAGGCCTTCATCCACGACGAGAGTGATGATGTGCCATCTTCGGCCTTCATCCACGACGAGAGTGATGTTGAGCCATCTTCGGCCTTCATCCACGACGCGAGTGATGATGTGCCATCTTCGGCCTTCATCCACGGCGACCACGACGAGATGGTTCAGCATGGGACTTTCCCTTCGACCACGGCGATGTATGATGACTTGAGTGACTTTTTCCACCATATTGAGAGTGAGAGTGACTTCACCACTAGCCCCATATATGATGAGTTGCCCCAATTCCCATGTGAGGAGAGCCACCACCACCACCACTTGAGTGATTTGAGTGCCTCCACCATATGCGACATTGAGTGCACCTACCTTGAGGGAGTGAGTGAGCCACCGCCACATGGAGAGAGTGAGAGAGTTGATGAGGCATATGAGGCCATTTCGGTTTCTAACAACTTAACCTCTACCTCTATTGTGTCTTCTCATTTGGTGCTAGGTCCCATATATGATGACGTGCAGATCCTCGACGACTTCGTCCTCCCTTTGGACATGATGATGGCCATGGTGGAATATGATGCACCCCCCACATGGTTCCATCAAGATGAACATGACCACCATTTGGTCTTCCCCACCTCACCTACACCACTTGAGTGGAATGACAAAGGTAACAAAGGTGACGGTGATGCTTTAGTCCCACTAGTGGACATTCTTGAGATTGATTGCTCGCATGATGTTGATCCACCTAGTACCATGCTTCATGCTAGTATGATTTCCCCATGCGATGATTTGCCCATTTATGATGAGTATGATGATTCTCTTGTGGAGTCTATTAGTTGTGATGCCATGTTACATAGGATTTCGTGTGACAATTCTTTAGGTCACATCATGTTTGATAATCCGCTTGACTTGTCATATGCTATGCATGAGATCCATCATATTTCTTATTTGCAATCTCTTCATAGTGACTATGCATATGCCATTAAAATAAACCCAATTTGCACATATGGCATAGATGACAAGCCCATGGTTATTGGCATTTGTTTCTCTTGTGATGATATTGATATGCTCCCTTTGCATCATTTATCTCATATGCCATGCCATGACCACCTAGCTTCGGATATGCATTGTTTTGGATGTTGTCCATGTTCTCCATATGATGTTTCCGATATTGCTCATGAGGAGACCCCCATAGTTTCCTCATACATTTTAGGAGATTTTGATCCATCCCATCCATTGCATTATCCCAATACTTGTATGCACCATATGCTCCCCATGAATAAACATGCTTGTGATGTGCCATATACTTGTTTGCTCAATTTGTGTACCCATCATGTCATACATTACAACTATTCTTTCATGATGGATGACATATTCATATACCATGCCTCAAATTTCTTTGAGCATTGCTTATCTTGTGATAATTCACACGTGCACATACACATCATGATGGATGATGTGTACATTTACCACACACACAATTTCTTTCGTTTGTGTCTCTTTTGTGTAGGTACCTATGAATACTCGTCAACCTCGCAATCCCACGAGTTGACAAAACGAGCTCTAGAGAGCAATGATGACTTGGGATCCCATGGACTATCCTTACCACCGTTCCCTTCGCGCAAGGACTACGCGCTTCTCCTCTACTTGGCTCTCACACGGCTATGGGCCATTTACCACTTCTCACATTATGCTCATTTTACCGTGTTCACTTTGCATGCTATGCTTGCTTCTATGCCTTTGCCATGCAATTGTGACCCTTGCTTGCATCTACCCATGTTTCATCATTATGCTACTTCTATGTGTATTTGCCTGCTTGGTGGAGATCCTTGTTGCTATTGCCATGTTTATCATGTGCCTCATGCTATTTTACTCATATCTTGCTTTCATGCTTGTGATATGTCATGTGCATTATTCATGCCCACTATTTGCACCAATGACATGATTGCCATGATTTCCTCTAGTATGTTGCATCTTCGTACTACTAGCTTGCACGCCTTGATTGCTATGATTGCTTGCTATGTTGCATCACCCATGTTCCACTACTTGCTTTCTTGGGTTGATGACATATATGCTCATGCCTCTCACATGATATATCTTGATCATTGTCTCTTGTGTCATACTTCCTCATCTCATGCGGTTGATGGCAGCCATCTATATGCTTTGCACATGATTCATATTGCTTCATGTCATATATCTCCATGTGTTGCCTCTCTCATGCTAGATGATTTTCCATGTGAGTGCAACAATGCTTATAGTCTTGCTCTTAAGATTGCCCCCATAGCATTCTTACATATGTTTGGAGATTTTGACATATTCCTTGTGAAGCATGCTTGTCTTACCTCTTTACACCATATACCTAGTGCCTTGAATATCGCCATTGTTGCATCATATTATTCATGCACTTGTGTTTCTAATGGTTATGTGCAAGAGAAGAGAACCATCATGATGGATGATGTGTTTATCTACCATGCGCATACGCTCTTTGTTTTGTTGTGTGCATGTGTAGGATACTTGGACTTCATGTCGACTTCCACTTCACGTGAGTTGACCATTCGAGCTCTTGATAGCGAGCCTCATACATTCGACCACGACTCGCTTCTACACCACATTTCCTACCACTTCGGCATTGTGAAGGACGCACAAGGACATGCTTTGGAGGTGATATCCTTCTATCTCGAGAACACTCGAACCATGAGCATGCATATTGTGGATCATACCTCATGTGTTGCTTGCTCCACGACACTTTGCACACATGCTAGTGATCTTGCTTCGACTTCTCATTACCACATTGCTATGCCTCATGACATATATGCCTTGTGTGTTGCATCTAGTTCTTCACATATGCCATGTCCCTTTGCTTATCACATGCTTGACTTGATTACCTCACACATGTTGAACGATTGGTCTTTCAATTGTGTTGAGTGCCACTATATCTTCACTACACCCTATGCACATTATGCTAGGATTGTCTTGCACTTGCCCCATGTGTTTAGACATTTTGCTATATTTGGTGTTGTGAATGATTCCTATGCATACCATAGACCATTTGTTGAGCACTTTGTGCATTCTTGCTATGACCTTGAGGTAGATGCTTGTCCAGTTATCACATATATTTGCATCTTGACCTCCCATTTGCATGCTTGTTCCCATGATGTACTTGATTGTGCTCAATTTATATGCTCAAATGCCATGACACACTTCTTTGTCAAACCATATGCTATGCTTGATGACAACACTTGTTGGGTGAATCACCTCTTGAATGCTTCGTTTTGCTCTTACGACAACCACATTTGTTTTTCCAAGTGCTTGTTATCTTTGCTACTTTTGAAGGAATTACAAGATGGTGCGACATTGGAGAGTGCCTTGGAACTACAAGATGACGAATGCTTGGTGATCTTCCACTTCTACACGACGCCATCATCTCTTTCCCATGGTGATTTGGATTTCGATCCGAGGTCGGATCTTTCCCAAGGGGGAGGGGATGATGCGGAGCATCCTATGGACATCACCATGTCAAGAATCCATTTGACAAGTGACACGTGCGACATCTACTTCATGCATACAAAGGTGAATCATCTCCTTTACACGTTTCCACTTGTACCCTTCATGGATGGTATACTACTTGACCCCTCTCTCATGTGCATACTTAGGTGTGAGCGGAGCTACACATTCATCACGGAGGAGTCCAAGCGCAAGAGAACAACTACACCATCCAAGACGGAAGCCTGGAAGCGGAGAAGGAAGCGCCAAGAAGAAGGCAGGAACTCCCAGGCGACCCCATGCGCACGGGCCCCTCCGACCCCGTGCCCGCGGGCCTCCCAGGCTGGCGGTCCTGAAGACCCCGTGCGCATGGGCATGTACCGTGCCCACGGGACCCCCGTGTCCACGGGCCTCACGGACCCCGTGCGCACGGGCCCTCGCGTCCGGTCCCTGGATACCCCGTGCGCACGGGCTCCACTTACCCCGTGCACACGGGCCCCCCTGTGCGTGGCTGTTGGGCTTGGCCCTTGTATCCCCATCTCGTCCCTAGTTACCCCTTCATCCCTTGGGCCTATATATACTCCCCTTCCTCCTACATTTAGACTTAGCAAAGGATATGTTAGACATATGAGAGCTTTGCTCCATGGATCCACTCCACTAGGAGATCAAGACCTCCTCTTGGAGTGACCTAGCTCAAGACCCCCTTGTGGGAAGGATCTATCTAGATCACCAAGCCCTCATCTCCTTCATATGATTTGGGATGAACTCTACCATGTATCTTATTTCCCTTTGTTGTTCATGTACCTTGTGGATCTTGTGTGTTTGATTGTCTAGTGGATGTGTGATTTGACTTGTTCTTGAGTGTTCCTCTTGTTTTCCCTCTCTTGTTCATCTTGTTCTTGAGGATTCCCCCTCCAATTCGTGAAAGATCTCCCCATAGGGTTCCACCCTACATCACAAGGCAAACAAGATCGATCTACGGATCGCGTGGGCGCCCCACGATACGTGATGATAACCGTCATGCCGGATATGGCAATTCCGGTCGGGCCGAACACAATAGACAAAGCTCATTTGAGCTGCGTCGTGATATAGCCCAATACAGAGGCGCCGCACACCCACTATGCTTCACAGACGAAGTGATGGACCATCAAATCCCTGAGGGTTAGGACCAGCTCGGCATTGGCTTAACAGCTTGCCAGCAGAGTTAATCGGTTGTTGGGAAGACCTGGAAGCCGCATTCCTCGACAATTTCCAGGGCACTTATGTGCGACCGCCAGACGCCGATGACCTAAGCCACATAATTCAGCAGCTAGAAGAATCGGCCAGACAATTCTGGACACGGTTCCTAACCAAGAAAAATCAAATCGTCGACTGTCCGGATGCAGAGGCCCTTGCAGCCTTCAAACATAACATCCGCGACGAGTGGCTTGCCCGGCACCTAGGACAGGAAAAGCCGAAATCCATGGCAGCCCTCAAAACACTCATGACCCTCTTTTGCACGGAGAGGACAGCTGGCTAGCTCGCAGTAACATCATAACCAAGAGCCCTGGTAATTCGGATACCAAGGACAGCAACGGCAAGTCGCGTCGCAACAAGCACAAGCGCCGCATTAATGGCAATAATGCTGAAGATACGGCAGTCAATGCCGGATTCAGAGGCTCAAAACCCGGTCAGCGGAAAAAGCCATTCAAAAGAAATACTCCGGGCCCGTCCAATTTGGACCGAATACTCGATCGCTCGTGCCAGATACACGGCACCCCCAAAAAACCAGCCAATCACACCAACAGGGATTGTTGGGTGTTCAAGCAGGCATGCAACTTAAATGCCGAAAACAATGACAAGGGGCTGCATAGCGACGACGAGGAGGAGCCCCGGCCGCCAAACAATAGAGGACAGAAGGGCTTCCCCCCACAAGTGCGGCCGGTGAACATGATATACGCAACGCACATACCCAAATGGGAGCGGAAGCGTGCACTAAGAGACGTATATGCGATGGAGCCAGTTGCCCCAAAGTTCAATCCGTGGTCCTCCTGCCCGATCACTTTTAATCGAAGTGACCACCCCACTAGCATCCGCCACGGCGGATTCGCTGCATTGGTTCTAGACCCAATCATTGATAGATTTCACCTCACTAGAGTCCTGATGGACGCCGGCAGCAGCCTGAACCTGCTTTATCAGGATACAGTGCGCAAGATGGGCATAGACCCCTCAAGGATTAAACCCACAAAGACGACCTTCAAAGGCGTCATACCAGGTGTAGAGGCCAACTGTACAGGTTCAGTTACACTTGAAGTGGTCTTCGGATCCCCGGATAACTTCCGAAGCGAGGAGTTAATCTTTGACATAGTCCCGTTCCGCAGCGGCTATCACGCACTGCTCGGACGAACCGCATTTGCAAAGTTCAATGCGGTGCCGCACTACGCATACCCCAAGCTCAAGATGCCAGGCCCTCGAGGAGTCATTACGGTCAACGGAAACACCGAACGCTCTCTCCGAACGGAGGAGCATACGGCGGCCCTCGCGGTGGAAGTACAAAGCAGCCTCTCAAGGCAATTCTCGAGTCCGGCTATCAAACGTTCGGACACCGTCAAGCGCGCCCGGAGTAACCTACAACAAGACCGCCTGGCACGTTCCGAGCAAGCGTAGCAATGCGGCCCCAACCCCAGCCCTCGTGAAATTGTGAAACCAGTACTACGCATACATAATTACACTTTGGAAATACCATGGGCATAGGGGGAGGGGCACGACCACGGCAGGCCCAGAATGCGGCTCAACCGCACCAGGGGCTCCCAATTGTGTCATTCTTCTTTTTTCTCTTACTTTCAGGACTCCTTTCTCAAGAAGCCCTGTCCGGCAGTAGAATCGCCGAACACACGATGCAATAGCAAGGGAAGCAGAAAGCTACGTCGAGTATCCAGGTGGTCTCTATAACGAGCAGTATACTTGTTTTACACATCATCCCGCAGCTCGCTCCTGGAGGGAGACATGTCAAATAGTCCTGTCCCTTGCTTATCGCACTATTTGTATCGTTCTGCTTTTACCGCAGCCCTTTTTGAATAGACAATACACTTATTATTGCATTCCTTTTTTATCTATATATGTTCACTTATGACATGTTGCATCCGTACGCTTTGCTACAGCCAAATACACCAGGGGCTTAAGTACCCCAAAATATGGTGTGATAAGTCCGAACACTTTCACAAGTGCGGCACCCCGAACTTATAGCATTATATGCATCGGCTCCGAATCATGTCTTGGGTCAATAGTTTGGTTTGCCCGGCTCCCATGTTTTGGTACCTGACGTTCCGTTATATCGGCTAAGGTAGCGCTGGGAGAACCACTGCGATTGTGCCCCGGTTGAGCTGGGTTAAGCACCTCAGTGGAGAAAGTTAAAACTGACCGTCATGATAGGGCGAGATCCGGTCGCTGTTCGAGAGGTTTTCGAGTACCTATAGACTTATGCCGCTTAGAGCGAGGAGTCGGTTTTGTCCGGCACGGGCGTGGATAGTGCCCCGAACTCGGTCTTCCGAATACTAGGGGCTTCGTCGAAATTTAAAACTATAGAATTATATGGGTAAGTGAGAGTGTTCAAGCATTATAGTCCGGTTGCCTTGTTCGTTGCGTTGAGCGCCTCCCTCGAAGGACCCAAGAATGGGAAAAAGAGCGCTCAAGTTTATCCCGAACACCCCAACACTCGTGGCATGGGGGCAGAAGCCGACGACTTGCCATCTCTCAAATTTCATAAACGGCCGCACAAAAGGTAATATTTTAAATTCACAAGAGTTGCTTAGCGCATATGAACAAGTTTTCAAGCGTATAGGATAACAAATGCGAGTTTACTCAAAAATTAAATCTTTGGAGCATTCACCCGCTATGAGGCGGGCACCCTTCAGGACGCCCTGATAATACATCTCGGGCTTGCGATACTCCCTGCGCGGCGGTGGAGCGTCCGTCACAAGCTTCTCAGCGTCCATCTTGCCCCAGTGCACTTTAGCATGGGCAAGGGCCCTACGGGCACCTTCGATGCAGATGGAGCACTTGACGACTTCAATCCATGGAAAGGCACGCGATCCGCACACGGATTCGCATCAAAAAGATGGCCCGGTTAGTTCTATCTATGGGCCAAGAAAGCAGCTCTAGTAAGCAATGCAACACATCAACTATCTGAATATTGCGGTACACCTAAATATAGGAGTGCCGCACACCCCCTATGTTTCACCGATGAGGTTTTGGATTATGAATTTTCAGCGGGATTCAAACCTGTAAACATAGAGGCATACGACGGAACAACAGACCCTGGAGTCTAGATCGAGGATTACATCCTCCACATACACATGGCTAGAGGAGATGACCTCCACGCCATAAAATACTTACCCCTCAAGCTCAAAGGGCCAGCCCGGCATTGGCTCAAAAGCCTCCCCGAAAACACCATTGGAAGTTGGGAAGAGCTTGAGGATGCCTTTCGGGCAAATTTTCAAGGGACCTATGTCCGACCTCCGGATGCAGATGATTTAAGTCACATAGCTCAACAACCCGGAGAGTCAGCCTGAAAATTCTGGAACAGATTCCTTACTAAAAAGAACCAAATAGTCGACTGTCCGGACGCCGAAGCCTTAGCAGCTTTCAAACACAACGTCCGAGACGAATGGCTCGCCAGACACCTCGGCCAAGAAAAGCCAAGAACAATGTCTGCATTAACAAGCCTCATGACCCGCTTTTGCGCGGGAGAGGATAGCTGGCTGGCAAGATGCAGTACCAGCAACCCAAGTACATCTGAAGTTAGGGATGGAAACGGGAAACCGCGACGCAACAAGGACCAGTGCCGGACAAAGGGAAACAGCCCGAAGAGCACGACAGTCAATGCCGGATTCAAAAGCTCACGGCAGAATCATAAAAAACTGCCCCTTAAGGATAACAAGGACGAGCTATCTAACTTAAACAAAATCTTGGACAAGATATGCCAAATCCATAGTACTCCCGGGAAGCCTGCAAACCATACCCACAGAGATTGTTGGGTCTTCAAGCAGACCGGCAAACTCAACGCCGAACACAAGGGGCTCGACACACCAAGCGAGGACGATGACGAACCCCACAAGCAGAGCACCGGAAAACAAAAGAATTTCCCACAAGAAGTCAAAACAGTAAACTAACTTTACGTGACGAAAGGGAAAAACAGAATGGCGCCCATAGAGATACACGCGATGCGGCCTATCCCAGAGGAGTCCCGCCACTGGTTATTAGAACAAATCACCTTCGACCATCATGATTACTCTAGAAGTATCCGGAATGCAGGATGGACTGCCTCGATATTAGATCCGATAATCGACGGACTCCAATTTACACAAGTCCTAATGGACGGCGGCAGTGATCTATACCTGCTATATTAAGACACAATCCGCAAAATGGGGATAGACCCAGCCAAAATTCGCCATAGCAACACTTCCTTTCAAGGGGTAATGCCAGGCCCATATGCCCATTGTACGGGCTCTCTACTGCTAGAAGTTGTATTCGGCTCCGCGAAAAGTTCAACTTCCACCTCGCCCCATTTGTAAGTAGCTACCAAGCACTACTGGGAGCAAGGCTTTCGCCCGCTTTAACGCAATACCACATTATGCATCCCTCATACTTAAAATGTCCGGTCCACGAGGCATCATCTCCTTAAAGGGAAATATTAAGTGTTTCTCGAGAACGGAAGATTGTGTGAGTGCCTTGACAGCCACACACTAAACCGGCTTCACTAATCAAAGCACGTAAACAGGTCGTTCAGACCCCGGACACGGTTAGACGACTCCGGCGTAAACATACAAGGGCTTACTAGCCGCATACCCCCGCACAAGGGGCTCCGCGCATGTACAACAAGAGACAATAAAGCTCAATTTTATTCATTTTTTGAATCGTACCTTGTTTATTTAATATAACGTACATTCTTGCACGATCTTTTTCAACTAAGTTCCTCTCTTTTACAGATGAACACCATGCTACACCCGTCCAGAATACGGCACAACGAAGACACAGGCGCAGACGTGTAGTAGAGACCCGTGAGAAGGATTCTTTTCAGATTAAGACCCTGCGTAAACCTTTTTTACTGTCTCTTGTTGATACTCATCCCCAGGTTTCTTGCTATAACCGAGGAGGAGGCTGGCGTTTTGGCATGGTGATGAGGACATGACTACCTTGGATATGACCAAAAATATTGCATACATGCATATATGTCAGGTGATTTCTAGTGCAAACTATTCAATAATCTATTTATGTTATCCAGAACAAAAATACTTCACACACTTTTGTGTTTTGTCTAATTGCAGGTGTATGGGACATTTGTACAATCCACATATGAAGATAAGGGAAAAGGAGAAGTTTAGGTGATGTTCAAAAAGTCTTCTCACGTCACTTTTGGGCCAAGAGAAGATAGAGTCCAAGTCTCTCACGTTCTGGTTTCAGATTCGGACTGCACAGACATACCTAACTCAAAACGCCAACAACTTTTTCATACAGACTCCGAATTGGGTGATTCTGTTTTTGTTGGAAAGTAGATTTCATGCTCTTTCCAGCACAATTGGAATCACCTTAAAATCCGTCCAGAGCATTGAGTTATGGATGAAACAATCTGACGCTGCACTAGAATCCGAGTCAAACTACAAGTCCAAAGGTGTTACGTCACCTCCACTTGGGCCCATTGGCCTTGTACGACCTAGGGTAAGTTTTAGGCTGCCTTGGGACATCCTCCCACCTCCTTGGCCGCCACCCCTTGCTCCTATATAAGTAGATCCATCTACTAGCTTTTCGCTTGGGATTTGTTTAGTTAAAAGTTAGCCATTGCAACTTCGTGTACTTCGTTTGTGTCCAACGACCAGACCAAGACCGCTTACGGATCCCCACCTTTATCAATACCTCATATATACTCGCAATATTCAGATTGCTTTTATCATATTCTTGCTTGTTCTTCGATTGCTTGCAGGAATAAACCTTCGTGGTCAGGTTGATTGTGCTCCGGCGTGATCAATAACCTCTCGGAGTTGGTTTAGCGATTGCTAAGGCGCAATGTCATGCATGTTTGTAGTCGGATCGTCAAACTCATCTCCATCAAATCGATAGTTATCATCTCATCGAAAGATCGGGACACCCCGCCTCTATCAAGTGGTATCAGTTTTCAGGTTGCTCGGTGAGAATTTCCAGTTTTTCCTAGATTAGATTTATTTTCTTACCTATTGTCCAAGAAAAAGCCACAAAACAAAAGTTAGGTCTATCCATCCTTTGTCCTAGCCAGACTGAGCCTATGCAATTTTCTTTTCATTGTTTGCATTATTGAATTATCGGATACATCGTCATGTCGAGTTGCTGGTCTTAGTGTCTAGTTCGTTTAGAGTTTCGAGTTTTGTTCACATTAGTCACGCCGCCGCTGCATCATTATCCCTTTCACTCTCCACCATCCCATCCATCAGTTTCCACCATGTGCTATGTACTGTTCGTTGTCATAATCATAGTTGAGGTCATTCACATCTTCGCCTGATCCAATCGGCATCTTATCTAGTTAGTCTTGGAAAGAGGGAGAAAAAAAAGATAGAGAAAGAAAAAGAGAGAGAAGAAAAAAAACGTGAGAAAAAAAAGAAAAAAGAAAAAAATCGGATCTATCTAGAATCAATCTCGTACCTGAATTCGGATTGAAATCTGTTTTGCGCACTGTTCAGTAAAACAGGTGTATATTCCTCATACGAAGTCCGTTTTGGCTCCGTGAGTACTCAAATTGAAGCTAGCGACGTGCCGCATCTATATAGTTGCAGAAGCCAATTCAATATTTTACACCTCAAAATCGGCTTCTAAATAGGTCTTTTTGCCCTCCGAAGTTCGTGAACACAGCTTGTTTCAATTTTTCAGGTCAATTTTAGAATTCTTTGCTTCCTCATATCAACTCGGAATAGAGTGATTGTTTTTGCATTGGAAAGCTTGAGTTAGTAGCATTCTTTGAAAGAATTTATCAGAAAATTCTCTCAAACTTTTCAATAGGAAAGTTGGAGAGAAAGTTGTTGTATATCCTGCTTGGCAGTTGTTTTTCATCATTATCTTTACTGCCGTTGTGATCTTCACTTATATCTTGCTGTCCAGAGCTACTTAGTATCCTTCATTAATGCTAGTTGTCCTACACCGTGACCTCATTAGTGTTCTAGGCTCGCGTCTCTAGTCCGGTCTAGCTTAGGACCAGCACAGTACCGTCGTTGAGCGTTTATTCAACATTGCATCTTTGAATTGATTATTGCTAATCTTTTGCTACCATATATAGCCAACCCAGCTCCACATATTTCTACACTGTGTTTACGCACTTTCCCCTGGTAATCGCTTTACTCAATCTTCAGAGTTATATGACACTGTTGGTTGCCGATCACCACCTGCTACGTGGTAAGAACTTGTAAGATATTGAGATTTGCTATACTGTGAGCGTTTTACCACCACTTCCAAGTAGTTCATAGGAACAATTTTTTTTTGGATTCCGTTTCTTGTTTCTACTAATCATGATAGGATCTAGAGTCAATTCATGGGCTTTGTCGATCGTGGGAGCCGTGGCACCACCTTTGCAAATACCACAACCTTCACGAGAGGTGCACAAACATCCAAATGCACATGATCAGGTTAATGTATCTATACCACCATTTAATGGCCGTTTTAGACCTGCTTTATATATTGAATGGGAATTCGACATAAAAAATATATTTGCTTCCCATAATTTCGATGAACATAAAAAGGTTAGGGTTGCGGTTGGTTCTTTCAATGGTTATGCTTTGGTTTGGTGGAGTGAATATTGTCGGTTACACCCGGATTATATACCTACTACTTGGGATGATTTGAAACTTGCCATGCGACATACTTTTGTCCCTGCTTATTATACTCGTAACATGATTAAGAAGTTGCAACACTTAAAACAAGGTAGTGAAACTGTAACAAAATATTATGATGATTTACAAACTACCTTGTTGCATTCCTCTTTAGAGGAAAGTGAGGATGATTTTATGGATAGATTTTGGGGAGGATTAAACCGTGATATTCAAGAGATACTAATTCATGAAGAGTGTTATCCTATGGACCATTTGTTTCATCTTGCTTGCAAAGCTGAACAGGAAATAAAACGACGTGTTGGCCACGAGGAGAACAAGCGAACGGTGCACATTCCAAGAGTTGATATGATTGTTCCTTCAACTACTAGGCATACTATGACAACCACATCCGTTGTTGTCAGGACTACATCACCTCCACCATGTGACACATCGCCCCCGAGAGTGGCTACATCATCTGAGTTGATCATAAGAGGTAATGACAAAGGTACTGATCTTCCATCTCTACATGAGAATGATGAATGCCTCGTCAATTTGAATGCACCATCTGATGAGCTACCCACTACTTTGATCACACCACCTATTTTAGAGGACTACGTTGATAATTTGACTTTGCCATGTGATCAAACAACTAAAATATCAACAATTTTGAGTGCACCCATTGAATTAACTGTTGATGCAAAAGAATCAATGTTTAATCATTTTGATATGACCTCTAATCTTGGTGATGATTCTATGTTGAATGACTTATTGCATGTTTGCTTATCTAAGCATGTTGTAGCATGTAAATTTGATTCAAATAAGGTTTATACACCAATGTTGGGATGGTTTAATGATGAACATTGTCAATCTTTTGAAATAAATAAGAGCTTCACTTATATGTGCAAACTGAGTTGCAATATTTTCATGCCTTCTAGTTCTTGTGTTAATTTGTTGGCTTTAGATTTTATGAACTATGCAAGTTACTCATCTATTCATGTGTCATATATGCAAAAATCAAGGGAAGTAAAAATGGATGACGTATACATATACAACATGTACACCTTGTCTCTTTTGTTAGCCACATTTCAGATTAAGCAACGCCGAGGACGGCTTTATTTTCAAGAAGGGGAGGATGATGAGGACATGAATACCTTGGATATGACCAAAAATATTGCATACATGCATATTTGTCAGGTGATTTCTAGTGCAAACTATTCAATAATCTATTTATGTTATCCAGAACAAAAATACTTCACACACTTTTGTGTTTTGTCTAATTGCAGGTGTATGGGACATTTGTACAATCCACATATGAAGATAAGGGAAAAGGAGAAGTTTAGGTGTTGTTCAAAAAGTCTTCTCACGTCACTTTTGGGCCAAGAGAAGATAGAGTCCAAGTCTCTCACGTTCTGGATTCAGATTCGGACTACACAGACATACCTGATTCAAAACACCAACAACTTTTTCATACGGACTCCGAATTGGGTGATTCTGTTTTTGTTGGAAAGTAGATTTCATGCTCTTTCCAGCACAATTGGAATCACCTTAAAATCCGTCCGGAGCGTTGAGTTATGGACAAAACAATCTGACGCTGCACGAGAATCTGAGTCAAACTACAAGTCCAAAGGTGTTACGTCACCTCCACTTGGGCCCATTGGCCTTGTATGACCTAGGGTTAGTTTTAGGCTGCCTTGGGACGTCCTCCCACCTCCTTGGCCGCCACCCCTTGCTCCTATATAAGTAGATCCATCTAGTAGCTTTTCGCTTGGGATTTGTTTAGTTAAAAGTTAGCCATTGCAACTTCGTGTACTTCGTTTGTGTCCAACGACCAGACCATGACCGCTTACGGATCCCCACCTTTATCAATACCTCATATATACTCGCAATATTCAGATTGCTTTTATCATATTCTTGCTTGTTCTTCGATTGCTTGCAGGAATAAACCTTCGTGGTCAGGTTGATTGTGCTCCGGCGTGAGCAATAACCTCTCGGAGTTGGTTTAGCGATTGCTAAGGCCCAACGTCGTGCATGTTTGTAGTCGGATCGTCAAAGTCATCTCCATCAAATCGATAGTTATCATCTCATCGAAAGATCGGGATACCCTGCCTCTATCAAGTGGTATCAGTTTTCAGGTTGCTCGGTGAGAATTTCCAGTTTTTCCTAGATTTGATTTATTTTCTTACCTATTGTCCAAGAAAAAGCCACAAAACAAAAGTTAGATCTATTCATCCTTTGTCCTAGCCAGACTGAGCCTATGCAATTTTCTTTTCATTGTTTGCATTATTGAATTATCGGATACATCGTCGTGTCGAGTTGCTGGTCTTAGTGTCTAGTTCATTTAGAGTTTCGAGTTCTGTTCACATTAGTCACACCGCCGCTGCATCATTATCCCTTCCGCTGTCCACCATCCCATCCATCAGTTTCCACCATGTGCTATGTACTGTTCGTTGTCATAATCATAGTTGAGGTCATTCACATCTTCGCCTGATCCAATCTGCATCTTATCTAGTTTGTCTTGGAAAGAGGGAGAAAAAAAAGATAGAGAAAGAAAAAGAGAGAGAAGAAAAAAACGTGAGAAAAAAAAGAGAAAAGAAAAAAAATCGGATCTATCTAGAATAAATCTCGTACCTGAATTCGGATTGGAATCTGTTTTGCGCACTGTTTTGTAAAACAGGTGTATCTTCCTCATACGAAGTCCGTTTTGGCTCCGTGAGTACTCAAATTGAAGCTAGCGACGAGCCGCATCTAAATAGTTGCAGAAGCTTGTTTAATATTTTACACCTCAAAATCGGCTTCTAAATAGGTCTTTTTGCCCTCCGAAGTTCGTGAACACAGCTTGTTCCAATTTTTCAGGTCAATTTTAGAATTCTTTGCCTCCTCATATCAACTCGGAATTGAGTGATTGTTTTTGCATTGGAAAGCTTGAGTTAGTAGCATTCATTGAAAGAATTTATCAGAAAATTGTCTCAAACTTTTCAATAGGAAAGTTGGAGAGAAAGTTGTTGTATATCCTGCTTGGCAGTTGTTTTTCATCATTATCTTTACTGCCGTTGTGATCTTCACTTATATCTTGCTGTCCAGAGCTACTTAGTATCCTTCATTAATGCTAGTTGTGCTAGGCCGTGACCTCATTAGTGTTCTGGGCTCGCGTCTCTAGTCCGGTCTAGCTTAGGACCAGCACAGTACCGTCGTTGAGCGTTTATTCAACATTGCATCTTTGAATTGATTATTTGCTAATCTTTTACTACCATATATAGCCAACCCAGGTCCACATATTTCTACATCGTGTTTACGCACTTTCCCCTGGCAATCGCTTTACTCAATCTTGAGAGTTATTTGACATCGTTGGTTGCTGATCACCACCTGCTACGTGGTAAGAACTTGTAAGATATTGAGATTTGCTATACTGTGAGCGTTTTACCACCACTTCCAAGTAGTTCATAGGAACAAATTTTTTTGGATTCCGTTTCTTGTTTCTACTAATCATGACACGATCCAGAGTCAATTCATGGGCTTTGTCGATCGTGGGAGACGTGCCACCACCTTTGCAAATACCACAACCGTCACGAGAGGTGCAGAAACATCTAAATGCACATGATCAGGTTAATGTATCTATACCACCATTTAATGGCCGTTTTAGACCTGCTTTATATATTGAATTGGAATTCGACATAAAAAATATATTTGCTTCCCATAATTTCGATGAACATAAAAAGGTTAAGGTTGCGGTTGGTTCTTTCAATGGTTATGCTTTGGTTTGGTGGAGTGAATATTGTCGGTTACACCCTGATTATATACCTACTACTTGGGATGATTTGAAACTTGCCATGCGACATACTTTCGTCCCTGCTTCTTATACTCGTAACATGATTAAGAAGTTGCAACACTTAAAACAAGGTAGTGAAACAGTAACAAAATATTATGATGATTTACAAACTACCTTGTTGCATTCCTCTTTAGAGGAAAGTGAGGATGATTTTATGGATAGATTTTGGGGAGGATTAAACTGTGATATTCAAGAGATACTAATTCATGAAGAGTGTTATCCTATGGACCATTTGTTTCATCTTGCTTGCAAAGCTGAACAGGAAATAAAACGACGTGTTGGCCACGAGGAGAACAAGCGAACGGTGCACATTCCAAGAGTTGATATGATTGTTCCTTCAACTACTAGGCATACTATGACAACCACATCCGTTGTTGTCAGGACTACATCACCTCCACCATGTGACACATCGCCCCCGAGAGTGGCTACATCATCTGAGTTGATCATAAGAGGTAATGACAAAGGTACTGATCTTCCATCTCTACATGAGAATGATGAATGCCTTGTTAATTTGAATGCACCATCTGATGAGCTACCCACTACTTTGATCACACCACCTATTTTAGAGGACTACGTTGATAATTTGACTTTGCCAAGTGATCAAACAACTGAAATATCAACAATTTTGAGTGCACCCATTGAATTAACTGTTGATGCAAAAGAATCAATGTTTAATCATTTTGATATGACCTCTAATCTTGGTGATGATTCTGTGTTGAATGACTTATTGCATGTTTGCTTATCTAAGCATGTTGTAGCATGTAAATTTGATTCAAATAAGGTTTATACACCAATGTTGGGATGGTTTAATGATGAACATTGTCAATCTTTTGAAATAAATAAGAGCTTCACTTATATGTGCAAACTGAGTTGCAATATTTTCATGCCTTCTAGTTCTTGTGTTAATTTGTTGGCTTTAGATTTTATGAACTATGCAAGTTACTCATCTATTCATGTGTCATATATGCAAAAATTAAGGGAAGTAAAAATGGATGACGTATACATATACAACATGTACACCTTGTCTCTTTTGTTAGCCACATTTCAGATTAAGCAACGCCGAGGATGGCTTTATTTTCAAGAAGGGGAGGATGATGAGGACATGACTACCTTGGATATGACCAAAAATATTGCATACATGCATATTTGTCAGGTGATTTCTAGTGCAAACTATTCAATAATCTATTTATGTTATCCAGAACAAAAATACTTCACACACTTTTGTGTTTTGTCTAATTGCAGGTGTATGGGACATTTGTACAATCCACATATGAAGATAAGGGAAAAGGAGAAGTTTAGGTGTTGTTCAAAAAGTCTTCTCACGTCACTTTTGGGCCAAGAGAAGATAGAGTCCAAGTCTCTCACGTTCTGGATTCAGATTCGGACTACACAGACATACTTGATTCAAAACGCCAACAACTTTTTCATACGGACTCCGAATTGGGTGATTCTATTTTTGTTGGAAAGTAGATTTCATGCTCTTTCCAGCACAATTGGAATCACCTTAAAATCCGTCCGGAGCGTTGAGTTATGGACGAAACAATCTGACGCTGCAACAGAATCCGAGTCAAACTACAAGTCCAAAGGTGTTACGTCACCTCCACTTGGGCCCATTGGCCTTGTACGACCTAGGGTTAGTTTTAGGCTGCCTTGGGACGTCCTCCCACCTCCTTGGCCGCCACCCCTTGCTCCTATATAAGTATATCCATCTAGTAGCTTTTCGCTTGGGATTTGTTTAGTTAAAAGTTAGCCATTGCAACTTCGTGTACTTCGTTTGTGTCCAACGACCAGACCAAGACCGCTTACGGATCCCCACCTTTATCAATACCTCATATATACTCGCAATATTCATATTGTTTTTATCATATTCTTGCTTGTTCTTTGATTGCTTGCAGGAATAAACCTTCGTGGTTAGGTTGATTGTGCTCCGGCGTGATGAATAACCTCTCGGAGTTGGTTTAGCGATTGCTAAGGCGCAACGTCGTGCATGTTTGTAGTCAGATCGTCAAAGTCATCTCCATCAAATCGATAGTTATCATCTCATCGAAAGATCGGGATGCCCCGCCTCTATCACATGGGCCACGTCAGAATTTTGCACGTACCTGGACACCAAGGGCTTATTACCAAGGGCGTTGTTCGGCCCGTTTTCATAAAGACCGAATACCTTAGGGAGTGTTCGGCGTCTCGAGTTAGGCGTTATATGCATCAGCTCCGAATCATGTCTTTGGTCAAATGTTGGGTTTGCCCGGCTCCTGTGTTTTGCTGCCTTACGTTCCGCTCTATCGGCTAAGGCGGCACCAGGAGAACTACTGCGATTGTGCACCGGTTCGGCCAGGGGAGCACCTCAGTAGAGAAAGCCGAAAACTGACTGTCAGGATATAGCGTGAGACTGGTCAACCACTCGATGACCCACTGGAATCTTTAGGATTCCACCACCTTGACGAAGGGCCGTTTCCCGGTAAGGCACTTACGCGCCCCGAATTTGGGTGAGCGCGGTGCCCCTAGGGGCTATATAGTAGCCCCACTGTCAAACACCTATGGCAAAGTGAAAGTGATAAAGCATTATAGTCCGGTTACCTAGTTTGCCGCGCTACCACCTCCTTTATAGGACCAAGACGTTGGATCAAGTGTGAAAATGCGCCTTTTGCAAACACCCCCGCATTATACGCGTGGGGGCTGAAGCTGAAGACTGCCATCTTTCAGGTTATATACACATATGCATTAACGGCCGCACAGGAGGTATTTTAATTCTTGAAGGCGCAAGTATAAAAAGCTTTTATATTTCATCGAAACATTTTTTCTCAATAATACATGTTATTCGAACATAATATCCTTCGACCACTGCGTCTCTATTAAACGAGTGCCCTGCAGAACTTCCTGAAAATAGTGCTCGGCAGGTACTCGGCTTTCGTCCGAATCTTGGGATGCAACATCGGTGGCCTTCATCTCCGTCCAGTATGTCTTGACACGGGCAAGAGCCATCCGTGCACCCTCTATGCATGCCGACCTCCTCATTGCATGGATATGCGGCACCGCACCAAGGAACTGCTGCACCAAGCCAAAATAACTCTTCGGCTCGGGCCCCTTTGGCCACGAAAGACTCACGACATCCTTCATGGAAAGTCCGGATAACCTATTCAGCTCCGCCCATTCGGCCAAGCGATCGGTTAACAGAAGTGGGCGCTCTGGATTATGGAACTGCGACCAAAAAACCTTTTCCATTTCATGATCCTTTTGATCTCCGAAGTGTTCGGCCGCGTCCGCGGCACTTGCCGCCAAGTCCAGATAAGCATCCTCCGCATTCCATAGCCGGTCCAATTGAGCATATTTAGGATCCATGAATTTCCTCCATAGCAGAAAGGGCTTTCCAGCCGTGATATCTCCGGCCTGACGCAGCTCCTCCTTCATAGCTCTCATCGCAGTGCGAGCATCCTTGGCCTCGGTAGTGGCCTTCTTCAGGTCCTCTTGTATCGCTCGATCTTCTTTTTCAAGAAGCTTGTAGCGGTCGGCAGCATTCTTCAACTTCACGGCCATCTCGGCCATTTCATTCTTGCTTCGACAGTGAGCAGCCTATTCGGCTTTTAGCTCTTCGGCCTCCTTCAAGGCAGCCGCATCACTCTTTCTGGCCTGCTCCTTAGCTCGGGCAAGCTCCGCCCGAAGGTTCTCCATGGCAGCAGCACCATCTGCATTAAGCATACATGTTGTAAGGCACGGGCATATAGCTCCCTTACCAGGTGTCCACGGAGAAATTGCATACCTTGTGACTCGTCAAGTCGCTTATTGACAAGCACGATGTCGGCATCCGCCACGTCAAGTTGCCGCTTTAGTTCGGCAAATTCATCAGTCCGGCTAGCCACCGGACCCTTCGCCGCCTACATAGGACGGGCGACATATTATACCTGGGATTATGATCCTCGGTGCGCTGTCATTTTTTGACAACACACCGAGCCTCAGGGGCTACTATCTACACAGGGCGCATTTTATATGCGGAACTGTCAGAAGGTACATCATTTTGCATACCTCAAAACCTGTCAGTAAACTTCTGACGGCTTCGTGCAATCCGCTCTCAGCGGATGAAATCCTTTCAATCACCGTACCCATTAACGCACGGTGATCTTCTGAGATAGACGCTTGCCCGAGCAGATCCTTCAGCTCCTCCGATCGTACACCAGGTGGTGCCGGACTGGTCCGATGGCGTTTTTCGAAGGCCGGAGCGGAGGGCTTTGGGAGGACATACGACTGCCTTCCGGACCTGCCGGACTCGTAGAAACCCTCCGTGACGACACCTCAGGGTCGCCCGCCTCGCAAGACGGTACGGCAGGGGGAGGCGTTTCGCTCTCTATCATCTCCGGACGAATATCCCCCGAAGATGAGCTCTGCTGAGAAGGGCTGAGATCCGAACTACAAGATAAAATTTCGGTTATCTTCATCAAAAATAAGGCAGGGATATCCTTTATTTTAACTCCCCTTTTTACTTACGGCTCGGTGGAGGGCTGATCCCCTTGGGGGCACAATGCGGCCGAGGCATCTCTCGGCGCAGGACCCTCTGACGAAGATTTCTTCCCCCGCTTCGATACCATGGTCTCCGGGTCTTCAGAGGCGGTCCTCTTCTTCCCTTGAATGGAGGGATTCTCGATCCCTCCTTTCCTGACAGCCTCCTTCGCGAAGGCGGTAGCTTCCTTGTTCCCCCCTTCACCTTCTTCCGAAGGCGCAACCTCCAGCATCCAGGTTAACACGGGATCCGGCGTGGTCTCAGGGAGGGGGGCCAGACACCTGATTAACTTTGCTTTCGCTATCCACTCCTGTTCAAGGGACAACTCTTTTGAGGGCAAATTCATGATAAATATGGGATAGCGTGTCCGGGTATAGGGCTACTTACTTGAGCATCCGGGCGATTGCAGCTCAGACCTGCGTTCTCGGTCAAGTCCGGACACCTCGCTTGTGATCCGAAGAAAAGCTTATATATCTCCACGGGCATTGCGCCCATAAAATGTTGGAGAGCTCGTGGTCCCTCTGGGTTAAATTCCCATAGGCGGAGGGGGCGACATTTGCAGGGCAGGATGCGACGAATCAGCATGACCTGCGCTACTACGACCAGAGTGATCTCTCTCTCTAGGAGGTCTCGAATGCGGCCCTGCAACAAGGGCACGTCCTTGGACGGCCCCCAGTCAAGTCCTTTATTGACCCATGACGCCAACCGCGGTGGAGGACCCGAGCGAAAGGCAGGCGGCGCCACCCATTTGGTGCCCCTGGGAGCTATGATATAAAACCATTCTTGTTGCCATAGGCTGAGCTCCTCTTGGAAAGAGCCCTCGAGCCACGAAGCATGAGCATTCCTGCTTATAACAGCCCCTCTGCACTCTGCCTACTTCCCCCTGATCATCTTTGGCTCCACTTTGAAGGTCTTGAGCCACAATCCGAAGTGAGGGGTAATGCATAGGAAGGCTTCGCATACGACAATGAACAATGAGATGTGGAGGATGGACTCCGGATCCAAGTCGTGAAACTCCAACCATAATAAAACATGAGCCCCCTCACGAAGGGGTCCGTTGGGAAGCCTAGCCCCTGAAGGAAGTGAGACACGAACACTACGCTTTCGCCAGGCTTGGGAGTGGGAATAACCTGCCCTTGGGCAGGTAGCCTATGCGAAATTTCGCCGGTTAGATACCTGGCATCTCTTAGCTTTAGCACGTCTTCTTCCGTAGCGGAGGAAGGCATCCACCGGCCTTGCAGGTCGGAGCCATACATCATCAAAGGTCTGAAGCGCCTGAATCTCGAGCTTTGGGTGTTGGAACTCGAGGCGAGGGGTGGATTCGATTGAGATTGAAAGAAAGGAGTGGAGCCTTGGTCTCTTTATAAAGAGGATGAATACCAAGAGCCTTCCCCGTGACCGTTCGGGACTCGCCTTCGATAGAGGAGACGTGCCAACGGGCACGATTGGGTTACCCACGCCCGTATTAATGAGAATCCCAGAATAAGGGGACACGATCTCTGCTTTGAGAAGACGTGCCATGGAAACCGCCTCGCTAAATGCGCTGAGGTGGGACAGTAAAAATGACTCAAATAAAGGCTTGGCCGTGGTGTGATGTCACGCCACGAAATACATCAGAAGATTGAATTTGTGTAAATATTATTCTCTCTACGGTGGTATGTGGAACTTATTTTGCAGAGCCGGACACTATCCTTGTGTTCAAAATCTTCTATGAAGTATTCGGAGGAGGAACCCGCCTTGCAATGCCGAAGACAATATGCGCGCCGGACTCGTCGTCATTGAAGCCTGGTTCAGGGGCTACTCAGGGAGTCCTGGATTAGGGGGTGTCCGGATGGCCGGACTATAGCCTTTGGCCGGACTCCTGGACTATGAAGATACAAGATTGAAGACCTCGTCCCGTGTCCGGATGGGACTTTCCTTGGTGTGGAAGGCAAGCTTGGCGATACGGATATGTAGATCTCCTACCATTGTAACCGACTCTGTGTAACCCTAACCCTCTTCGGTGCCTATATAAACCGGAGGGTTTTAGTCCGTAGGATAGAACAACAATCATACCATAGGCTAGCTTCTAGGGTTTAGCTTCTCTGATCTCGTGGTAGATATACTCTTGTACTACCCATATCATCAATATTAATCAAGCAGGAGTAGGGTTTTACCTCCACCGAGAGGGCCCGAACCTGGCTAAAAACATCGTGTCCCTTGTCTCCTGTTACCATCCACCTAGACGCACAGTTCGGGACCCCCTACCCGAGATCCGCCAGTTTTGACACCGACACCTCCCCTTCTTTGTTCGAGGTGAACCTAGAACAAAGTCCATAGATATATCTACCCAAGGAACACTAGGTACATGTGATGCGGAGCATCCCTCGCTCATCATCATGGACGTACCTACATCTCTCTCAACACCACTTGGACCGATGACAAGAGCTCGAGCGAAGGCTATTGAAGATAAGGTGAACTCGCTCCACTCCGAACTTCCTCTCTCTACTCACGAGACATGGCCACTACCTCATGCGAAGACTCTGTGTGTAATCAGGTACTTTGAGGAGAGCCACGGGACAGCTACACGCAAAGGCCAAGGTGGCGAGGACACCAAGCGAGAAGATCAAGAGGAAGGACTGCTTCGGAGGCTACAGGACCCGGATGACCGGCCAGGCACGGACGTCCGACCCCTGGAAGCTGCTACAGCCAAGAGAAGAGAGGCAGACCCGAGCTCCAGGCTACGGACGACCGGCCCAGCCCGAACGACCGGACACTCCCAAGCTCCGGATGACCGAGCCCCTACGGACGTCCGTGCCAGCGACCACAGAACGGAAATTACGAAAATCCGAAGGCGTCCGAACGATCGTGCCAGCGACCACAGAACAAAATCTGCAGACATCCGAGGAACCCCGGACGTCCGGGACCCCGCGAACCTCCGGACGACCGGCGCCCCATGGACGTCCGGACCCTGGCTGCGTCCAGCTGCGGGCTGAGGCCCATGTACCCCTTCACTTCACCCCTCTTTTGCACTCAGACTATATATAGACCACTCCCACCTCCTAGATAGGGTTAGCATTGTGATAGCTCATTTGAGATAGAGCATTGCTCATCCGTACTGGATCTACTCCACATAAGGGACCGCGCCTCTTTGGAGAAGATCCATCTGGATTCAAGGCCTCCATCCGGGGAAGACAATCAAGACCACCTCACGGAGAAGAACGGTTACTCTTGTGTCTTCCTTTGTTGACTTTGGATCTCGTGCTACTTTGTGCTTTCGGTGATCTAGCCCTTGTGTGATCAATCACTTGTCGGTTGAGTGTTTCTCTCATTTGTCCCCGTGATTTCCCTCGTGTTCTTCCGCGCATTCTTCGTGTTTCCCCGTAGGATCCACACCAAATGTGAAAGATCGGCCCCTAGGGTTCCGCCCTACATCAACATGTAAAGGTATATACCAACCATGAGGATTGAGTTGTGACTTAGCTTTTTAGCATGTAGTGCAGCAAGCAACAAAAGACTCAACATCTTGTCTCATCTTTGTCCAAAAGAAATGTGCAGCAAGTACATCCTCCTTCTTCTTCATGCAAAAGTGTCCCATAAATCCTCCTCCATGCGCCTCCTGCAACAACAAAAGACGAACAGAGCTAGCAGGAATTCACAACTTGTTAGCACAGAACACAAATCCATCATTAATGATGAACTTGTTCCATGTTCTCCTTCTTTAGAATTTCGTATTACATCTCTAAAATCAGCATCGTGCACATTGATCTTTGATGGTCTCCAAACCAAATATTTTAAAGTCAAGTTGTGAAAGCATAGTATAGCGACGAGACAAAGCAACAACAATAACATTTTATTTACCCTTCTTGACTTTAATGACACACGGGAAAGTCTCCATGAATTCGACCCATTTAGCATGTCTATGATTCAGTTTGGCTTGACTTTTAATATGTTTCAAAGATTCATGATCAGAATGTGCACCAATTTCTTTGGGCCATATATAATGTTGCGATGTTTCTAAAGTCCGAACAAGAGCATATAATTCTTTCTCATAAGTAGAATAGTTTTGTCTAGGCCCACTCAAATTTCAGAAAAGTATGCAACAGGTTTGCCATCTTGTAATAACACACCTCCTAATCCAATTCCACTAGCATCACATAAAAGCTTAAAGTCTTATTAAAATCAGGAAGTTGGAGTAAAGGAGCATGTGTTAACTTACCTTTCAATACCGTGAAGGCTTCTTCTTGTGAAGTATCCAAATAAAAGGCACATCTGTCGTGGGAAACGACGACCACCTATGGGGCCATCAGCCCCTTGTGGTTCGGCAGGGGGGATGAGCACATTGCACAAAGAGCGGAGAGACGTAGCACAACACGGTAGAGATCACACGGGCAGTTTTACCCTAGTTCAGGCCGCCGTGAGGCGTAAAACCCTACTCCTGCTTTGGTGGATTGATAAGAGGACAGTGGTGGAGACGCAACGCTCTAGCCCAACAGGGTTGCCTCGGGGCGAGAGCAGCTACGCGCGTCTGAGTGTACAAGGGTTCGAATCCTTTCTATGGTTGTCACGAGCCTCCTTTTAGAGATCAAGGGGTCACCACATTGTGCACTGATTAGATAGCAAACATTGCTATCATACCTATCTCTGGAGACAGGGCAGAGCGCATTAAATGTGATGCTTAGTGTCACATCATGGCATGCCCGGCAAGCCTTGTCGGGCAGTTCGGCCAGCTTCTCTCCTGCCTGCAGGGCACGTCTCTGGATGGGTGTCATTTGGAGGTGATTCCCATAGGAAATGGCTGCCATGTGGCAAAAACCGCCACTTAGTCACTTGGGGGCTTGACACCGCACTGATCGATGACTTGCGCCACTATGACGTGGAACGGTGAAGCTTTGGCGGGGTAGTTTGCCTTTGTGGGGCCTAGTGGGCCTGCAGGACGGTCTTGGGGCTCATCTTCGGGGTAACCTTGACCTCGCCAAGCTCGTCTGCCCAGCAAGGGAGGTTTTCCCTTGGTGGTATCTTGCTTCCTTTGGCTTGACTTGGTCTTCTCGATCCGCTCTCTGACTCCTCAAAGAGCTGATCTCTTTTGCTTGGTCTGGTCTTAGATGTTGCAGTCTTGCTGGCCCGATGAACTGTCGTCCATGCATAAGTTAGGGGAAAACATACGCCCCTATTTGTGTACCCCGACAGAAGCCCCCAGACCTGAGCCATATGTGCCGCTGGGCACGTTGGGTTAGGCCCCAAACAGTGCACGGACACGTGGCAAGACAAGGCTGCACGTGCAGCGGTTTGTCATGGGGTCGTGGGGACTGCAGCAGTTAATGTAAAATGGTAACTTTCTAAAGAGTCGCGCCTCCCCCCCACACGTTCTTTCCCTTAAGAGAGGAAAAATGCGGAAGGGTACTGCTCATTCACTGTCTACCTCGCCCCTCCATCTTCTTCCGCAAACCAAGCGATTGCTCTTCCTCCTCGCCCGCATCCGCCGCCGGTTCCTACTCAACTTCCTTCCCCTATCCCCGCCGCAACTTGGAGAGATGGGGAAGAAAACCGTCGCTCCCAAGGGCAAGCGGACGGCTGCCGTAAAGGAGGTGGCCACCGAAGGGAGTAAGCGGGTGGCGGATTTGGACATAAAGTGAAGGGGAGATGTCATCTTCTTCCCGTCGAACATGGATGCAGATGTACTGGAAGCGAGGTATGGATATCTGTGGGGGAGAGAAGTCCCGAAAGGGACCGTACCACCCAAGGTCCTGGCAGAGGGGCAAGAGGATCTGCCAGATTCGTACCGATTCTATTGCATATACTTTATCTGTGGTCACTACCCTCCTTTTTGTGATTTCTTCGAAGCAATGATGGTGATCTATGGATTCCATCTTCTGGATTTCATGCCAAATGCAACGGCGTGCATGGCGATTTTTGCTCACCTGTGCGACAACTTTGTTGGAGTTGCCCCGAATGTCGATTTGTTCAGGCACTATTTTGTCCCGCGGGTGGAGAACAAAGCCCACCATTCTGGGAACATAAGATGGATGCCATGGGTGGCAAGGGAGAAATGGGATTAACTCCCTGGCCAGCAGCGCGGCAGATGGGAAGAGTGGAGAGTAGATTGGTGCTGGATCCAGGATAAGGATGCCCCAGATTTCTGCCAAGCGCAAATAGAGTGTGCTGAACGCGGCAGTGATTGGAGGGAGGTCGGCCTTTCTGATGACAGGCTTCACCCGACAATAAATAGGATACCCGCTTGAAGGCTGCCGGGCTAAACATTGAGCATGTGGGGGCCGACTTTCTCCCCCGTCATATTGCGCTAGTGCAGAAGAGCGACAAGTTTTCCTGGCAGTGTGGAGATGCTGCAGATAAGATGAGATTGCTCCCGGGCTTGACCAACAACCTGTCAGTCTACGACCATGCTTGGTTGTGCGAACAATTGTTCGCCAGCCTTGGGCCGTTCAAGTTGCCGGCAACCGTCATCCCGCTAAACATCAACTCCACCATGGACCAGATTCTGAAATGGATGCCAGACTGCAATGCTCATGGAGTTTCAGGCGATGGGCGACTGTCCGTGCTCGACGAGGAGCTCGCGTGGTCCTCCACCCTGGTGGAAAGGGGCACCAAGGTGGAGACCAATATGCACACGGCCACTTCCAAGGTGGAGGAGGCTTTCATCAAGAAGCGGCTCAAGGAGGATAGGGCATTCCGGGATGCCGCAAAGGCGAAGGCCGAAAAGGCAGTGGGAGAGAGGGGGAGGCGGAAGATGAAGGCCCCTCTAGTGGCAGAAGCGAAGCGCAAGCCACGGAATAGCCTGCCGGGGATGAGCCTGTCGGGAACGAGTCTGCCGGGGACGAGCCTTCCGGGATTGAGGCTCTGGCTGCCATGGCAGCAGAGGTCCAGGAGGAAGACAGGGTTGAGGAGGTGGAGCAACCTGAGGAGGAGTGTCTCGCGACAGGCCCTCAAGCCCCCGAGCTGGCCCTGGACCCGCGCCCTCGCAGGAGGGCCACCAACCATGGAGCAGCGGTTCCCGATACTGTGTTCGCGGCCAAGAAGGTGAAGGAAACTTCCTCCAAGGGCAGCGAGCCAGATGCGGTGCGCCGGCAATCTTCTCGCCTTGTCGAGGCTAAAACCCCTCCCACCAAGCAGCTGGTAGCCGTGGGGTTCGATTCTAGCTCCCAGTCTGGCTCGAGTTCTTCGCATAGCTCAGCCTCGTCAGAACCCCTGTGCCCAGACAAGGGCCAAAGTTGCCGGGAAGCTCCGTTCCTACGCCTTAGAAGAGAAGTAGGGAGTTTGAATTGAGCTCCATGCTCATCGACAAAGAGTAAGAGAGAACAATCTCCTTTCCTTGTAATAGTTTCAGAATGCCTTCCTGCTCTTGTTGACTGATTTTACTTGCCGCTGTCGACAAGGAGGAGGAGGAGAATACACAGACTCTCATCCACCAGGTAAAATGGCTCAGGCATGCGGGGCCGCCAAAGACTATGGACGACACGGGCCTGGCGTGGAGCAGCACGAATGACCCATTGCCAGGCCCCCAGCCTAGCCCCCGGCACGAGAGCAGGGGATTGGTCCCTCCCATGGGGAGTGATGCAGGAGAGCTCCCAACCTCCTTGCTTGGAGGAGGGGGGATGACTTGGGACGAGCCCCTTCAAGAGGGACTTACCCCACCCGCCGATCAAGTCAAGGAGCCCCTGATGATGGCTCCCATGGGAGAACTTGCCCGGGACGACATCGTGGTCGTCACGGAAGGGGATAGAAATCATGGCCCAACAGCTGATGTTGCCGGGGAGACTGAAGCTTCTGTCCAGCAGACCTTCTCCTTTTCCTTGCTTCTTTCTTTTATCATCTCGCCCCATTCTTCTGGCTCTCTAACACTTCTGCTTCTTTATCATTGCTCGTTGTCTTCGGTTGTAGTCCCTGAGGTTGAAGAGCCTGAACTGCTAGAAGAAGTGGCCAGCATAGGGAGAGATGCTGCGGATGAAGCAGCCAAGGTCGCCGCCGCAGAGGGATAAGGACATGCTGTCAGGAGTGTCCATGAGCCCTCGAGGAGACGTAGAAGATCCATGACAGTGTGCCAGGGGCGGGGGCGAAGGTCGAAGAGAAAATGCCCCTCCAAACCATGGAACCCCTTCCCACATTTGGAACCACGGCGGGGGCCTCGCCGCCATCTTCGGGCTAGTTGGCGCTGGTGCTGGCGCAACCTGGGCTCGAACTCCCCGGATCATCAGTGGCGACGGGCGCAGAACTTGATGGAGAGCTTCAGTGCATTCTAGCATCACTATACCAGGGGGTCGACGAGGCAGACGACTCTATTGCTGTCGCGATGGACTTGTCTTTATTGGACTCCATGGTGGCAGGCATTAAGGAGATATAGGGCCAGCACAACCAAAAGTGGCAGGTGCTCAAGGAGCAGCGCAAGTCCACCAACAAGGTGGACCAGCAACTCAGGGACAAAGGTAACATGCTGCGCGACTGGCACGGCATGTAGTTCCAGATATGATGAAGCAGGAGGAGACCATCTCAATGGCGAGGGAAGATGTCATTGCCTGGGAGGCTCGCATGGCGGAGCGCAAGGCGCAGCTCGACGCCATACTCCGCGCCAAGGATGATGATCTGCAAGTCCTCATGTAGCAACGCACCAAGGAGCTAGAGGACAAGCACAAGGCCGCCCTGGATGCGCTCACTGCTGATTCAGCTACTCAACTGAAGAAGCTCGCTGATGAGCCTGCCACTGCATTCACTGCCAAGACTGACCTCGACGAACAGGTGGCCAAGCTAACTGAAGAGCTTGTCGGGAGCACCAAGGAGGCCATGGCCCTCAAGGAGGAGGTGCAGAAAGCAGAGATCCTCCTGAAGGATACACAATTGCAGCTCTCCTCCAAGATCCAGGGCCTCGAGACTGCCAACAGCACAATTGAAAATCTGAAGGCCAGGATTGGCACTTTGGAGAGCTCTGCGGAATCTAACCGGGCTCATGAGGAGCAGCTGAAAAAGACTTGGGTACCGCAAGGCGTCTTCGGAAGGATGCAGTGGACAAGCTGGCAAATCATTCCGAGCAAGTCGACCTCTGGATCAAGAGCTTGATTGATGTTTCCGAGCGTCTCACCGCTCAAGCTAGAGCGATGGTCATCAAAGGGCTAGTCTCTTCGGCCAGCAGGCAAAGAGGTCCCCAGCGTCAAGCTAGGGATCTTCTTTAACGACATGATCGACAAACTAAAGGTGCGTGAAGATGGAAGGGTCAGTTGCTTCGTGACTAAAACTCGGAAGCTTTCCCGCAACGCCCTCCTCATGGTCTTGAGCAACATCACCTGCTGCCATCCGGATCTCAATCTCGCTAATGGCTTCAAGAAGTCACCGGAGGGTGCACACATTTTTGCCGCCAAAGAGAAAGCCGCCCCATTCACCGAGAAGGTCCTTTCCATCCCAGCGGCTCCACGAGGTCGCCAGGCCCGACATTGAACTATCCTTTCCATCGCGCTATTCTATAACAAAACATGATACATGTCAAGTGTTTAGACATTGTATTGTTTATGTTTGTCAGGACCCCGATCCTATGCCACACCGATCTAGCATGTAACACCTCATATCACTTTGCGGCCTCACGCACGGTATTCCCACGGGTCTCGCCTTACCAGGCCCGGAACCGTTTGCGCCTTTTGGCACACATATATGATAGTGTCGCTAGCATCCATATGACAAAGAACCCATGCTGACATGGCTAGTTGTGAACCCAAAGTGGCACTAACTTACAGGGACAAGCATACATGACCCAGCAACGAACGTGTCGATCAACAGCGAGTGAATCCCAGTCATAGCAAGCTACAAGGACTTAAAGGATCACCGCATGACATTTCCCTGAAGGAACAGACACAGGAACGAAGAAGGACACATGCCGGCCAGCCTAAGTGTTCCGGAGTAGTAGCAAGCTACCATGGCTCAGTGGAACCACTAGGAGACATTTCTCGGTAAGAGAGTCTACCAAGGATAAACAACTAGATAGTCAGATCCCACACATACCAAGCATTTCAAACATACACACAATATGCTAGATATGTGCAAGTACAACATGGCATCACAACAAAACTCTACAACTCAAGTACTTTATTTAAAGGCTCCAGAGAGCCATACATATCATTCACACAGGTAGGGGTCACACGGCCCAGCATTCAAGTCATACAAACATACAAGCCATAACCAGAAGCAACATGTCTGAGTATAGACATCTAGAAAGTAAAAAAGGCTTGAGGAAGCTGATCTATCCTACAAAGATCCACCATGTTCTCAGGATCACCACCTGGGCCTCAGGCTACTCATCGACATCAAGGTCTACGTAGAACCCATCAGAAGGGTTTGCAGCATCTTCTGCAAACATAATTAAGCAAACATGAGTACAAAGGTAATCAGCAAGACTTACATCTGATCCTACATACACGCATATTATCAACAAGGGATGGTGGGGTTATTGCAGCAAGCCAGCTTTGACTCTTGGCTAAACTATCTTACGAGACTCCAACTTGTAATTGTTTTGTGCACTCGAGTCCACTACACACCACATCAATACACTACCGGGGATCCACTTCCGTCATCCTACGGAAGGGCCATCCACGGCACTCACACTTATCTTGAGGCTTTTAGTAGTTTTCCATTTACTTGTCTAAGAACTGTATAGGGAACCAAGTAGTCCTTTACCGCGGACGCGGCTATTCGAATAGATGATGTTAACCCTGCAGGGGTGTACTTCTTCATACATGTTTCTATCACTTAGCGTCTGCACACGACATGTGCTCGGCAGACTTCAAGCAAAAGCCGACGTGGGTGTAGACCACGACCTGACTAACCACACAAGTCTCTAGTCCAGGTTTATCGCCTATTCAGGTTCCATCCGCAGGGAGTCCGGCCGAAGTTTCCACATACGGCCCCGAGCGATGTGTGCAGGGTTCCCGAGACACCATACGGGCATTTGGTACACTGTGCCACATACCTGCTGCATCACAACCCACCCCGAGGGTCAGTGCTGCGCATGGCCTCCAATATACTAAAAACACCAAAAACTACTTGCAACTCCTGGACAGAGGACAAGGACAGCTAATAAGTCGAGCGGGGTCATATTTCAGGGCCCAATGCATGCTAGTAGCTGAATCTTAAATCACACATACAGATCTCAGTTCTTAAGGACGGTTCCAACGAAACAACCCACCATGTACTCCTACATGGCCTCTCATTGATACCTTTACCAAATCGTGTTCAACACATCACTCTCATTACTGGCATGATCATTTCACTCTAGCCCATCACCCAGCTGAACCAAACCTGACACGACTCTAAGCATAGTAGGCATAGCAAGGTAGGAAACACATACATGGCTCAATCAACTCCTACACATGCTAGTGGGTTTCATCTACTTACTGTGGCAATGACAAGTCAGGCAGAGGAAATGGGTTCAACTACTATAGCACCCAACAGTTTGAAATGTGGTTGTCTTAAATGAGAGCAGGAGGGAGAACATGGGCTTTTATCAATATGATCAAGTGGGTGGTTGCTTGCCTGGCAGGTCCGTAGTCTGATATTGTTCTTCGTTCGGGTGCTCACGGTATTCCTCCGGGATAGAACCTACCGCAAAGAGCACCGATACAAAATCAATACCAAACAATATGCAACAATATGATGCATGCACGTGACATGGCAAAATAAGTGTGTTGGGCTAATGCAACTATGACCAGATGGGTTTGAGCTATTTTGAACCAAAGATTCAAAGTTCAAACTCATTTGTGATCCTAAATAGTGCCTTATCATGTTTTGCACTAAACAGAAAGTTAACTTGTTTAAACATGCATGGAACCCGTACAGATGAATAGATTGGATTTTTCTGATCATTTTTCATATATAACACTTTGCATTTGGAGTTACATATTAATTTCTATGAATTTATTAAGTTAGCACTATTTTTTGAAATTTCCTGAATAAGAATAAATACAGAAAATGAATTACTGCGTCAGCATTGCATCAGTAGGTCAACAGGGGCGGCCCAGGTCAAACCTGACTAGTGGGGCCCACTGGTCAGTGTCACTCTTAGTTAACTAACTAAATTAGGATTAGTTTAACCCTAAGCTAGGTTTGACTAACGGGCAGGGCCCACATGTCAGTGACCCACGGGGGGTCAAATCCTTGGTCAAACTGGGCTGACTCGCCGGCGTTTTGCCGCCGGCGACATCCAGACGCGGCGGAGGGGTACGGGTTTTGCCCTCCAGCAACCAAATGTACGGCGGAGGCCACCTACGAGTAGCTGGGAGCGAGCCGCATCGAGGGGTGGAGGTGGTTGGCCTCATGGTCGCCGGAAATGGCGCTGGCGACGAGCTTTGCGGCTGCCGGAGTTCAGGTGAGGCCGAACTAGTCATTGTTGTGGTCCTGGAGGCACGAGGCCAGCTCCTACGTGGCCTATGAGGTGCGGTGAGGTCAGTGGACAAGGTGGCGTGGCCGTTGAGGGAGTCCTGGATTAAGGGGTCCTCGGACAGCCGGACTATATACTTATGCCGGACTGTTGGACTATGAAGATACAAGATCGAAGACTTCTTCCTGTGTCCGGGTGGGACTCTCCTTTGCGTGGAAGGCAAGCTTGGCAATTCGGATATGTAGATCTCCTTCTCTGTAACCGACTCTGTGTAACCCTAGCCCCCTCTGGTGTCTATATAAACTGGAGGGTTTAGTCCGTAGGACAAGAACAATCATAATCATAGGCAAGCTTCTAGGGTTTAGCCTCTACGATCTCGTGGTAGATCAACTCTTGTAATACTCATATCATCAAGATCAATCAAGCAGGAAGTAGGGTATTACCTCCATCGAGAGGGCCCGAACCTGTTTAAACATCATGTCCCCTGCCTCCTGTTACCATTAGCCTTAGACGCATAGTTCGGGACCCCCTACCCGAGATCCGCCGGTTTTGACACCGATATTGGTGCTTTCATTGAGAGTTCCACTGTGTCTTCATGATAAGGCTTGATGGATCCTTCAATCATCTTCAATGATGCGATCCAGGATGAGGTTTTTCTCCCCGGACAGATCTTCGTATTCGGCGGCTTCGTACTATGGGCCAACTCGCTTGGCCATCTAGAGCAGATTGATAGCTACGCCCCTGGCCATCAGGTCAGGTTTGGAAGCGTGAACTATACTGACGACATCCATGGAGAATTGATCTTCGACGGATTCAAGTCCATGCCAGGTGCGCTGAATAGTCACGACAAGCATGACTTAGATCTGCCATCGAACATTTTTCGGGAGATCACACCTGCGGCTGCCCCAGCCCTCAATCCGGAGCAGGTCGTGCCATCCGAGAACGGGCGGATGGACCCCGCCACGGAGGCCACACACTCAGCGGCGATAGAGCCGAACACTGGCTTCATCTCCTATAAGGCCGGTGTCATCAGACCCTCGGACTCGTCTCCGGCCACAGGCTCCGAACCGCATGCACCCGTGCCTATCGAATCTGATTGGGCACCGAACATGGAGTTTACCATCGCGGATATCTTTCAACACTCGCCCTTGGGTGACGTGCTAAATTCATTAAAGTCTCTCTCTTTGTCAGGAGACTCTCGGCCGAACTATGTCCGGCTTGAGTGGGAAGCGGACGACGAAGAAATTCGTTCCCCACCCACCACCCACATGATAGCCACTGTCGACGACTTAACCGACATGCTTTACTTCAACTCCGAAGACATCGACGGTATGAAAGACGATGCAGGAGAAGAACTGGAACCACCGCCTAAAGGGCGCTGGACAGCCACCTCATCATATGATATATACATGGTGGATACACCCAAGGAAAATAACGGCGAGAATGCAACAAAGGATAATCCCCTCGAGAAGCCACCAAAGCGATGACATAGGCGCTGCTCTCAATCCCTCCATAGTAAAAACAACGATAACAACGCAAGAAAGAATAATACCCCGGTCGACTCCAAAGGAAACAACGACCCCATGGACCCAGCGATGGAGCAGGATGAGCCAGGGGACGGTGAACATAGTCCGGAGCCGATGTCCGATGACGCCGATCCCGAGGGTAAAATTCACCAACCTGTCTCCGGAGAGGAGAACAGTCCAGACGATGATGCCCTCATCATCCCAGAAAAGCACTTGGAACAAGATAACCTCCAAAGAAGGCTGATTGCCACTGCGAGGAGATTGAAGAAGCAGAAGCAAAGGCTTAAGGCCGCGCAGGATACCCTCAACCGTAGATGGAACGAAGTGCTCGACACTGAAGAAAAATACGGTGGTGATCAGCACACAAAGAGCTATCCCAACCGCAAGCTGCTGCCCGAATTCGACGATGAGGCTATAGAGCCCATCCAGCCGAAAAATAAAACGTCCGATCAGCCGGACCGACCACCCCGTGGCCGCGACAGGGCGGCTAATGATGCTGCACACAAGTCAGCACACGATTTACATGAGCTCCTGGACAAAAAAGCCGGTATGGCCAGGTCCATCTATGGATCTAGGAAGCGTGCTCCGGCGTAAGATCACAGCCACCAAAACGATCATATTGATCGAATACCAGCTCAGAATCAACACCGAACACAACAACCGTCAACAACATGCCATGACACATCCAAATACAGGGGTGCCACACACCCCCTATGCTTCACCGATGAGGTGCTGGATCATGAATTTCCAGAGGGATTTAAACACATAAATATGGAGGCATACGACGGAACGACAGACCCTAGGGTCTGGATTGAGGACTTTATCCTTCACATCCACATGGCTCGCGAAGATGATCTCCACGCCATAAAATAACTGCCCCTCAAGTTGAAAGGACCAGCTCGGCATTGGTTGAAAAGCCTCCCCGAAAACTCAATTGGAAGTTGGGAGGAACTTGAGGATGCTTTTAGGGCCAATTTTCAAGGGACCTATGTCCGACCTCCGGATGCAAACGACTTAAGTCACATAATCCAACAACCCGGAGAGTCAGCCCGTAAGCTTTGGAACAGATTTCTCACTAAGAAGAATCAAATCGTCGACTGCCCGGATATCGAAGCCTTAGCAGCTTTCAAGCACAATGTCCGGGACGAATGGCTTGCCAGACACCTCGGCTAGGAAAAGCCGAGGACAATGGCAGCCCTAACAAGCCTTATGACCCGCTTTTGTGCGGGCGAGGATAGTTGGCTGGCCCGTAGCGGCACCAGCGACACCGGCACATCCGAAGTCAGGGATGGCAACAGGAAGCCACGACGCAATAAAAACAAGCATCAAAACAACGAAGACAGCCCAGATAACAGGGCAGTCAACACCGGATTTAGGGGCTCTCAACCCGGCAACGGAAAAAGGCATTTAAAGGCAACATAGATGGACCGTCCAGCCTTAATAAGATTCTAGATAGATTATGTCAGATTCATGGCACCCTCGAAAAACCTGCAAATTGCACCCACAGAGAATGCTGGGTTTTCAAGCAGGCCGGCAAGCTAAACGCCGAACACAAAGGGAGGGAGAGGTCAAGTGAAGACGAGGATGAGCCTTGCCAGCCGAACACTGGGGGATAGAAAAAATTCCCACCAGAAGTCAAAACAGTGAATATGATTTACGCAACTCACATACCAAAGAGAAGGCGCAAACGCGCACTCCGACAGGTATACGCTGTAGAGCCCGTCGCCCCCAAGTTCAATCCTTGGTCGGCCTGCTCGATAATCTTTGATCGCAGAGATCATCCAACTAGTATCCGGCACGGAGGATCGGCTACCTTGATGCTCGACCCAATAATTGACGGATACCATCTCACCCGAGTCCTTATGGACAGCGGCAGTAGTCTTAATCTGATATATCAGGACACTGTCCGCAAAATGGGGATAGACCCGTCAAGAATCAGCCAAAGTAATACTACCTTTAAAGGAGTAATACCAGGCGTAGAGGCCCGTTGCACAGGCTCTCTAGTACTAGAGGTTGTATTTGGTTCTCCCGACAACTTCAGAAGCGAAGAATTAATCTTTGACATCGCTCCATTCCGAAGCGGCTATCACGCACTGCTCGGAAGAACGACCTTCGCTCGTTTTAATGCAGTACCGCACTACACCTATCTTAAACTTAACATGCCTGGTCCATGTGGCGTCATCACAGTTAGCGGAAATACAAAGCGTTCCCTACGTGCGGAAAAATATGTGGCGGCTCTAGCAGCCGAACACTGAACGGCCTCTCCAACCAGAATAAATGATCGGTCGTCAAGACCACGGACACGGTTAGACGAGTCCGGCGCACCACCGGTTGTAACAGCCCAGATAACCCTGAGCTTGGGTCTATGGATATACCCCCATAGGTGGTGCTAGGGGCTGCCCGCATGTAAAAAATCCCATAGTTCAGCTTGACCCTATTAATCAATAACAGATTGGATTTTCATGGTTTAGAATAACCAACTTTTCGCATGAGGTCTTTCACCTGGGTTTTTTCTTTTTACAGATGATCATCGCGCTACACCCTTCCAGGACACGGCACAACGGAGATAAAGGCGCAGACGTGCAGTAGAGCCCTGCTCAAAGGTTTCTTTTTTACATTAAGACCCTGCGTAAACCTTTTTATTAATGTCTCTTGTTGCTCCATACCCTCCGGACACTTAACACAACCAGGAGGGATACTGGCGTTATTGGAATTTCGTCACGCCAGACTAATGCATGTACCTGGAAACTCAGGGCCCATTATCGAGGGCGTTACTCAGCCCAGTATATGTTGTAAAGTCTGAATACCTTAGGGAGTGTTCGGCGTCGCGAGTTTGGCCTTATATGCATCAGCTCCGAATCATGTCTTTGGTCAGTAGTTGGGTTTGCCCGGCTCCCGTGTTTGGTACCTTATGTTCCTCCACATCGGCTAAGGTGGCACCGAGAGAACTACAACAATTGTGCCCTGGTTCATCCAGACGAGCACCTCAGTAGAGAAAGCCGAAAACTGACTGTCATGATATAGCACGAGACTGGTCAACCACTCGATGACTCAGCAGAATCTTTGCGATTCCTCCGCATTAACGAAGGACCGGTTTCCCGGTCATGTACGAACGCGCACCGTATTCGGATGAATGCGGAAATACCAAGGGCTATATAGTAGCCCCACCGTCAAACTCCTATGGCTAAGTGAAAGTGTTAAAGCTATATAGCCTGATTGCTTGGTTCGCCGCGCTATCACCTCCTCAATGGACCAAGACGTTGGATCAAGTGTGATTACACACTTTTTCGAACACCCCCGCATTATATGCATGGGGGCTAAACCTGACGATTGCAAACTTTCAGGTTATATACATACATAAACGGCCGCACAGGAGGCACTATAATACTTTCAGTCAAAAGTATAAACACAGCCTTTATAATCAAAATAGCATTGTTTTTACAATTCAGATACATGTCACTCGAACATGGTACTCTTCGAGCACTGAGCCTCTATTAAACGGGCGCCTTCTAGGACTTCTTCAAAATAGTGCTCGGCCGAGTCCTGGCCTCCCGTCGGACCCCGGGTCGCAATAGCGGTGGCCTCCATCCCTGCCCAATATGTTTTAACACGGGCAAGAGCCATCCGCGCACCCTCTATGCATGCCTACCTCTTCACACCGCCGATATGCAACACAATACCAAGGAATTGTTGCACTAAACCAAAGTAACTGTCCGTCCTTGGTCCCTTCGGCCAAAGACGATCCACGACAGACCTCATAGCAAGCCTGGACAACCTACGGAGCTCGGCCCATGCGGCCATTTTTTTCATTCAACGGTAGCGGACGCGTCGGGGCACTGAACTGCGACCAGAACAAACTTTCAACCTCATGATCTTTCCGATCTTTTAAAAACTCAGTCGCATCAGCAACGCTCTTTGCCAAGTCCGCATACGCGTCTGCAGCACTCCGTAACTAATCTAAAGGGGCATACTTCGGATCTCCGAACTTCATCCGCAACAAAAAGGGCCTCCCAGCCGTGATATCTCCGGCTTCATGAAGCTCCTCCCTTATCCCTTTAATTTCAGAGCGAGTTTCCATGGACGCTTCCAAGGCCTTTTTTAGGTCGGCTGCTTTTGCATGGCTTTCCTTTTCAAGGAGCTCATATCGGCCGGCGGCATCTTTAAGCTCAACAGCCATCTTGGCTATCTTATCTTCGCTCTGGCGATGAGCAGCCTGTTCGGCTCTTAACTCTTCGGCCACCTTTAGGGCGGCCACATCAGTTATCCTGGCTTGCTCCTTGGCTCGGACGAGTTCCGCCCGAAGGGTCTACACGGCAGCAGCTCCATCTGCAGTCACAGCATATTATAGATACTAGCATAATGCTCCTCTTAATATTTGCTGACTATGCAAAAATACATACCATGTGCCTCATCAAGCCGCTTGTTCACAAGCACGATGTCGGCATCCGCCACGTCAAGCTGCCGCTTCAGCTCGGCAAAATCAACAGTCCGGCTAGCCGCCGGACCCTCAGCCGCCTGCACATGGAAGCAGCGCGAGCATTATCTTGGACTATGATCCTCTGTTTTCCACCTCTGGATGGCAACCAGAGTCTCAGGGGCTATGATACATCTCCAATGTATCTATAATTTATGAAGCATTCATGCTATTTTATTATCTGTTTTGAATGATTACGGGCTTTATTATACACTTTTATATTGCTTTTGGGACTAACCTATTAACCGGAGGCCCATCCCATATTGCTGTTTTATTTGCCTATTTCAGTATTTCGAATAGAAGGAATATCAAACGGAGTCCAAATGGAATGAAACCTTCGGGAGCGTGACTTTTGGAACGAACATGATCCGGGAGACTTGGAGTACAAGCCAGGGAAGCTTCGAGGAGGCCAGGAGATAGGAGGGCGCGCCCACCCCCTGGGTGCGCCCCCTGTCTTGTGGGCCCCTCGAGGCTCCCCCGACCGACTTCTTTTGCCTATATATTCCCTTATACCCTAAAACCATCGAATACGAAGATAGATCGGGAGTTCCGCCGCCGCAAGCCTCTGTAGCCACCAAAAACCTCTCGGGAGCCCGTTCCGGCACCCTGCCGGAGGGGGGATCCCTCACCAATGGCCATCTTCATCATCCCGACGCTATCCATGACGAGGAGGGAGTAGTTCACCCTCGGGGCTGAGGGTATGTACTAGTAGCTATGTGTTTGATCTCTCTCTCTCTCTCTTGTGTTCTCTCTATGGCACGATCTTGATGTATTGCGAGCTTTGCTATTATAGTTGGATCTTATGATGTTTCTCCCCCTCTACTCTCTTGTGATGAATTGAGTTTTCCTCTTGAAGTTATCTTATTGGATTGAGTCCTTAAGGATTTGAGAACACTTGATGTATGTCATGTCGTGCTTATCTGTGGTGACAATGGGATACCACGTGATCCACTTGATGTATGTTTTGGTGATCAACTTGCGGGTTCTGCCCATGAACCTATGCATAGGGGTTGGCACATGTTTTTGTCTTGACTCTCCGGTAGACACTTTGGGGCACTCTTTGAAGTACTTTGTGTTGGTTGAATAGATGAATCTGAGATTGTGTTATGCATATCGTATAATCATGCCCACGGATACTTGAGGTGACATTGGAGTATCTAGGTGACATTAGGGTTTTGGTTGATTTGTGTCTTAAGGTGTTATTTTAGTATGAACTCTATGATAGATTGAAAGGAAAGAATAGCTTCATGTTATTTTACTACGGACTCTTGAATAGATAGAACAGAAAGGATAACTTTGAGGTGGTTTCGTACCCTACCATGGTCTCTTTGTTTGTTCTCCGCTATTAGTGGCTTTGGAGTGACTCTTTGTTGCATGTTGAGGGATAGTTATATGATCCAAGTATGTTATTATTGTTGAGAGAACTTGCACTCATGAAAGTATGAACCCTATGCCTTGTTTCCTACCATTGCAATACCATTTACGCTCACTTTTATCATTAGTTACCCTGCTGTTTTTATATTTTAAGATTACAAAAACCTATATCTACCATCCATATTGCACTTGTATCACCATCTCTTCACCGAACTAGTGCACCTATACAATTTACAATTGTGTTGGGTGTGTTGGGGACACAAGAGACTCTTTGTTATTTGGTTGCAGGGTTGTTTGAGAGAGACCATCTTCATCCTACGCTTACCACGGATTGATAAACCTTAGGTCATCCACTTGAGGGAAATTTGCCACTGTCCTACAAACCTCTGCACTTGGAGGCCCAACAATGTCTAGAAGAAGAAGGTTGTGTAATAGACATCACGCTCTTTTCTGGCGCCGTTGCCTGGGAGGCTAGGTAAGCGGCACTCACACCCCGTCAACTAAGCTCATTTCTGGCACCGTTGCTGGGGAGGTGAGTGCTTGAAGGTATATCTTTATATCTTGCAATCGAATCTTTTTGTTTCTTCTTTTATCACTAGTTTAGTTTATAAAAGAAAATTACAAAAAAAGGAATTGAGTTTGTCTCATATGCTTCATATTTTTAATATCTTTTGTGAGTATGATAAAAAGGAAAAGTGTGCTCAAGTGCTAGAAGAAGAAATCTATAAAATGTTTGGTACTAGATCTTTGTATGATGAGCATGATTGCAATGTTGTTAGTATGAATTCCTTGAATATCCATGATGCTAATGATATGCAAAGCCACAAGCTTGGGGAAGCTATGTTTGATGAAGATGATATGTTTAGTCCCCCAAGTTTTGATGAGCAAATTTATTTTGATGATAGCATGCCTCCTATTTATGATGATATTGATGAACGTGGGTTTGGAAGAGTGTCAACTTTAGGAAGTAGTTATCCCACTATTTCGGAGGATGTTGAATTTTATTGTGATGAATATGAAAGTGGATTTGGAAGAGTGTCAACTTTATTTAGTGATGAATCCACTATTTCGGAAGAGGTTCCAATTGATTATGAGAACAAAGTTGCCATCTATGATGATTATTGTGATGACTTGTATGCTATTAGGAATAATGATAACCATGAAACTTGTCATCATGATTTTAGTTTTCAATTGGATTATGCCTCACATGATAATTATTTTGTTGAGTTTGCTCCCACTACTATTCATGAGAAGAATTTTGCTTATGTGGAGAGTAGTAAATTTTCTATGCTAGTAGATCATGACAAAAATGATTTAGGTGCTGGTTATATTGTTGAATTCATTCATGATGCTACTGAAAATTATTATGAGGGAGGAACTTATGCTTGTAGGAATTGCAATAATATCAAGTGTCCCCTCTATGTGCTTAAAGTTTTGAAGCTATGCTTGTTTTGCCTTCCTATGCTAGTTGATTATTGTTCCCATAAGTTGTTTGCTCACAAAATCCCTATGCATACGAAGTGAGTTAGGCTTAAATTTTCTAGTCATATGCTTCATGATGCTCCCGTTATGTTTCAACTCTTATCTTTTATGTGAGCATCATTGTCATCATCATGCCTAGCTAGAAAGGCATTAAAGAAAAGCACTTGTTGCGAGACAACCCGATATTTATCCTTACTATTTTTGTGTGTCCACATGATTATGCTACTGTAGTAATCATGTTTTATAGCTTTTGTTTCAATAAAGTGCCAAGTAAGACCTTTAGGATAGCTTATGGTGATAGTTGTGTTGATCCTGCTGAAAAGCAGAAACTTTTGCAGCCAGTATATTAGTTTTTATAATTCACAAAGATGTGGTTTTGATCTGATTCTTTTTGCTCTGGATTGGTACACAAATTTATTAGTACTTCCTAATTTGGTACGATTTTTGGAGTTCCGGAAGTATACGTTTGGTACAGATTACTACAGACTGTTCTGTTTTTGACGGATTATGTTTTCTATGTGTTGTTTGCTTATTTTGATGAATCTATGAGTAGTATCGGAGGATATGAACCACAGATAAGTTGGAATACAGTAGATATTACATCAATATGAATTTAGAATGAGCTCATTACAGCACCTAAGTGGTGGTTTTATTTTCTTATACTAACGGAGCTTACGAGTTTTTGGTTGAGTTTTGTGTTGTGAAGTTTTCAAGTTTTGGGTAAAGATTCGATGGACTATGGAATAAGGAGTGGCTAGAGCCTAAGATTGGGGATGCCCAAGGCACCCCAAGGCAATATTCAAGGATAGCCAAGAGCCTAAGCTTGGGGATGCCCCGAAAGGCATCCCCTCTTTCGTCTTCGTTCATCGGTAACTTTACTTGGAGCTATATTTTTATTCACCACATGATATGTGTTTTTCTTGGAGCGTCATTTTCTTTTGTTAGTATTTTCTTGCTTTTATTTAGAATAATGTTTTGCATCTTTAGTTTCAATAAAAATGTCAAGGATAGGCTTTACCATGCTTATTTTGCTAGTATACATGTTGCTGTTTGAAAACAGAAAGTTTACCGCTGTTGCAAAAATTCCCTAGAAAAGTTAGGGAATGGTATAATGTTGAAACTTTTTGCATAATGAGCTCTGATAAATCTTCTACAGTGAGGTATTTTTCTCATAATTGTTTGAGTTAGGGAAGTATGATGAATCTTGCATTCTTTATCTTTCTTGAGTACGGGAGCAGATGTCAGGCGTCTTTTCAATTCCTGAAAACTGTACACGCACTGTGGGGTCCACTCGAACTTTTTTATCTTTCTTAAGGAGTTCAGTTAGAGGTTTAGCAACTTTGGAGAAGTTCTCGACAAAGCAGCGACAATAGCTCACTAAGCCAAGGAAACTCCAAACTTGCTTGACCGATTCAGGTGGAGTCCAATTAAGAATGGCGTGAACTCGCTCGGGATTGACAGAAATACCCTTACCAGAGATTACATGGCCTAGATAGGTCACTTCTGGCAACCAAAATTCACATTTAGAGAATTTGGCATAAAGGCGATGCTCTCAAAGTTTCATCAACACTAGCCTTAGATGCTCGACATGTTCCTCCTCATTCTTGGAGTAGATGAGTATATCATCGAGGTATGCCACGACGATTTTATCCAAATACTCCATGAAGATCGAGTTCATTAACCGAGAAAAGGTGGCTGGGGCATTGGTTAAACCGAAGGACATGACGGTGTACACGTATTGACCATAACGAGTAACAAAGGCCGTTTTGGGAATGTTCCCATTCTTGATTTTGATTTGATGGTAGCCCAAACTCAAATCCATCTTAGAGAAGACAGAGGATCCAGCGAGCTGATCGTACAGGTCGTTGATCCTGGGGAGCGGGTACTTGTTCTTTATTGTGACCAATTTGACGGGTCAATAATCTACAACCATCTGATTCGTACCATCCTTCTTCTTGACAAAGAGGACGAGAAAAGCCCAAGGATAAGAACTAGTATGGATGAAACCCTTTTTCAAGGACTCATCGAGTTGTTTCTTAAGCTCAGCTAGTTCTAGTGGTGCCATCTTATAGGGTCTTCTAGAGATTGGGACAGTTCCTGGGATAAGATCTATCACGAACTCGACATCACTGTCAGGTGGAATAGTTGGGAGTTCTTATGGAAAGACATCCGGAAAGCCACGGACTACCGAAACATCTTCGAGGTCTGGCAAAGGACTGGCATTAAGAGAGTAGAGCTATCGCTTAGCTACTCGGGTCAAGACATCAACTACCATGCCCGATTGATGTGTAAGTTGAACAGTCCTAGAGAAACAATCAATCTTAGCATGATGGGCTAACATCCAGTCCATACACAAGATGATATTAATGTCCTAGGATTTGAGAGCTATCAAAGATGCAAGCAAAACAAGTCTATCGACATGATTTTCATTCCCATGGCTCACTCTAGAAGTTTGCCATTTGGATCCCGGGGTTTGAATTACCATGGAAGTGGGCATATCACAAAATGCAGTGCTATGCAATCGAGCATAGCTCTCAGATATAACTGAATGAGATGCTCCAGTATCGAAAAGAACAGATGCCGGATGGCAGTTAACAAGGAGCGTACCAAGAACGACGTTGGGATCATCCTGAGCCTCCTCAGCTGAGACACAGTTCACATGGCCACGTGCAGAAGTGGCCGGCTTGGCGTAGTACACCTTCCCTGTTGGCTTGCCACGGCCAACAGCCTTTCCGGACTGATTAGGGTTGGGGTTGTTCTGGGGACACTCGCGCATGTAGTGACCCGATTCTCCACACTTGAAGCATGTTACAGTGTTGGTGCGTGCGGGAGCATTGGTGGTTGATCCACCATAAGACTTGGGCGGTGCATACTGTTGGGTTGGATGAGGCGCCTGATAAGATGGCCTCGGTGTAAACCTGGATGGCAGAGCGGTGTTAGGCACCCACACCTGGCGCTTCTGAGAGCCAGAACCGAATGAGGAACTAGTGTCACGGCCGTGCTTACATGTAACTTCAAAGTCAGTTTGACCCGTCTCAGCACTGATAGCCTTGTTCACTAGCTTCTGGAAGGAAGTGCACTCGTGCAGTCGGAGATCACGGCGAAGCTCGGGGCTGAGTCCCTTGCGGAACCTCGCCTGCTTCTTGGTGTCGGTGGAAACTTCCTCAGTTGCATAACGTGCTAGGTTTCCAAACTCTCTGCTGTATGCATCCACGATGAGTCTACCCTAAGTGAAGCTGCAGAACTCCTCCCGCTTGCGATCCATAAGACCTTCCGGGATGTGATGTTCATGGAAAGCCTCGATGAACTCTGTCCAAGTGGTAACCTGGCCAGCTGGGCGCATGGCCTCATAGTTCTCCCACCAAAGGCTGGCGGGGCCTTCAAGATGATAAGCAACATAAGTGACCTTGTCAGCTTCGGCTACGTGTGTAGAGCGTAGCTTGTGGGTGATGTTGTGGAGCCAATCATCCACGTCGAGGGGCTCGACGAAATGATGGAAGGTGGGTAGGTGTAACTTGATGAAGTCACTGAGAGTCACCAAGTCATTCCTTTGGTTGTTGTGCTGTGTTTTGCTTAATGCGTTCCAGCAAACGGTTGGTCTCATGTTTGTTCCTTTTGGCCTCCAGCATGACCTCGGAGAAGGAGGATGAGGCAGATTCGCATCTCTAGCCCCACTGCCATCAGCCCGCTCCGGGGCAGCAAGGTTGTTTCGGGTGTTGACCATCCTAGGAAAACAAAACAACGGTTTAGACAAGGATGACAAAATTCTGACATAGAAGTGCAGAATGTAATGGATGACTCGGAGTGCAAGATGTTCATCAGTACGACATGGTAATACAGAAACTTCCATATTTATACCATCGGTCATACACACCATACATAGTTTAGTGCAAGACCAAACTAAAGTACAACTGCGGTGAAAGGAAGATTACATCTCATCGGAGGCATTCCAAGCTCCTGTACATTATTTTTCTACACCTCCGGAATCCAGTACACACTAAGTCACATTCCACAAGACGCGCAGGACTGTGGGAATACAGCTACTACATACTACTAGTATCGTGATCCAGCTCAGTCATCTCCGGCTCCGTAGTAGTCCTCATAGAGATCCCCCGCATAGCCTGGAAGCGGGACGTGCGGATCCGGAAACTCACGATCACGTCGGGCCTGTGGACCATATGGACTCGGATGAGGCCTCGGTCCCACAAACGGCGGCAGACGACGCCCACGTGGAGGCGTGATACCTCTGACATCTGGATAATCCATGCGAGCTGGCAGGCGTGTGCGGATGGGGTACCAATCCCGCATATCTAGGTAACCGGTCTGCATGGCAGGTGCGAGCCGTGTCAGGGTAGCCGAGTGGTCCATGAGGGTGTTGTACAACTCCATGCGTAAGGCACGGTTCTCTCGGTTTCTCTCCTCCAATATCTCGGTAGTGGTGCGAAAAAGTGGCTCCTCATGAGAAGCATCGGCATAAAGCCCAGTGTAATAGCCCTCTTGGCCAGTGTGTGACGCCGGCTGATAGCGGAACTCGGTATCCTGAAGTGATGCATACCCGGCTCGAATGATGGAGATCATAGAGTAGGTAGCATCCTGCACGGACATCTCCATGGTGATACCAAGCCCGTAGGACCAGTGTAGGGGCTCGGTAGCTCCGGGATAAGAAGGAAAGATCCTCACGGTGCAGATAAACTGACTCTGATTGAAGTCGCGAAACTGCTCTTTGACGGTATATTCAGGATACCATCTGTAGCCTGTCTCAGTCATCACTCGGACTAACATGGCAGTGTGTATGGGCACATCAATGCATCGGGTCAGTCGAACCACCTGGTGAGTAGTGCGAGAAGACATTTGAACACCAAATAATGCAAAGGCATTAGAATTTCTAGCAGAAATTGGACAACATAATGGCTGTAAATGCTCAAAAAGTATTTTGAGACAGTTTGCAAAGGATTGCATAGACACTCAACAACATCATATCAAGGTTCTGGGTCCAACTAACAACATACTGAAGTAGTAGAACTGAACTGGGCTTGTAACCATCAATCCTATAACTTACTATGGATTAGTAACACGTGAACCTGATAGACAGAGGAGATCCTCGTCCTAAACCCCCGTGGAAAGAATGGACCGACTCAGATTAGAATGCCATGAGGTAAAGGAGTAAAAAGAGCCTTACGTTCCATCCCACAATCAATTCCCCTACATATAACTAAAGCATTTTTAGACACGACATCGACCAGTTTGGCTTGAAGAACCTACAGGCAGTCCGGCTCTGATGCCAACACTGTCAGGACCCCGATCCTATGCCACACTGATCTAGCATGTAACACCTCATATCACTTTTCAGCCTCACGCACGATATTCCCACGGATGTCGCCTTACTAGGCCCGGGACGGTTTGTGCCTTTTGGCACACGTATATGATAGTGTCGCTAGCATCCATATGACAAAGAACTGGGCTGACATGGCTAGTCGTGAACATGAGTATAAAGGTACTTAGCAAGACTTACATCAGATCCCACATACATGCACATTATCAAGAAGGGATGGTGGGGTTATTGCAGCAAGCCAGCTTTGACTCTTGGCTAAACTATCTTACGAGACTCCAACTTGTAATTGTTTTGCGCACTCGAGTCCACTACACACCACATCAATACACTACCGGGGATCCACATCTGTCATCCTACGGAAGGGCCATCCACGGCACTCACACTTATCTTGAGGCTTTTAGTAGTTTTCCATTTACTTCTCTATGAACTGTATAGGCAACCAAGTAGTCCTTTACCGCAGATGCGACTATTGGAATAGATGATGTTAACCCTGCAGGGGTGTACTTCTTCATACATGTTTCCACCACTTAGTGTCTGCACACGACATGTGCTCGACAGACTTCAAGCGAAAGCTGACGTGGCTGTAGACCATGACCTGACTAACCAGACAAGTCTCTAGTACAGGTTTAGCACCTATTCAGGTTCCATCTACAGGGAGTCTGCCCGAGGTTCCCACATATGGCCTCGAACGATGTGTGCATTCTTCCCGAGACACCAAACAGGCATCCGGTACACCGTGCCACGTACTGCCGCATCACAGCCCACCCCGAGGGTCAGCACTGCGCACGGCCTCCGGTATACTACAAACACAAGAAACTACTTGCAACTCCTGGACAGAGGACAAGGACGGCTAATAAGTCAAGCGGGGTCATATTTCAGGGCCCAATGCATGGTAGTAGCTGAATCTTAAATCACACATACAGATCTCAGTTCTTAAGGACGGTTCCAATGAAACAACCCGCCATGTACTCCTACATGGCCTCTCATCGATACCTTTACCAAATCGTGTTCAACACATCACTCTCATTACTGGCATGATCATTTCACTCTAGCCCATCACCCAGATGAACCAGAGCTGACACGACTCTAAGCATAGTAGGCATAGCAAGGTAGGAAACACATACATGGCTCAATCAACTCCTACACATGCTAGTGGGTTTCATCTAGCTACTGTGGCAATGACAGGTCATGCAGAGGAAATGGGTTCAATTACCGTAGCACACAATAGTTTCAAACGTGGTTGTCTTAAATGCAGTAAATGGGAGCAGGAGAGAGAACATGGGATTTTATCGATATGATCAAGTGGGTGGTTGCTTGCCTGACAGGTCCATAGTGTGACAATGTTCTTCGTTCGGGTAGTCATAGTATTCCTCCGGGGCAGAACCTACCGCAGAGAGCACCCATACACAATCAATACCAAACACTATGCAACAATATGATGCATGCATGTGACATGGCAAAATGAGGGTGTTGGGCTAATGCAACTATAACTAGATGGGTTTGAGCTATTTTGAACCAAAGATTCAAAGTTCAAATTCATTTGTGATCCTCAAGAGTGCCTTATCATGTTTTGCACTAAACAGCAAGCTAACTTATTTAAACATGCATGAAACCAGTATAGATGGATAGATTGGATTTTTCTGATCATTTTTCATATATAACACTTTGCATTTGTAGTTATAGATTAATTTCTATGAATTTTCGAAGTTAGCACTATTTTTTGAAATTTCCTGAATAACAATAAATCCAGAAAATGAATTACTGCGTCAGCAGGTCAACAGGGGCGGTCCAGGTCAAACCTGACCAGTGGGGCCCACTGGTCAGTGTCATTGTTAGTTAACAAACTAAATTAGGATTAGTTTAACCCTAAGCTAGGTTTGACTAATGGGCAGGGCCCACATGTCAGTGACCCAGGGGGGTCAAATCACTGGTCAAACTGGGCTGACTTGCTGGCGTTTAGCCACCGGCGACGTCTAGATGCGGCGGAGGGGTACGGGTTTCGCCCTCTAGCGATCAAATGGACGGCGAAGGCCACCTACGAGTAGCTGGGAGCGAGCCGCGTCGAGGGGTGGAGGTGGTTGAGCTCAAGGTCGCTAGAAACGGTGCTGGCGACGAGCTTTGTGGCTGCCGGAGTTCGTGCGAGGCCGAACTCGTTGTTGTTGTGGTCCTGGAGGCACGAGGCCAGCTCCTACATGGCCTATGAGGTGCGGTGAGGTCAATGGACAAGGTGGTGTGGCCGTTTGGTGGCCGGAGCTACATCGGCAACGAGCTCAGGCGGCGGCGTGTGTGGTGGTGCTTGTTGTATTCGCTGCAGAGGATGGCAGCAAGAACAAAAAGGACGGGGAGAGGCAGAAGCTCACGGTGGTCTCGGCGAGCTAGACAGCGAGGTCGGGGATGTGCTGGTGCAGCCGTGACGGCAAAAGGGATCTCCGGCGACGACGAGGTCGGGCGAGGTCGTTGCGGTGGCTCCGGGGCGAACGAAGAGGGTCGAATAAAACGGCAAAATGGAGGTCGTCCAGGCGTCCAGAAGCGCGGGCGACAAGCAGATGGCGCCGTGGCGAGCTTGCGCGCGCCGGCGTCACCTCCCTGCCTGCCTGGCGGGGAAGAAGCAGCTGGCTGGCGTGGGCTAGCACAGTGCTCGGCCGCATGGTGGGCCGGCTGGTGGGTTTGGCCAGGTAAGTTCGTTTCCCTTTTATTTTGTTTTTCTTTTCTTTTTGTAGGTTTGTGGCTTTTCTAAAAATACCTAGGCACTTTCGAAAATCACCAAACTACTCATGCCCACTGTATAGAATATATCCAACAGTAAACATTTTAGTTTAGGATTATTTGGACATTTAAAATATTTTATAGCATTTAAATGCCCAAATGCAATTAACATATGATTTTTTCTAGTGACCTTAGGATGTCCTAGAAAATTGTGCACCATTTTTGTCAGAGGTTTTAGACCAAGGCAAAGATGATGAACATTTTAGAAGGGCATTTCAGGTTCATTGAAAAAGATTTTAGTAAACCCTAGTTGGATTAAGGGGGTACTGGGGGTTGTGTCATCCCCATTTCCAAGTTTTTGATCAAAGTAAACATGATGCAAACACTCTAATCCATGAACTAGCTAGGGTGTGACAATGTTTGTGTGAAACTGATGCTTTTGCTTAATCTTTGATTGCACCTTTATCCCTTTTAAATCTACATGTCAATGTTCATATGATTAGTCCCTATGTATGTTTCGGTTGCCTGCCGGTATCATATTGTCGTGATTGTCATAAGGGTCAGGCCCTTAGCATTCATCTTGGCGTGGTTGCGTCCCGGCAGGTTTTTCCATGGTAGTTCTCTACACAGCCACTCATTCTGCGAGCAGGCTTGGAACAGAACGAGGGTGCAGACAGAGAACTAGCAAGTTGATATCACACGAAGGATTTCCTCATACGAACACTTCGATACTCAAGGGATAAACGAATGCGAAATCTTAAATTCATAAGGGAGTAATGGCTACATGGACTTAGCTTTTGACCTCGCTTCCTCCCATTCCTTACAGCTACAAGCGCTTGCCACATTCGCATCCTTCGGGGAGAATGGATGTCATGCGCGTAGTTCTCAGGCTCCCGGCAGGGGCCAATAGAAAAACAAATGTATCTTGCGGGCGGCAGGACGTGGTGTAAGGTACGAACGATTTCTCTCGCCTCCTCTCCATACATTCTAGACAATCTAGTGGCCGCCGGCATAGAAGTCTAATGTCGACGGCCTTGTCGGAGCGCACTTGCCGGGGCATTGATCAACAGATTCGCAGCAACGCTCCACTAAGGATTTCCCTAAGTAGGGTAAATGCTGAACCAAGTTTGACGCTGTACTCATCGACATTTATGATGCTGGAACCCAGAGTGGCTCGATTGTCTGTAAGCGAGAGTGGCGGAAAGAGAAACCTTGTACTTATACACTTTGTTCCTTTCCCCCAGACGGGTCTTGCATGGCGGCCTGACCCATTGGGGTTGGCTCACCACAGTCATTATTGATTCTTTGCCACTGCGGCAGCTATGGCGGAGGGAGGCGATGGAGATCGAACAGGATGTGGGGGAAGCGATATCGCTCCCCCTCTCCGTTCCCATCACTCCGCCTCTCTTGGGGTGTCACGGATGACGAAGCCATCGATGAAAATGATGATGAAGATGGCGCGTGGCGTACGCTTCTCGAGTTCACGCAAGCGCTTCCCCCTACCCGACACGCCAAAGATGTCGTGGGAAACCACGACCACCTATGGGGCCATCAGCCCCTTGTGGTTCGGCAGGAGGATGAGCACTTTGCACAAAGAGCAGAGAGACGTAGACAGATATCACACGGGCAGTTGTACCCAGGTTCAGGCCGCCGCGAGGCATAAAACCCTACTCTTGCTTTGGTGGATTGATGAGAGGACTGTGGTGGAGACGCAACACTCTAACCCGGCAGGGTTGCCTTGGGGCGAGAGCAGCTACACGCGTACGAGTGTATAGGGGTTCAAATACTTCCTATGGTTTCCACGAGCCTCCTTTTATAGATCAAGGGGTCACCACAGCGGCAAATCAATCCTTGTGCACTGATTAGATAACAAACAGTGCTATCATACCTAACTCTGCAGACAGGGCAGAGCGCATTAAATGCGCCGCTAAATGTCACATCATGGCATGCCCGGCAAGCCTTGCCGAGTAGTTCGGCCAGCTTCTCTCCTGCCTGCATGGCACGTCTCTAGACGGGTGTCATTTGGAGGTGATTCCCATAGGAAATGGCTTCCATGTGGCAAAAAATAACCACTTAGTCACTTGGGGCTTGACACCGCACTGATCGATGACTTGGGTCGCTGTGAGGTGGAGCGGTGAAGCCTTGGCTGGGTAGTTCGCCTTCGTGGGTCCCAGCGGGCCCGCCGAGACGGTCTTGGGGCTTGTCTTCGGGGTAACCTTGACCTCGCCAGGCTCACCTGCCCGGCAAGGGAGGTTTTCCCTTGGTGGTATCTTGCTTCCTTTGGCTTGACTTGGTCTTCTCGATCTGGTCTCTAACTCCTCAAAGAGCTTATCTCTTTTGCTTGGTCTGGTCTTGGATGTTGCAGTCTTGCTGGGCCGATGAACTGCCATCCGTGCACAAGTCAAGAGAAAACATACACCCCTGTTTGTGTACCCCGACAACATCCTTCATTGTAAGCTCATTGAGAGGTGCGGCAATGGTGCTGAAATCTTTCACGAAACGCCTATAGAAACAAGCGAGGCCAAGAAAACTCCTCACTTGTGTGACCATTTTGGGCTGCGAACAACTTCACTAGCTTCAATCTTGGCTTTATTAACTTCAATTCCCTTTTGAGTAACAACATATCCAAGAAAAGATACTCGGTCACTACAAAAGGTGCACTTCCCAAGGTTACCAAACAAACGTGGATCAAGTAGAGCAATAAAAACAACAAGTAAATGTTCCAAATGCTCCTCTAAAGATCTGCTATAAATCAGTAAAGATCTGCTATAAATCAGTATATCACCAAAATAGACTACCACAAATCGTCCAATGAAAGCACATAAAACTTGTCCCATTAATCTCATGAAAGTACTAGGTGCATTAGTTAACCCAAAAGGCATGACTAACCACTCATATAAGTCAAACTTTGTTTTAAATGTTGTTTTCCGTTCATCTCCCAATTTCATACAAATTTGATGGTATCCACTACACAAATCAACTTTGGAGAATATTGTAGAGCCACTCAATTCATCAAGCATATCATCTAGCCTAGGAATAGGATGATGATAACGAATAGTAATATTATTAATGCCTCTACAATCAACACACATACGCGTAGTACCATCCTTTTTGGGCACTAGTATAATAGGAAGAACACAAGGAATAAGAGATTCACATATATAACCTTTGTCGAACAGCTCCTGTACTTGACGCATAATCTCCTTCGTCTCCTCAGGATTGGTACGGTATGGCGCACAGTTTGGCAGCGAAGCACCGGGAATTAAGTCAATATGATGCTCAATCCCTCCAATAGGTGGTAATCCCTGTGGTACGTCTTGTGGAAAGATATCAGTGAACTCTTGCAAAATGTTAGTGATAGCAGGAGACAAAGAGGAAGGCACGTCCCCGAATAAAAATAATGCCTCTTTGCTAAAATCTGGATCATCAATATCAGATTTGGTGCAAGTAAACATCCATTTTCAATTTAACTTCAAAAGCAACAGTAGATGGTTTCTTATTAGGCTTCATTTGTTGCTCAAATTCTTTTGTGACAATCTGATTTTCACTATTACTTTGCTCTTGTTTTGCTTTACTAGCTCTATTAATATCATCTTTCAAAATTGAATCAGGAGACATAGGAAGCAAAGTAATATGGTTATCCTTATAAACAAGAGTATATTGATTGTTCCTACCGTGGTGTACATATTTTTTATCGAATAGCCATGGTCTACCAAGTAATAAGGAACATGCTTGCATAGGTACCACATCACAATCAACATAATCAACATATGTAGCTATACTAAAATGCACACGAATGTATGTGTTACCTTAACCTTGCCACTGTTGTTGAACCATTGGATGTAGTAAGGATGTGGATGTGGTGTTGTGGTGAGAGACAACTTCTCCACCATCTCCATGCTAGGGAAGTTGTTGCAACTCCCTCCATCAATAATGACAGGGACATAACTTTCCTTTAGAATTCCCTTTATATGGAAAAAAATGTGCCTCTGATTTTTTTAACTTGTGTCACACTCAAAACAGGTTGAGCAACTAAGCTTTCATACCAGTCAGCGTCTTCAGCAGCCATGTATTGTGTCTCTTGTTCAAAATCATGTCCACCCTACTCTTCATTAGCAATAAGAGCCAAAGTCTCCTCATCATAGTCACTAGCGGACTCAAACCCACCATCGTCAATAACTATCATCACACATAGAGATGGACATTCTCGCATAGTGACCTCCACCCTTGCAACGACAACATATAACCTCATGTGTTTGCCCTGTTGATACCATGGATGAAGAAGAGCTCTGTGCGTGACCAGAAGGTGTGCTCTGGTAGTGCTGGTGCCTATTTTCTTGTATCTCAGTGGGAGTTGGTGGATGAAGTAGGCGGTGGTGCAGCAAGACGTGATGCAATAGCTGAGAAAATCTCGATGCTTCTTCAGCCATCGATTGGTTATACCTTTTTCTCCACGTCTTAGTGCCTAAATAGACACGAAGATTGAAAACAGTTAACGTATACAAAAGAGTATGTCGAAAGAGCGACGACTGAACGGTTAATTCTAGTACATTATATATGGGCTTTCAATGTGCGTGAAATCATCACCTTTATATACAAATTTTATAGACATGGAAAGCATCGCAACAAGCCAATAATCGTGTTCACATCAAAACACCACATACTAATATATAAGGTGTTGTAGAGTGACACCCTAAGATGGATCTTTCCACACTTGGAGGAGGAAAAGGGATGAACACCAAGAACACAAAGAGGAATTCACTTCAAAAATACCCGATCACACATCCACAAGAATAGCAAACACATAGATCCACAAGATTACAAGCACAATCAACAAAAACAAGCACTAGGTAAAGTTCTTCCCACTCCTAAGAGATGAGGTCTTGATGATGGTAGTCTTCTCCAAGAGGAGGTCTTGAAATCCACAAGTGAATCCTCTCCTAAGAGGCCTTGATCTCCAACGGAGTGGTAGAAGGAGCAAAGCTCTCAAGTATCTCACATATGTCTTTGCTAAGTCTAAACATAACCCTAGGTACGAAATATATAGGCGAGGTGGATGAAGAGGAGGCCCAAAACCTGATCTCAGCCGGCCATCCTATAGGGCCCGTGCGCACGGGGTAAGTTGGGCCCGTGCGCACTGGGTAAGTTGGACCCATGTGCATGGGGTGATATAGCCGTAGCTCCCTGTGTAGCCTATGTGCACGGGGTCTCGGGGGGCCATGCGCACGGGGTCGCCTAGGACTTCCAGTCCAACTCCTCTTGGCTCCCTTCTTCTTCCTCAAGGCCTTGGGGTGGTTCTCCTACTCCTTGGTGATGTTCCTCTTCATACCTAATGATACACAGTGCATTTCAGTGAGGTAGCAACCAAGCTTCACTCGTGTCCATATGCATGTCAAGTAGGAAGGAGTTCACCTCGGTTTCCATTGCGCATGCTCTAGCTCTTGTCATGGGTGCTCGTGGTGCTTGATGTGTTGGTGTAGAGTCCATGGGGATGATGGAAGGATGCTCCGCATCACCTCCCCCCCTTGGGAGAGATACGTCCACAGATCATTATCTTCATCACCATGTTACTTGGCCAAGTATTTACCGTTGAAGATGTAGCTTACATTGTACTTGTTGCATGGGATGTCAATCTTGTAAGGGTTGTCATTGTAGCTGCTAGCACCTTGAAGGGTCCAACGGCTCGTGGTAGTAGCTTGGACTTGCATTCTTTGGGGAAGCTATCCTTGCGAAGATGAATCCATACGAGATCTCCCGGTTGAAACACCCTTGGTGTCTTGTTGATGTTGAGCTTGGTGGCAACATGATGTACTTGACGCTTGATCATTGCCCTTGTATCTTCATGCATCTTCTTGAGAAAGCTTGCCCTTGCACTGGCATCCATGTTTGCGTGTTCTTTGAGCGGAAGAGGTAGAATGTCCAATGGAGACAATGGGTTGAAGCCATAGACAACCTCGAAGGGGGACTTGCCAGTAGTAGAGTGTCGAGCTCAATTGTAGGCGTACTCGGTGATGGGTAAGCACTCCTCCCACTCCTTGATGTTCTTATTTATCAGCACGCGTAGCAGAGTAGATAGTGTCCGGTTGGTGACTTCCGTTTGGCCATTGGTTTGTGGATGGTAGGCCGTGGAGAATAGTAGCTTGATGCCGATCTTGGCGCATATGGTCTTCCAAAAGTAGCTTAGGAACTTTACATCATGGACTGCTACAATGGTCCTTGGTATTCCATGGAACCACAAGATTTCTCTACAAAAGAGATTAGCAACATGTGAAGCATCGTCGATCTTATTGCATGGCATGAAATGTGCCATTTTTGAGAATTGGTCGACAACAACAAATACATAATCCTTTCCATTTTGGGACCTAGGCAAACCACGCACAAAATCCATACTAATGTCTTCCCATGGTTGATATGGAATTGTAAGTGGCATATGTAAACCATGAGATTGAGATTGTGACTTAGCTTTGCGGCATGTATAGCATTTGTTGGTGAAGCGTGCCACATCGCGGAACATCTTTGGCCAAAAGTACTTGGAGGAGAGTGTGGCAAAGGTCTTGTCACACCTAAAATGTCCCATAAGTCCTCCGCCGTGATCCTCCTGCAAAAGTAACAAATGAATCAAAGACTCGGGTATACAAAGCTTGTTAGCACGTATAAGGTAACCATTCTTGAGATAATAGTTCTCCCAACAAGTGTTAGCAAGACATTTGGCATAAGGAATCACAAACGTAGGATCATGTGCATAAAGATCTTTAACATGCTCAAAGCCAGTGACATTCAACTCAAGTTGAGTAAATAACATGCATATGCGGGAAAGAGCATCCGCCACAACATTTTCTTTACCCTTAATGTACTTGATCACATAAGGAAAAGATTCAATAAATTCACTCCATTTAGCATGTCGTTTATTCAACTTGGTTTGACCTTTAAGGTACTTTAGTGTCTCATGATCGGTATGTATGACAAATTCATGTGGGCGAAGATAATGCTCCCAAACATGCAATACTCGCACTAGAGCATATAATTCTTTGTCATAGATGGGGTAGTTAAGTTGAGCACCGGAAAGTTCGAAAATATGCAATGGGTCGCTTTTCTTGCATTAAAACTCCACCAATGCCATAATCACTAGCATCACAATGAACCTCAGAAGTTTTGTTGAAATTGGGTAATGCAAGAATTGGGGCATGCGTAAGCAAAGATTTGAGCTCATCAAATGCGGTAGATTGAGATGGTCCCCAAACAAAGGTTGCATTCTTCTTACTCAAAGCATGCAATGGGGCGGCAATAGTTTTAAAGTCTTTCACAAAGTGATGATAAAAACCTGCTACACCAAGGAAACTATGCACTTGTTGCAAATTAGTGTGTTGTGGCCAAGTTTTAATTGCTTCAATGTTAGACTCGTCAACGTGAACACCCTTTAGAGACACAACAAAGCCCAAGAAAACAATCTTGTCAACACCAAAAGTGGATTTTTAGGTATTAGCATAAAGGCCCTCTTTTCTAAGAGTTTTCAAAACGTCCCTAAGATGATCTACATGCTCTTTGAGGGATTTGCAAAACACAAGAATATCGTCAAAGTAGACCACAACATACACTCCAATGTAAGGACGAAGCACATAATGCATGACGCGCATGAAAGTACCGGGTGCTTCCGATAAACTCATAGGCATAACTAACCTGTAAAGACCCGAACCTGATAAGATTTGATGTCTCTGTGCTCACTGTGCTAGTCCCTGGATCAATAGCTAGCACACACAGTACAAGATGTAATATCAAGAATAGACCACATGTCATAATTTTACATCATAGATCCAGAATGAAAATATTACATACCTCCGTAAGTCGCTCAAGTTAGTCCATAACCGGGGACACGGCTAATCATGATTAGTTTTTAATACTCAGTGGAGTTTTGCACACGTTACCCACTAGACTCAACTCAAAGATTGAGATTAAGTCTTTCAGAAGTAGTCACCTCCACCCACCGGCAGCCGGTACACCTACTCATATCTACATCTACTAGCTTTCCTGGGCGAGGATCCCACAACCTACTCAACTAAGCCAGAGCCCATTTAGCTAGTGGTTGAACATGGAAGCTACTAGTCACTAAGTCTGTCTGATCTTTTTGAGCCTGGGCGGCCGTCCACTTACATTTAGAGGGTATAAACCATGAATTTCTTGAAACCACCCATCAATGCCAATTTCGCCAGAGGTGAGTTAAATCCTTAATTACTACTCAATTTGTTATATATATATATACACATATATATAATCCTCACATAAGCTCAGCATATACAGGAACCAACCCCATCTAGAGCATAGCAAGAAAACACTACCATGATCTACAATAGGGCCATACTAAGCTGAAACTCAGTAGCAATAGCAAACTACCATAATATTCCTACACATGCATAATATAGAAATGTGATATATATATAACTACATGCATAGAAAATAATAGGTTGAAGTATGATCAAGGTGCAACTTGCCTGTAAGTTCGGTGAAGATCGATGCACTCAAAATCCTGATAATTCTACTCGTCACGCTCCGGGTAATCTATCGTAAACAAAAGAATCCAAATAAACAACCTACCATAAACAAGAATCAAAAGAACAACAAAACAAATATAGCAAGGTTAAACAAAAACAATATATTTGTTCTTAATATATGATATGGGTTCTCAATGGTACTAGAAGGTGAAAGTAGAAGGATCAAGTTAAAAGAGCTAACATATGATGAATTATTGCTATACAAGATTACATCAAGGATAGTATGGAAAAGTGTTAAGGGTTTATGGAACACAACATAAATGTTGTTTGAAATGTTGCATGCGACATAGGTGTTCATTTGCGAAAAAGAACAAATTGAATAGGAGCACTACAACTCAAGTTATAGTAGAATGAAGTTTGGATTGAATTTAAATTCAAACAGGTCAAAAGTATTTGAAATTTGGGTTTACAAGATATGGACAGCAAGTATTTGGTACAAGTGTTCATAGGCAAAATGAATCAATTGAAAAGGTGTCATGATTCATAGGATATTATCAAACGAAGTACCGAATTAAGATTTGAATTGATCAAATTTGAAAAGTTAAAAAGCTTAAAATAATAAAGCTACTGGATTGTCATGATCAGCAGTAACACCTAGGAAAAAGAATTAGTGCATTCGGATGTGTGGATCTCAATATATAGCATAATGAAATTTGGTGTGAATCCATGAAAAAATGCTGCCGTGGCAGCGTTTTTGACATGCTGAAATTGCTGCCATGGCAGCGAATTGATCTGTTGTTGCGGTTACTGTAGTATGCCACGTGTCATCACATGATTGGTTGAGGTGACTCTGTGCGAGCGCGCTCACTGGAAACAGAGGAATGCAGCGGCGACCTTGGGCATGGGCGGCGGAGCTTCTCCTGTGAGTCTCCAGCGAGGGTGAAGGAGCGGACGGATGCGTCGTGTGATGGCGGTGGCGATGGTGGCTCAAACAGCGGCGGGGGTGTCTATCGTTGGTGACGGTGAAGATATGCACGATGGCTGCCCAACAACTTCGGCTCGGGGGCGACTGGTCGCTCCGGTGTGCCCCTACGCGAGGTAGAAGGTGAGGGAGAGAGAGGAAGTCGAGGAGAGGTGATGAGGACATCCCTAGCACTTTACCATCATTTTCCATTAATGATGATATTGCACAAGACAAGTCCAATGAAATCAGAATTGGACCAATTACAAGAGCGCGTGCAAAACTATTAGAACAACAGGTGAATTCACTCTTAGTTGAATCTGCCATTTGTCTTAATGAGAATTTTATACTGCCTAAGTCTTTGCATGTTTGTATAACCAGATTTGAAGAGAAGACAAGTTGGCAAGTGGAGATGAAGAATTGCAACAAGAAGAATGCTTACTGATGTCCAACATGAACAAGTGCACAAGGGAGGAGAGGGAGGCAAGTGCACAACGTAAACAGAAGGAAAATTAGAACTGGATTCGGATTGAGAGCCAGGAGGCCCGCAATTGATATACGTGTTGAATATGTGTCTATGCTTAAAATAAGGCATTTAAATACAATTTGGAAAGCTTGACTCGTGTGCTTTCCAAATTGTATACTCGTAGGCCGCGATTCATGGTGACCGAGTCGTAGTCACCAAAACAATACGGCGGTTGTTTCTGCCAGTTTTTCCACATAGATTCATTTAAGTTAGGAAAGTTAGAGATAAGTTGGATTTCGAACCCAACACTATGTTGGACGTCCAGAGGTCTTTATATACCCTTGTAAGTCGTGGCTTTTAGGGTTAGACCATGTTTTGATTAAACTCATACCAGACTGAATTGCTTTAAGCATTCCTCTGTACTCATATTCCTCTTTGCATGAATCAGAAATATTTACCTACACCAAGTTCGTTTCGATAGGGTGTATTTGCTACTGAAAGTCAAGTGCTATCTGTCGTTCCATTGGGAATTGGGAGATTGTAGAACCGCTTCGTGGTCGGTGATACGTCTCCAACGTATCAATAATTTTTGATTGCTCCATGCTACTTTATCTACTGTTTTGGACTATATTGGGCTTTATTTTCCACTTTTATATTACTTTTGGGACTAACCTATTAACTGGAGGCCCAGCCCAGAATTGTTGTTTTTTGCCTTTTTCAGTATTTCGAAGAAACATAATATCAAACGGAGTCCAAACGGAATGAAACCTTCGGGGTCGTGATTTTCCAAACCAACGTGACCCAGGAGACTTGGACCCTACTCCAAGCAGTGCCCAGGAGGTCACGAGGGTGGAGGGCGCCCCATAGGCGCGCTCCCTACCTCGTGGGCCCCTCGGAGCTCCACCGATGTACTCCTTCCTCCTATATATACCTACGTATCCCCGAACGATCAGAACATGAGCCAAAAACCTAATTCCACCGCCGCAACCTTCTGTATCGACGAGATCCCATCTTGGGGCCTGTTCCGGAGCTCCGCCGGAGGGGCCATCCACCATGGAGGGCTTCTACATCATCACCATAGCCCCTCTGATGAAGTGTGAGTAGTTACTTCAAACCTTCGGGTCCATAGCTAGTAGCTAGATGGCTTCTTCTCTCTTTTTGGATCTCAATAAAATGTTCTCCCCCTCTCTCGTGGAGATCTATTCGATGTAATCTTCTTTTTGCGGTGTGTTTGTTGAGACCGATGAATTGTGGGTTTATGAACCAGTATTATCTATGGAAAATATTTGATTCTTCTCTGAATTCTTTTATGTATGATTGAGTTATCTTTGCAAGTCTCTTCGAATTATCTTTTTCGTTTGGCCAACTAGATTGGTAGTTCTTGCAATGGGAGAAGTGCTTAGCTTTGGGTTCAATCTTGTGGTGTCCTTACTCAGTGACAGAAAGAGTTGCAAGGCACGTATTGTATTGTTGCCATCGAGGATAACAAGATGGGGTTTTTATTGTATTGCATGAATTTATCCCTCTACATCATGTCATCTTGCTTACGGCGTTACTCTGTTTTTACTTAATACTCTAGATGCATGCTGGGTAGCGGTCGATGAGTGGAGTAATAGTAGTAGATGCTGATGCAGAATCGTTTCGATCTACTTGTTTTGGACGTGATGCCTATATACATGATCATCGCCTAGATATACTCATAACTATGCTCAATTCTGTCAATTGCTCAACAGTAATTTGTTCACCCACCGTAGAATACTTATGCTCTTGAGAGAAGCCACTAGTGAAACCTATGGCACCCGTGTCTATTCTCATCATATCAATCTATATCACTTTATTTACTTGCTTTGTTTTTACTTTACCATTACTTTTTACTTTGCATCCTATCAAAAATACCAAAAATATTATCTCTATCAGATCTCACTCTCGTAAGTGACCGTGAAGGGATTGACAACCCCTAAGCGTTGGTTGCGAGTTGCTATCGTTTTGTGTAGGTACGAGGGACTTGTGCGTGGTCTCCTACTGGATTGATACCTTGGTTCTCAAAAACTGAGGGAAATACTTACACTACTTTGCTGCATCATCCTCTCCTCTTCGGGGAAATCCAACGCAGTGCTCAAGAGGTAGGAAGAAGAATTTCTGGCGCCGTTGTCGGGGAGGCTCACGCAAGCAAGTCAACTATACCAAGTACCCATCGCAATCCCTATCTCTCGCATTACATTATTTGCCATTTGCCTCTCATTTTCCTCTCCCCCACTTCACCCTTTCCGTTTTATTCGGCCCTCTTCCGTTCGATCTTGTGTCTCCATGTACCTTATTTTTGCTTGCATCTTCACTTGCTAAAAGTTTATGGATCCTCATCCACTTGCTAATCTCTTTAAGAGATCCAATTATGTTGAACCTATTGCTAGTGAGTTGAGTGCACTAGATTATCTTTATGAGGTTTTGCTTGAAATTCGTGAATCTGAAAATTATGATGAAGAAATTTATGAAGAGATTCACGATAACTCCTTGAATAAAAAGCATGATTGCAATGATTTTCCTATAAATTCTCTTGATGTCAATTGTGCTAATAATATGCAAAACCCTAAGCTTGGGGATGCTAGTTTTTCTATGTCTACTACTTGTTTCAATGATCATGATTGGGGTGATTCTTCTTACAACCTTGAAAATTTATTTAAGCCCCATGATGAATATGAGATTGATAATAATGTTTGCAATAATATTGAAAGTGGGTTTGGAAGAGTGTCAACTTTAGATCCCACATTTTTTGAGTATGTTCAATCTTATGATACTTTTGATAAAAGTGGGTTCGGAAAGGTCATGACTCTAGCTAATGTTAATCCCACTATCTTGGAAGAGTGTCAACTTTGCATGCATGTGGATCGTGTTGAGAATATGTTATGTGTTAGCTATTTTGTTGAATTCGCCTATGATCCTGCATGTAATTATTATGAGAGAGGAAAATATGGTTGTAGAAATTTTTTTCTTACTAAATTACCTCTCTTCATGTTGAGATTGCTATCATCTCTTTGTTCTTCCTTGCATATGATAGTTTTTGCTTGCCTTGATAATTTGTTTGCTTACAAGATGCCTATGCATAGGAAGTATGTTAGACTTAAGTGTGTTTGTCACATGTTTTATGATGCTCTCTTTGTGCTTCAATTCTTGTCTTTCATGTGAGCATCATTGAAATCTCAATGCCTAGCTAGGGGCGTTAAACGATAGCGCTTGTTGGGAGGCAACCCAATTTCATTTTGTTTTTTTGTTTTTGCTTCTGTTTAGGAATAAATAATCCATCTACCTTCTGTTGGGATGTGGTTTTATGTTTTAATTTGTGTTTGTGCCAAGTAGAACCTATAGGATAACCTACGATGATAGTTGATTTGATTCTGCTGAAAAATAGAAACTTTGCACGCATGAATTTAGTTATGATAAATCACAGGAACGTGGTTTTGCGTTGATTCTTTTTGCTGCTGATCAATAATTTTTTTCCAGGACTTCCTATTTTTGTAGAATATTTAGAGTTCCAGAAGTTTGCGTTAGTCACAGATTGCTACAGACTGTTCTGTTTTTGACAGATTCTGTTTTTCGTGTGTTGTTTGCTTATTTGGATGAATCTATGGCTAGTAAATTAGTTTATAAACCATAGAGAAGTTGGAATACAGTTGGTTTAACACCAATATAAATAAATAATGAGTTCATTACAGTACCTTGAAGTAGTCTTTTGTTTTCTTTCTCTAACGGAGCTCACGAGATTTCTGTTGAGTTTTGTGTTGTGAAGTTTTCAAGTTTTGGGTGAATTATTTTGATGGATTATGGAACAAGGAGTGGCAAGAGCCTAAGCTTGGGGATGCCCATGTCACCCCCAAGATAATCCAAGGACACCAAAAAGTCAAAGCTTGGGGATGCCCCGGAAGGCATCCCCTCTTTCATCCACTTCCATCGGTAATTTACTTGGAGCTATATTTTTATTCACCAACATGATATGTGTTTTGCTTGGAGCGTCTTGTATTATTTGTGTCTTTGCTTTTTAGTCTACCACAATCATACTTGCTGTACACACCTTTTGAGAGAGCCATACATGAATTGATATTTGTTAGAATACTCTATGTGCTTCACTTATATCTTTTGAGCTTGATAGTTTTGCTCGTAGTGCTTCACTTATATCTTTTGAGCGTGATAATTTTTGCTCTAGTACTTCACTTAGATCTTTTAGAGCACGGTGGTGGATTTGTTTTAAAGAAACTATTTGATCTCTCATCCTTCACTTAGATTATTTTGAGAGTCTTTAATAGCATGGTAATTTGCTTAATGTTAATATACTTGGTGTTCAAGATATGTGAAACTTTCTTTTGAGTGAAATGAATACTAAGATAAGTTTGATGCTTGATAGTTGTTTTGAGATACGGAGGTGATAATATCAAAGTCGTGCTAGTTGGGTGATTATGAATTTTAGAAATACTTGTGTTGAAGTTTGCAAGTCCCGTAGCATGCATGTATGGTTAAAGTTGTGTAACAAATTTGAAACATGAAGTGTACCTGGCTTGTGCATCCTTATGAGTGGCGGTCGGGACGAGCGATGGTCTTTTCCTACCAATCTATCCCCCTAGGAGCACGCGTGTAGTGCTTGAATTTTTGATGACTTCTAAATTTTTGCAATAAGTATATGAGTTCTTTGGACTAATGTTGAGTCCATTGATTATATGCACTCTCACCTTTCCACCTTTGCTAGCCTCTTCGGTACCGTGCATTGCCCTTTCTCACCTTGAGAGTTGGCGCAAACTTCGCCGGTGCATCCAAACCCCGTGATACGATACACTCTATCACACATAAACCTCCTTATATCTTCCTCAAAACAGCCACCACACCTACCTATCATGGCATTTCCATAGCCATTCCGAGATATATTGCCATGCAACTTCCACCATCATCATCATGACATACATTACTTTTGTCATATTGCCATTGCATGATCTTGTAGTTCACATCGTATTGTGGCAAAGCCACCATGCATTAGTTTCCATACATGTCACTCTTGATTCATTGCACCATCCCGGTACACCGCCGGAGGCATTCATATAGAGTCATATCCTGTTCTAAGTTTCGAGTTGTAATCCTTGTGTTGTAATCAATAGAAGTGTGATGATCACCATTATTAGAGCATTGCCCAAATAAAAAAAGAGAAAGGCCAAAAAGAAAAAAAATGAAAGGCCCAAAAAAAGGGCAATGTTACTATCTCTTTTTCCACACTTGTGCTTTAAAGTAGCACCTTGTTCTTCATGTAGTGAGTTTCATATATTGTGCTTCAAAGTAGCACCTTGTTCCTCATGTAGTGAGTCTCATAAGTTATCCTTTTTATACTAGTGGGAATTTTCCATTATTGAACTTGGCTTGTATATTCCTATGATGGGCTTCCTCAAATGCCCTAGGTCTTCGTGAGCAAGCAAGTTGGATGCACACCCACTAGTTTTCTTTCTGTTGAGCATTCATAGCTCTAGTGCATCCGTTGCATGGCAATCCCTACTCCTCATGTTGACATCAATTAATGGGCATCTCCATAGTCCGTTAATTAGCCGCGTCAATGTGAGACTTTCTCCTTTTTTGTCTTCTCCACACAATCCCCATCATCATATTCTATTCCACCCATAGTGCTATATCCATGGCTCACGCTCATGTATTGCATGAAGGTTGAAAAAGTTTGAGATTATTTAAGTATGAAACAATTGCTTGGCTTGTCATCGGGGGTATAGAAGTTGGGAACATCTTTGTGTGACGAAAATGAAGCATAGCCTAACTATATGATTTTGTAGGGATGAACTTTCTTTTGCCATGTTATTTTGAGAAGACATACTTTGATTAGTATGCTTGAAGTAGTATTATTTTTGTGTCAATATGAACTTTTGTCTTGAATCTTTCGGATCTGAATATTCATGCCACAAATAAGAAGATTTACATTGAAATTATGCCAAAGTATCACTCCGCATCAAAAATTCTTTTTTTATCATTTACCTACTCGAGGACGAGCAGGAATTAAGCTTGGGGATGCCTGATACGTCTCCAACGTATCTATAATTTTTGATTGCTCCATGCTACTTTATCTACTGTTTTGGACTATATTGGGCTTTATTTTCCACTTTTATATTACTTTTGGGACTAACCTATTAACTGGAGGCCCAGCCCAGAATTGCTGTTTTTTGCCTTTTTCAGTATTTCGAAGAAACAGAATATCAAACGGAGTCCAAACGGAATGAAACCTTCTGGATCGTGATTTTCCAACCGAACGTGACCCAGGAGACTTGGACCCTACTCCAAGCAGTGCCCGAGGAGGTCACGAGGGTGGAGGGCGCCCCCCTGGGCACACACCCCTACCTCGTGGGTACCTCGGAGCTCCACCGACATACTCCTTCCTCCTATATATACCTACGTATCCCTGAACGATCAGAACAGGAGCCAAAAACCTAATTCCACTGCCACAACCTTCTGTATCCACGAGATCCCATCTTGGGGCCTGTTCCGGAGCTCCGTTGGAGGGGGCATCCACCACGGAGGGCTTCTACATCATCACCATATCCCCTCCGATGAAGTGTGAGTAGTTTACTTCAGACCTTCGGGTCCATAGCTAGTAGCTAGATGGCTTCTTCTCTCTTTTTGGATCTCAATACAATGTTCTCCCCCTCTCTCGTGGAGATCTATTCGATGTAATCTTCTTTTTGCGGTGTGTTTGTTGAGACCGATGAATTGTGGGTTTATGATCCAGTATTATCTATGGAAAATATTTGATTCTTCTCTGAATTCTTTTATGTATGATTGAGTTATCTTTGCAAGTCTCTTCGAATTATCTTTGGTTTGGCCAACTAGATTGGTAGTTCTTGCAATGGGAGAAGTGCTTAGCTTTGGGTTCAATCTTGCGGTGTCCTTACTCAGTGACAGAAAGAGTTGCAAGGCATGTATTGTATTGTTGCCATCGAGGATAACAAGATGGGTTTTTTATCATATTGCATGAATTTATCCCTCTACATCATGTCATCTTGCTTACGGCGTTACTCTGTTTTTACTTAATACTCTAGATGCATGCTGGATAGCGGTCGATGAGTGGAGTAATAGTAGTAGATGCAGAATCGCTTCGATCTACTTGTCTTGGACATGATGCCTATATACATGATCATCGCCTAGATATACTCATAACTATGCTCAATTCTGTCAATTGCTCAACAGTAATTTGTTCACCCACCGTAGAATACTTATGCTCTTGAGAGAAGCCACTAGTGAAACCTATGGCCCCCGGGTCTATTCTCATCATATCAATCTATATCACTTTATTTACTTGCTTTTTTTTACTTTACCTTTACTTTTTACTTTGCATCTACCTATCAAAAATACCAAAAATATAATCTCTATCAGATCTCACTCTCGTAAGTGACCGTGAAGGGATTGACAACCCCTAAGCGTTGGTTGCGAGTTGCTATCATTTTGTGTAGGTACGAGGGACTTGTGCGTGGTCTCCTACTGGATTGATACCTTGGTTCTCAAAAACTGAGGGAAATACTTACGCTACTTTGCTGCATCATCCTCTCCTCTTTAGGGAAATCCAACACAGTGCTCAAGAGGTAGCAGTCGGCGGCTACGTGCGCAAGTGTGTGGTGTTGCGAATATCCATAGGGTTGAAGATCTGTTGCATTGGCCACGGGGGAACAGCCGGAGAGTTCGAGAGCATCTCACAAGTTATCCAGCAAGTTCATCATCGAGATCATCCGCTTGCTGATAAGATCGGGCCACCCCTTATCATCTTGGTATCCGATTTCCAGCGTTTACTAGGTGAGCATCCACCAATCCCTTAGATTAGTTTTGTTTTCATCATAAACAGAAAGAGCCATACATTAGTGTTTAGAGTTTTTGCCATAGCCTAGATAGGATCGGTTCCAAGTTTTAGTTGATGATCGTAGTCTTTTATTTGCGTAACTTACATTCTGATCTGAGTCATTATAGTGTGTCTTGCTTTTCCTTTTCTCATGTCGGAGTCATTTGGTTGTTGTCAAGTTTGTTCGACCGAGTCAGAATTAGTTTGGTTAGATTAACTATAGGAATCAGATTGTGTTTCCTTTCATAACCATAGTCGGCCTTTCTTCTTTTGCATAGCACTTTCCTATTGAGACTAGCATATCCTTTGCTCTACGGGCTGCTCATATAGGAATTTGGAGAGTGCATCTTTTGTTTTGGAAAAGTCAGATTGGTTAGTAATTTCTTAGGTTACTGGAAAAAAACAAGAGAGAAAGAACGAAAAAAAGAGAGAAAGAAAAAGAAAACAAAAAAGGAGGAAAAGAAAGCTACACGTGAAAGTTGCATATAATTTTGGAGAGTGCGTTCAGTTTTTCTGCTACGTTCATTGCACTAGTAGATTGAGCAATCTTGTGCCTGTATAAATTGAGCGATTTGCTAGCGTCTCTCTTGTGCATTTGCAACACAAGCATTACTCCGACATTCCAGAATTTCAAGCTCAGTTTCAGAGTTGCATTTGGCCCACTTATCTCCACCGTGTGTGTTTCCGTGGGTCTTTTTATAATACGATCAACACTAGGATTTGTGAATTGGTGTTGATAGGTATTCCAACCAAGCTCCACCATATACCCTGGTTTGTTGTGTGATAGTTTTCACCCTCGGTATTCTCTACATCACATCCGTGCACGTTCTGCCCATACAAGTTGGTAAGCTTTTATAATTCACTTTGGGACGGTAAGATACCTTGTTTCTTTCAGTTTTGAGTCAGTTGAGAGTTTTCCACATGCACTATATTTTATGTGAGTACTAATCACCTAATCATGTCCGATGAGTCTTTTGATGTACAGCAGAAAAAGGATCCTAAATCTGTGGTGCATTGGAATGAATATGAAGCTCTTCGTGATCATCTTTAGCGACAAATTAGTGTGCAACCGATCCTATAAATGAGAATGTGCAGAACATGGAGTTGGACCTAAAGGATGCCATAGAAACCATCACAGCAACACAACGGCAAGTTACTGAAATTCAGGGGACTCTAGTTATCTTGCAGCAAGCTTTGGCTGCGTTGCAACAGTCCGTTGATCGCCAACAAAATCAGCGGCGTGATGATAATGATGGTGAAGCTAGTGTTCCCGATGGTAATGATGGTGTTGCAGCTGCTAATGCTGCCAATGTTCAAGGTGCTACAGCATGTTGTGCACAATTACAGCAAGCTAATCGGGATCGGCAAGCTCCACACAAGCCGGTTGTTGTTAGCCAAGATGGTGGTCGTGGTAATGGAGGCCGTGGTGGTGGCCGTGCTGGTGCCATGCCCATAGGCCGTGGATTTGCTCCTCTTGGTGCGCGCCGTCGATTTGATGATGATGCTTTTCAACAACCAGCCAACCATGATGCCGATGATGGACTGGGTAAACCAAAGTTCACCGTCCCCAAGTTTGTTGGTTCTACTGATGTTGAAGAGTACCTCAATTGGGAGTTGAACGTGGAAAAATTATGGCGCATGCAAGAGTACACCGAGGACAGAAAATAAAACTTGCATCTTCTGAATTTGATGACTATGCTTTGCTTTGGTGGGATAATATTGTACAGTCTAGAATTAAAGATGGTGAACGTCCCATTGTTACATGGAGAGCTATGAAGGAAGAGATGTGTGCTCGCTTTGTTCCACAAAATTATATTCGTTCTCTCTATGACAGATTGCAGAATTTAAGGCAAGGTACTTCTTCTGTGGATGAATATTTTCAAGAGAAGGAGATTATTATGCAGCGTGCTAGAGTGCATGAAGAGCCTGAACAAACAATGCAGCGATTTCTCTCTGGTCTGAACTATAACATCAAGCGTATTGTTCGTCTTCACCAATATTATGACATGACAGATTTGTTACACCAAGCACGTGAGGCTAAACTACAGGTGGCTGAGGATGCTAAGTTTACATCTCGCACAACAGCGAGTAGAGGTCGTTTTACACCACGAAAGACACCTAGTGTGGAGCCTACTCCTAGTTCCACTGCTGGTTTTCGTGGTAATGCTTCTTCCAAATCAGATTCGATGATCTCTAATAGGAAGAAACCGGCGCAACCTGCTGCTAGTGCTGCTGGTTCTACTGATTCTACAACAAGAAACAGGGACATGAGTTGTCATACATGTGGGGGAAGGGGTCATTTTAAGAGAGATTGTCCCAATAAAAAGGTTATGTTGATTAACGAGGATACAACAGAATATGAAATCGGTGATGATGTTGATCCTGATTCTGAAATTTGGGAGGAAAATGAAGATGGTTCAATAGATGCTTATGCTACACACTATCCTACAATTGTTTGCTCGCCCAAAGTGCTAAGTGTTACGCCTATTCCTGCAGAACAATGTTGTAATTTGTTTCAAACAAAGGCTTTTGTTGGTCCTGGTAAGGCGTGCAAGGTCATAATTGATGGTGGTGGTTGTCACAATTTGACTAGTAAGGAGTTATGCCAAAAGCTGAAATTGAAATATTTACCACACCCTAATCCATATTTTATTCAGTGGCTAAGTGATTGTGGAGAGATGAGGATCAGCCACATGGTGCCTGTGGAATTTCAGATAGGACTATACAAAGACACCATTGAGTTTGATGTGGTTCCTCTGACCATGTGTCAGTTGTTGGTGGGGCGCCCATGGCAGTATGATAGAGATGTCTGCCACAATGGGAGAGCCAACACATATCATTTAAATTGGCATGGCAAGGAGGTTACTTTGAGGCCTACGACACCGCAGCAAATTGTAAATGAATCTCATCAACAAACTGAAGTGAATCTTGAAAAAGAGAGTGGGGGATTAGATAGGCGAGAGACTACACTTCCGGTGATTTAGAGCCACAAGCGAAATCTGAATGGTAAAAATAAAAGTGAGGGAGTGAATTCCTTAGTTATGTTAGCCACAAAATCTGATTTGAGAGAGTTTCGTGAGCATCCCACTGTTGTACCACTTGTGCTGTTGTGCAAGGGCCAAATTTTGGTTTCTAATGACATGACCCCTCTCTCTATTGATGTTTCTAATGTATTGCAGGAATTTAGCAATGTGTTTCCGGAGGAGGTACTCGCTAGTTTACCGCCATTGTGAGGTATAGAGCATCAAATTGATTTGATACCAGGAGCATCACTGCCCAATAGAGCACCATACCGCACCAACCCCGAGGAAACAAAGGAAATTAAGAAACAAGTACAAGAGCTTCTAGAGACAGGTTATATTCGGATGAGCTTAAGTCCTTGTGTTGTTCTTGTAGTTCCTAAGAAAGATGGTACATGGCGCATGTGCGTAGATTGTAGAGCTATGAATAACATCACTATTCGATATCGTCATCCTATTCCATGTTTAGATGATATGTTAGATGAATTGAGTGGTGTTGTTGTTTTCTCTAAAATTGATTTGCGTAGTGGTTATCATCAAATTAGGATGAAAGAAGGGGATGAATGGAAGACAATCTTAAAAACAAAGTTTGGTTTATATGAGTGGTTAGTCATGCCTTTTGGGTTAACTAATTCACCTAGTACTTTCATGAGATTAATGAACCATGTTTTGAGGAATTTCATTGGTAAATTTGTGGTTGTATATTTTGATGATATACTTATTTACAGCCGCAATGAATCTTAACATAGTGATCATATTCGACAAGTTTTGCAAGTGTTGCGTGATGCTCAGCTATATGGTAATCTTGATAAGTGCACATTTTGCAAAGATAAGGTCATATTTCTGGGATATGTTATTTCTAAGCATGGAGTTGAGGTAGATGAATCAAAAATAGAAGCTATTAAAAATTGGCCTACTCCTCTGAATGTTAGTCAAGTATGCAGGTTTCACGGTCTTGCTGGTTTCTATAAACATTTTGTGAAACATTTCAGTACTATTGCTACACCTTTGAATGAGCTTACAAAAAAGGGTGTTGAATTTGTGTGGGGCGCAGCCCAAGATAATGCATTTGATGAGCTGAAACTTCGTTTGATTACTGCACTTTTGCTTGTACTTCCTGATTTCACTAAACAATTTGAGATTGAATGTGATGCTAGTGGAATTGGTATTGGAGGTGTGTTGATGCAAGAGGTTAAACCGATTGCATATTTTGCTGAAAAATTAAATGGTGCACAATTGAACTATCCTGTTTATGATAACGAATTGTATGCTCTAGTTCGTGTCCTTGAGGTTTGGCAACATTATTAGTGGCCAAAAGAATTTATCATACATTCTGATCATGAGGCTCTGAAATATTTGCAAAGCCAATCCAATTTGAATAAACGACATGCTAAATGGGTTGAATTTGTTGAATCTTTCCCATAAATCATTACATATAAAAAGCGTAAAGATAATGTTATTGCTAATGCTCTTTCTAGGAAAAACATGTTGTTGACACAATTGGATTTTCAAGTTCCTGGTTTAGAGAGTTTGCGTGATTTATATGCCACTGATCCTGATTTTTCCGCACCATATAAATTGTGTCCAGATGTAAAAGCATGGGAAAAATATCACATACATGATGGCTATTTGTTTAGAGCTAACAAACTATGTGTTCCAGAATCGTCCGCGCATTTGCTATTGTTGCAGGAATCACATGCCAGCGGTTTGATGGGTCATTTTGGACGTCAGAAGACTTTGCTTATGCCCGCTGATCATTTTTATTGGCCTAAGATGAGGCGTGATGTGGAAAGACTTGTGAAGCGTTGCATTACTTGTAATAAGGCACAGTCTAAGCTGAAACCTCACGGTTTGTATAATCCTCTCCCTGCTCCTACTACACCATGGTAAGACGTAAGCATGGACTTTGTGTTAGGATTTCCTAGGACTAGGAGAGGACATGATTCAATTTTTGTGGTAGTTGATCATTTTTCTAAGATGGCACATTTTATTGCCTGCAACAAAAGCGACGATGCGTCACATATTGCTAATCTGTTTTTCAGGGACATCGTGTGCTTACATGGAGTACCAAAGACGAGTATTTCTGATTGTGACGTGAAGTTTATGAGCTATTTCTGGAAGACAATTTGGGGAAAGTTGAGGACAAAGTTACTATTCAGCACTACTTGTCATCCCCAAACAGATGGCCAAACAGAGGTGGTAAATCGCACACTGTCCACGTTGTTGCGATCCATGATAAAGAAGAACCTGCGTGTATGGGAGGAGTGTTTACTGCATGTGGATTTTGCATATAACAGGGCGGTACATTCCACAACTCAGTTCTGTCCATTTGAGGTGGCTTATGGTTTTAAGCCAATTACACCACTTGATTTGCTGCCCCTTCCAATTCAAGAGAGAGTGAACATGGATGCATCCAAGAGGGAAAATTTCATGAGGAAGATACACGAGAAGACTAAAGAAGCCATTGAAAAGAAAGGCAAGTACACGACTGATCGTGTTAATAAGAAGACAAAGGAGGTGTTGTTTCAGCCGGGCGACATGGTGTGGGTACACTTTCACAAAGATAGATTTCATGAACGGGGAAAGTCCAAGTTGAAGCCAAGAGGTGATGGAACATATAAAGTGCTTGCCAGGATTAATAATAATGCATACAAAATTGATCTTCCGACTAAAGAGTTTGGCGTGAGTAATACATTCAACGTTGCTAATTTGACGCCATATACTGGAGAACACCTTGGCTGAGGTGACTCTGTGCGAGCGCGCTCACTGGAAACAGAGGAAGGCAGCGGCGGCCTTGGGCATGGGCGGCGGAGCTTCTCCTGTGAGTCTCCAGCGAGGGTGAAGGAGCGGACGGATGCGTCGTGTGATGGCGGTGGCGATGGTGGCTCAAACAGCGGCGGGGGTGTCTATCGTTGGTGACGGTGAAGATATGCACGATGGCTGCCCAACAGCTTCGGCTCGGGGGCGACTGGTCGCTCCGGTGTGCCCCTACGCGAGGTAGAAGGTGAGGGAGAGAGAGGAAGTCGAGGAGAGGTGATGAGGACATCCCTAGTCCTTTACCATCATTTTCCATTAATGATGATATTGCACAAGACAAGTCCAATGAAATCAGAATTGGACCAATTACAAGAGCACGTGCAAAACTATTAGAACAACAGGTGAATTCACTCTTAGTTGAATCTGCCATTTGTCTTAATGAGAATTTTATACTGCCTAAGTCTTTGCATGTTTGTACAATCAGATTTGAAGAGAAGAAAAGCTTGGCAAGTGGAGACGAAGAATTTCAACAAGAAGAACGCCTACTGATGTCCAATATCAGCAAGTGCACGAGGAAGGAGAGGGAGGCAGGTGCACAACATGAACAGAAGGAAAATCTGAACCGGACTCGGATTGACAGCCAAGAGGCCCGCAATTGATATACCTGCAGAATCCGTGTCCATGCTTCAAATAAGGCATTTAAATAGAATTTGGAAAGCTTGACTCGTGTGCTTTCCAAATTGTATACTCGTAGACCATGATTCATGGTGACCGAGTTGCGGTCTCCAAAACAATACGCCGTTTGTTTCTGCCAGTTTTTCTAGATAGATTCGTTTAAGTTAGGAAAGTTAGAGATAAGATGGATTTCGACCCCAACACTATGATGGATGTCCAGGGGTCTTTATATACCCTTGTAAGTCATGGCTTTTAGGGTTAGACCACATTTTGATTAAACTCATACCGGACTGAATTGCTTTAAGCACTCCTCTGTACTCATATTCCTCTTGGCATCGATCAGGAATATTTACCTACACCAAATTCGTTTCAATAGGGTGTATTTGCTACTGAAAGTCAAGTGCTATTTGTCGTTCCATTGGGAATTGGGAGATTGCAGAACCGCTTCGTGGTCGGCGGCTACGTGCGCAAGTGTGTGGTGTTGCGAATATCCATAGGGTTGAAGATCTGTTGCATTGGCAATGGGGGAACATCAGGAGAGTTCGAGAGCATCTCACAAGTTATCCAGCAAGTTCATCATCAAGATCATCTGCTCACTGAGAAGATCGGGCCACCCCTTATCAAGAAGAGTACAGAGGGGGAGGGAGCCGCAGGAAACCTCCTGTGGCGACTAATTGATCGTCGGAGCGGCTTTAGGCGGTGGAGCTTTTCGAGTTCGTGTGCTCGATCCCGAGGGGAAATCGAAGGGTGTCTGCGGGAATCGGATGAGACGATCAAGAGGGATCCTCTGGTGTCCCTGGATCGGATCGGGGGTTAGGGATCGGGCACGATCTGTAAGGGTTTTGTGCGGTGGCGGTGTCGTGCATGTTCGAGAGTTCGACCGGAGGTGGAAGACAGCTGCGGGCCAGGGCTGCCATTAGTAGAGAAAAAAGGAGGGCAGAGAGAGGTGCGCCTACAAGGTGGGCTAGGGTCGCGCTGCTGTTGGGTCTTCTGTTGTGCTGCACTATGCATGGGCGGGATTTAGCTGGTGGTGTGCTGCTGAGCTCGGGTAGAAATAGGTCTAGGTTTTTCTCTTTAAACAAATACCAGTAAATGAATATGGCGAGGTAAATACCAATGTACATCCAAAAAAATACCAGAACACTCACAAAAGTATATCACTAAAATAGAAAATAGTGAGCATTTATTTCAGTCAACATACTTATATAGAATACATACAATATTTTTGTAAACTTTATTTGGGCTTTATAAATAATTCCCAAAATGTTGTTGAACACACAAAAAAATACTCAAACAACATTTAAAATATTTCCAACTATTTTTATCTTGAAGGAGTCACATTACCTTCTCTCAATAGATTTTCATTTTTTTGTTAGAATTGTTTTAGATATAAACAAAAATTACGAAAAAAAGAATATTCAATTATTCACCGATATTATTATTTGAGGAAGTCATGTCATCCTCTCTCGTATCCAAGTTGAAACACTTTTGAATATTCTCAATGTTCAAAACAAGATCAAAAGGAATATTCGGGAAGTCATATTGTTCCCTCTCATTTGAATATTCAATAAACCCAAAATAAGAACCAAATGGATAATTGAGAAAGTCCTTTTATTCCCTCTCGTTTATTGTTCATTTAAACTCCAAAAGTTTCAATTCCTAGTCAAAATTTACTAACAACAAGAAACATCAGCAAGTTTTTAATTAATCCTATTTAAATAATTAACATACCAAAATTAAGAATTTTGGGATGTTACATAAGCACTCATACAAACCAAATTTTGTTTTTAAAGCAATTTCCATTCATCCCCTTCTTGTATGCGGATTTGATAATAACCACTTCTAAGATCAATTTTACAGAAAATAGTGGCACTGCTAAGCTCATCTAACATATCATCAAGGCATGGAATGAGATTTCTATATCTAACTGTGATAGCATTGATGGGCCTACAATCAGAACACATATGAAAACTACGATCTCTTTTTGGCACAAGAATGACTGGTACGGCACAAGGGTTCAAACTTTCACGCACATGTCCATGGTCTATGAGATGTTGGACTTGCCTTTGTATTTCATTTGTTTCTTCGGGGTTGACGCGGTATAGAGCCTTGTTAGGAAGAGGTGCGCCAGGGATGAGGTTGATCCGATGTTCGATGCCACGTAGAGGAGGAAGACCGGGAGGTAGCTCATCGGGAAAGACATTCGTGAATTCCTACAACAAATCAGACAATGCTAGAGGAAGAGGATTAGAAGTGTTAGTCTTTGCCACCTCATCTTTGCACACTAGGACATAGTGGATGACACTCGATGGGTTCTCACACACTTCTCTCATCTGTCTTTTTGTGGTTATGAGGACTAAGTTTTTCTCTCTTGGTGAAGAGTCACTCAATTTGGGCTTGTGGCGCTCACTCTCTTTGTGGTGATTCACTCTCTCACTAGTCTCTCCTTGATGTGTGAATGCTTGCTTGTCAGTGATCACTTGGCTTGGAGACATGGGTCATAGCACATACTCCGTTCCCTTCATCTTGAAGCTATAGTGGTTTGTTCTCCCGTTGTGGATGACGCCGCGGTCGAATTGCCAAGGTCTTCCCAAGAGAAGATGGCACACGGACATAGGAATGACGTCACACTCAATGTGTGCTCGTAGGCGCCGATCTTGAAAGAAACGTGCATGGTGTGCTCCACTTGAATAGTGCCGGAGTCGCTAATCCATTGGACCTTGTGGGGGCGAGGATGCTTCTTCTTGACCAATTGTAGCTTGGAACATAGCTCTTCACTTGCCAAGTTATGGCAACTAGCTCCGTCGATGATGACTTTCACGAAGCGTCCGTTGATGCCGACCTTGGTGTGGAAGATGTGACACCTTTGGTCTTCGTCTTGTTGGTGTTGAAGTGTCAAGACCTTGCTGACCACGAGAGCGGGACTTGAATCATTGTCACAATAAACTTGAGCATCTTCTTCTTCGTTCACGTGACGGTGCACGGCGACGTGCTCGAGAGCTTCCATCTCATCTTCATTCATGGAGTCATACGTGCCATTATCATTTGCAATCATGGTTCGCTTGTTGATGCATTGGAAAGACTTGTGTCCATGGCCACCACATGTGAATCACTTGATAGAACTTGTCTTGATGGGATCGTCCAGTGGTGCCGATGAAGAAAAATTCTTGGTCTTGTAGTTGCTTGCCGGAGAATGAGTCGAGGAAGGCGTCGTTTGCTTGGAACTTGACTTGTCGATGGTACTTGGTGATGCTCTAGTCGAGGTAGGAGTTGTCAAAGTCGTAGTAGAGGTAGCTTTAGTGTATGAGCCATAGGTCTTGGATGAGTACTTGGCTTATTTGATGTCTTCTTGTACTTGTCGCTCTTCCTTGGTCGCTTGGTGAACTAGCTCGAGAAGGTTGGAGTAGGGTTGGAAATCGGCAATCTTCCTTATTGGGTGGTTGAGGTCGTTCAAGAAGCATGCCATTGTTTGCTCGTCATCTTCTTTGACATTAGCGCATATCATGGTGATCTCCATTTCTTGATAGTATTCTTCCACCGTCTTCGTGCCTTGTTTGAGAAGTTGTAACTTGTTGAAGAGATCCCGTGTGTATTTTTGTTGGCACGAAGCAAGCTCGCATGACGTCCTTCATTTGTGTCCAAGTGGTGATGGGTGTCTTGTACTTATCACGGCGTCGCTCGATCACTTGCTCCCACAAAATGAGGACGTAGTCTTGAAATTTGAGTGATGCCATGGCGATCTTCTTTTCCTCATCATAGTTGTGAAGACGAAATATCTTGTCGACTTTCAATGCCCATGAGAGATACTCCTCCGGATCATTGCTTCCGAAGAACTTGGGCATGGTGAACTTGAGCTTGCCGTAGCGGAGTTATTCATCATAGTGGCGATGTTGATGTCGCTCTTGGCATGGAGGAGGGTCTTTAAGTACTCTATCTGCTTGTTACATGGAGGAGGATCTTTGTCGTGCCTGCGCTCTTGGCGTAAGGAGGTCGAGGCATGTATGCCCGGTTTGCATTTTTTGTTGTTCTTTACGTCGGGCGGCTTCTTCTTGTCATGCTTGACGAAGTGCTTCCCCTTTCTCACGTACTTGACGGCTTCGTTGGGCAACGACTCTAGTGGACTCTCGGAGTGTGTCTTGAGCCGCTTGAGCTTGAGATTCACGACTTTGTTTCTCTTGCCGGATTGCATCGCCATCTTGAAATGCTTGATGTGGACGATGTGGCGGTAGTTGTTCTTGATCCATGGCTTCTCGTTCTTGGCATCGCGCCTGCTCACGTGCTCAAACTCGGTCTTGTAGGCCATTGCCATGGAACGGATTTTCTTGCGCTTGGCGGTCTTGAGTGTGTCGTGCCAAGGAGGACTCGCATCAGAAGAAGAATATGACGACGAGGGATGACTTGAGTGGCGTCATCTTGGAGAAGAGGTTGAGGAAGCCACGCGTCTCATGATCATGTTGCGGAATTCATCCATTTGTTTGGAGAGCTTGGCGTCCAAATAGTCCCATTGCCGAGCTTCCGATTGTCATAGGTTGGTGGTGAGTTGCTCGATGCAATCACCCAAAGCTTCACTCTCTTGATGTTGAGATTGTTGTGTGACGAAGAAGTGGTTCTTGGTGACGTAGTCACGTTCTCCATCTTGATCCTCAAAGAGCGGGTTCACCGAAGAAGTAGGCCTATCCATCATGTGGAAGTGGTGGTGAGTAGGAAAATGAGAGAACAAAACCAATGTTACCTTTTCCGAAGATTGTGGATGTAACAAGTACAACGCACGTGATGCTATAATAGTAGAATTGGTACTGAGTATTGTTTCTCACATCTACAAGTAACAGGCTTATGGAGGATCTCGGTTAGGAAGTGGCATAAATAATTCAAAAAAATGTTAGTCAAGATGTTGAAAAAGTTGAACAGATGCACAAATCGTAAGTAAGACAAATAGATCAAACCCAAGGATATCACTAGGAAAACACACGCGAAAGATATATGGTATCCGCACAACCAATGGGTGAGCTCTAAGAGGTGAAACCACGGGAATGCTCTTGTTGTACAGATACTAGAGAGACACTAGCTCGATTGCTCTAATGGGCTAGATAACGCTAGTGCATCGACCTACTAGAGAAATGGGTTGTTTACTATCCCAAGTATGCTTATGTATGTATGAACCAAGATGATGAACTAGTCGAAAGGGCACAATGCTATTGCTTATAAGCTCTTTCTTCTCTTTTCTTTTCCTTAAAAGCTTTTTCTCTTTTTTTAGTACGCTACAATGCTTGATATGTGAGCCACAATGAGAGGTAACAAGTAGTATATGCACGAGATAGACGTAACACTAAAGGTGCACTATAAGCATGGCCCGACAATTCTCAACTTGCTAGTCTCCATGGGTAAACTATGCAAAAGAGGCTTGAGGCTATCAAGGTAATGGCAAGGGTAATACAATGGTGTCGTCGAGGTTACCATCCTTGCTTACGGTTGGTATGAAGATGGGGTGGTCGATGTCGAAGTGGAGTCCAAGCCGATGACGAGTGGCGCTGATGGTGAAGTCAAAACACTCCTAAGTAGCTGAAACACCTTAGGACATGTGTCAACCGTAACTCCAAAGCTTAACCATTCATGAGAAATATTGTGGAAGGTAAAAAGTGGTGGTAGAAAAGCAAAATGGTGGAAAAGTAGGAATGGCCGAACTGCTCGGTATGGTCCGTGCGCACGAGGTAAGTGAGGACCGTGTGCACGGGGTCCCGATGGCCCATGCGCATGGGGTGTTCTAGGAGCATAAGAACACCTCGGATCCGTCGGATTTTCTAAAATTTCCGGCCAAAATTGATGGTTGGAAGGGTGGATAATGGTGGTAAGTGGTAGATCCACTTATCAAACACCAAATTCATGGATAATCAACCAAATCTCACAATATCCAACAAATTGCAAGAAACATTTTGGGGATATTTTTGGTGGGGATTTTTGAATTAGGACGAAAAACAACAAAATCAAGCTAGAAATGGGGGTAGGGACTCCAAGATGTGAATCAACCTTGCTCATGATACCAAGATCTTGTAGGGTGAAACCCTAAGATGGACCTCTTCACACATGGAGGGGGAAAAGGGATGAACACCAAGAACACAAAGAGGAATTCACTCCTACAATACCCGATCACACATCCACTAGAATAGCAAACACATAGATCCACAAGATTACAAGCACAATCAAAGGAAATAAGCACTAGGTAAAGTTCTTCCCACTCCTAAGAGATGAAGTCTTGGTGATGGTAGTCTTCTCCAAGAGGAGGTCTTGAAATCCACAAGTGGATCCTCTCCTAAGAGGCCTTGATCTCCAATGGAGTGGTAGAAGGAGCAAAGCTCTCAAATATCTCACATATGTCTTTGCTAAGTCTAAACATAACCCTAGGTACGGAATATATAGGCTTGGGGCGAGGTGGACGAAGAGAAGGCCCAAAATTCGATCTCAGCTGGCCATCCTATAGGGCCTGTGCGCACGGGGTAAGTTGGCCCCGTGCGCATGGTACACGCCTGTGCGCACGGGGTGCTAAAATCATAGCTCCCTGTGTAGCCCATGTGCATGGGGTCTTGGGGGCCCGTGCGCACGGCGTCGCCTGGAACTTCCAGTCCAGCTCCTGTTGGCTCCCTTCTTCTTCCTTAATCCTTGGGTGGTTCTCCTAATACTTGGTGATGTTCCTCTTCATAGCTAATGATACATAGTGCATTTCGGTGAGATAGCAACCAAGTTCCACTCGTGTCCATATGCATGTCAAGTAGGAAGGAGTTCACCTTGATTTCTATTGCGCATTCTCTAGCTCTTGTCATGGGTCCTCGTTGTGCTTGATGTGTTGGTGTAAAGTCCATGGGGATGATGGAAGGATGCTCTGCATCATAAGGTCTTGATAGAATCGAACACCATTGATATGCTATCCATGGACAAGCTCTTCACTGAGCCTAGAACATAACATTAGTACCTCAAGTGTAATCCAAGATGATTTATAACTTATGCACACAAATTAAAAATGCAGATTACAGCAGTGTAGATTGATAATATATAGTACCTGAATAAGTGTGGAGCCAAAAACCATCTTGAACCATTTAAACGGGTCACTAATTGCACCCAATGTCTCCGGTTTACGCTCAGACACCACAGTTATTTGCGAAGGTGCATAACAAGAATCAAGGAGCAACCTTTGAAGTGAAGGGGCATCTTCGATGATGAGCTACTATCCTTCAAAACGAATTCCAATGCTTATAACACTGCAAAAAAAAGGCACATCCGCATTATGGCCCGAACGAAAAAAAACATGTCATGGTTATGACACTTCTATGACAATAAATGTGACCAAAACACGTATCATATACATGTGTTGGGTCCTACTTCTATGACAAAAAATCATGATGGAAAATGGGCTTTTCATCCCAGGCGGGCTGGGGACGCACATGCATGACATTCTTTGGGTCGTGCATGACATAAGAAATCGTGGTAGAAGTGAGGGCGAGGAAATTTTCGCGGAGTTGCCGGTTGCGGTGGGTGGTCGGGGCCGACCGATGCAGTGTGGTTTGCGCGTTTCTCTCTTGTATGCGCGTGTGGTGCGAGCCCTGTCGCTATGACTGAACCCGAGTGAGAGGCCTTCACTTACTAAACCCGAGTGATCACCTGCTATGTATTGAAGCCGATCGATCGATCCCTTCACTGCTAACTGAACCCGACTGGCTCCTTCGCTGCTAATTGAACTCGATCAATCGTTGCTGCTGCTTACAAAAGCCAATCGAACCCCCGTGCGAGACGTAGCTTGCTAGCCGGTTGGGTTGCCTCTGGATGAAGAATGCCCACTTTTGTCACGCGCGTGCGATACGTAGTACGAATCGAGACATGGTGAGTCCAGCCGGTTGGTTGGCTATGGATGAACAGTTCCTGGTGGGAGTTGGATGAACAGGACCCCGGCTATGTGTAGGCCATTGCCGCTGGATGAACAGGAACCCGAGGAGGCCGCCACAAAGAGTCCGTTGGGGGTGCACAAGCAGGACCCCGTGTAGGCTGGTTGAATAGTAGCCCGTGGATGAACAATGGCTGGTGGAGGCTGGAGGAGGTCGACGGTGGATGAAGAGTAGCAGGTGGAGGCTGGAGGAAGTCGACGGTGGATGAATAGTAGCACGTGGTGTCCCGTTTTGCGGTACGCCACACCCCTCACAATGAACATGACCCCGTTTTAACCATAGGCGATCGAAGAGAAGTCGGTTTCCTCCATTTTGCGATACACCATACCCCCCGATCAACAGGACCCCGTGTCGACCGTAGGGGCTCGAATAAAAGTATGTTTCTCCGTTTTGCTGTACGCCAAACCCCTCCCGATGAATAGGATCATGTTTCGACCATAGTCAGTCGAATAGAAGGTCATTTCCTCTGTACTGCGGTACACCAGACCCTGTTTCAGTTGTTCCATCCAAGCCAGTTGGCTCCCGTTGAATAGGATGCAATTTGACCCACTCGGTTGCACCCCGATGAACACAACGTTTTTTCTCTATTGTGAGCCAGCTGGTTGGCTGCCGATGAACATGACGTCACCGTTGTACGCGTTCTAGACCATGCCCGTATGTACATACGTGGCCTTCTTTTTTGGAGCATGGCTCGTCGTATGTGTACAGGATTTAGACAAAACTGCCTGAGCTGCTACCGCTCCTTACTCAGCGACGGTTCATCGGGGCAGATAGACCGGTCAACCGGTATGTACGTACACGTCTGCGACCACACAGACAATGGTATTTACGCTTTGACCTGGTGGGTCCCAGCTATCAAGGAGGATAGGAACGCACTTCCTTGCGTGTGAAGATATAGCTGGTGGGTCCTAGCTGTCAGGGGGAGGAACCCTTTTCGCATAATAAGAAGGCACTTCCTAGTGTGTGAAGATATAGCTAGTGGGTCCAGCTGTCGGCCTCACCATCTACAGCCCTCTTCCGGTGGCTGTCATTCGTTGACCAAGTTGATGATGCCGTGACGAGAGGACCAACACGATGGACAATGGAGAGGCCTAGGAAGGGAACGAACCAGAGCCGAGGAAGACATGATAGTGGTTTCCCATGCGGAAGAGGCGGTGCGAGGGTTGACTGGTTCGGCTACGGTGCGAGGCTGCCATCATCGGAAAATAATAGGGGTGTGGGTGAGTAAAGGGAAGGTGATGTCGGGTAAACCCTAGAGGCCGATCTTTCACGTTTGGAGCGGATCCCTACGAGGAACACGAAGAACACGAGGAGGGGAACGAGAGAAAAACACGAGAAATCACTCAACCAACAAGAACAAAGTCACACATGTGCTAGATCCAAGAAATACAAAGAGATACACGGTCCAAATCCAACAAAGGACGATACAAGTGGTGGTAGTTCATATCCGAGAGGAGGTCTTGAATCCATGAGGGATCTTCCCGTAAAGGGGTCTTGAATCCAGGTGGATCTTCTCCGAAGAGGCCGCGGTCTCTCACGAGGAGGAGATCCGTATGGATGAGCAAAGCTCTATCTCAAATGAGCTAATCCTTTGCTAAGTCCCGAAATGAGGAGGAGGAGTCCTATATATAGATGCGTCCATGGGGATGTAGATGCGTCCATGGGGATGATCGTGTGATGATCCGCATCATCTCCCCCCCCCCTTGGGAAAGATCCGACCTCAGATCGAAATCTTCTTCACCATGGTAAGGCGAGAGGTCTTTGACATTGAAGATGTCGCTCACGTTGTACTTGTCGCATGGTAGGTCGATATTGTAAGCGTTGTTGTTGTAGCGTGCTAGCACCTTGAAGGGTCCATCGGCTCGAGGGAGAAGTTCGGACTTGCGTTCGTTTGGGAAGCGGTCCTTGCGAAGGTGTAGCCACACGAAATCGCCTACGTTGAAGATCATGGGTTGCTTGTTGACGTTGAGCTTGGCCGCTAGTCGCTGTACTTGGCGCTCGATGGTGTTTCTTGTATCCTCATGCATCTTCTTGATGTAGCTTGCCCGTGCACTCGCATCCATGTTGGTGCGCTCTTGTAGAGGAAGAGGTAGAATGTCCAATGGGGACAACGGGTTGAAGCCGTAGACTACCTCGAAATGAGACTTGCCGGTAGTGGAATGTCTTGCATGGTTGTAGACGTACTCGGCGATGGGTAGGCACGCCTCCCACTCCTTGATGTTCTTCTTGATCAACACGCAAAGTAGAGTGGATAGCATCCTGTTCATCACCTCCATTTAGCCGTCGGTTTGAGGATGGTATGCGGATGAGAACAAGAGCCTGATTCCGAGCTTGGCGCATAGCGTCTTCCAAAAGTAACTCAAGTACTTGACATCACGGTTGGAGACGATTGTCTTTGGTACTCCATGGAGGCGCAAGATTTCCCTACAAAAGAGATTTGCAACGTGTGAAGCATCGTCTATCTTGTTGCAAGGAATGAAATGTGCCATTTTAGAAAATCGGTCCACAACAACAAACACGGAATCCTTTCCATTTTGCGTTCTAGGCAAACCAAGTACAAAATCCATGCTAATGTCTTCCCAAGGTTGATAATGAATAGGAAGAGGCATGTAAAGACCATGGGATTGATCTTTAGACTTAGCTTTGCGACATGTAGAGCATCCATTGGTGAAGCGTGAGACGTCATGGAACATCTTGGGCCAAAAGTAGTTCTTGGAGAGCATGGCAAATGTCTTGTCGCATCCAAAATGTTCCATGAGTCCGCCTCCATGAGCCTCTTGCAAAAGGAGGAAACGAAGAGAAGACTCGGGAATGCATAGTTTGTTAGCTCTCATAAGATAACCATCCTTGATGTAATATCGTTCCCAAGATGTATGCGTCAAACATTTAGTATAAGGAGTAGCAAAAGATGGATCATTAGCATACAAGTCTTTTATGTGCTCAAAGCCAATAACATTCAACTCAAGTTTAGTGACAAGCGTGCATATGCATGAAAGTGCATCCGCAACTACATTTTCCTTACCCTTAATGTACTTGATCACATAGGGGAAAGATTCAATAAATTCACTCCATTTGGCATGACGCTTGTTCAACTTAGTTTGACCTTTTAAGTACTTAAGCGTTTCATGATCGGTATGTATGACAAACTCATGAGGTCTAAGATAATGTTCCCAAACATGTAGCACACGCACTAAAGTATACAATTCTTTGTCATATATGGGATAGTTAAGTTGAGCACCGGAGAGTTTTTCACTAAAATATGCAATGGCTCGTTTTTCTTGCATCAAAACTCCGCCAATTCTGGTACCACTTGCATCACAATGAACCTCAAAAGTTTTCTCAAAGTTGGGCAAAGAAAGAATCGGAGCATGAGCAAGAAAAGACTTGAGCTCATCAAAAGCGGTGGATTGCAAAGATCCCCAAACAAAAGGGGCAGTCTTCTTACTCAAGGCATGCAAAGGAGCGGCAATAGTGCTAAAGTCTTTCACGAAGCAACGATAAAAACCCGCAAGGCCAAGAATGCTACACACTTGTTGCAAATTGGTGGATTGGGGCCAAGTTTTAATTGCTTCAATTTTATATTCATCAACATGGACACCCTTTGAAGAGACAACAAAACCCAACAAGTTTGTCAACACCAAACGTGCACCTTTTCATGTTTTCATAAAGACGTTTCTTGCGAAGGGTTTGCAAAACAACCATAACATGCTTTATATGCTCTTTCATGGATTTGCTAAACACAAGAATATCATCAAAGTAAACCACAACAAAGACTCCAGTATAAGGTCGAAGCACAAAATGCATAAGACACATGAAAGTACCGGGAGCTTCCGATAAACCCATAGGCATAATCAACCACTCGTACAAGCCAAATTTGGTTTTGAAAGCGGTTTTCCACTCATCACCTTCTTGTATGCGGATTTGATAATAGCCACTTTTAAGATCAATTTTTGAGAAAAAGGCGTCACCACTAAGTTCATCAAGCATATCATCTAGGCGAGGAATGGGATGCCTATAGCGAACGGTAATAGCATTTATAGGTCTATAATCGGAACACATGCGGAAACTTCCATCTTCCTGAGGCACAAATATAACCGGGACGGCACAAGGACTTAAGCTTTCACGTACATGACCGTTGTCGATTAGTTGTTGTACTTGCCGTTGGATCTCCTTAGTTTCTTCGGGGTTGATGCGGTATGGAGCTTTGTTTGGAAGTGGCGCTCCGGGGATGAGGTCGATTCGATGCTCAATGCCTCGTAGGGCAGGTAGACCCGGAGGTATCTCATCGGGGAAAACATCTTGGAACTCCTGCAAAAGAGATTGAAACACTAAAGGTAGCTCGTGAGAGGTGTTAGTTTTTGGTTCCCCATCCTTGCACAGAAGGAAAAAGTGCATAACACTCGATGGGTTCTCACACACTTCTCTCATCTCACTTTTTGTGGCAAATAGAACTAGGTTTTCTCTCTAGGCGAAGAGGCGCTTAAGTTTGGCTTGTGGCTCTCACTCACTTTTTGGTGGATCACTTTCTCACTCTTCTCTCCACGATGGGCGGCTTGCTTGTCGGCTATCACTTGACTAGGAGACATAGGTCATAGCACATACTCCTTCCCTTTCATCTTGAAGCTATAGTGATTGGTACGCCCATTGTGGATGACACCACGGTCGAATTGCCATGGTCGACTGATAACCCACAAGTATAGGGGATCGCAACAACTTTCGAGGGTAGCGTATTCAAGCCAAATTTATTGATTCGACACAAGGGGAGCCAAAGAATATTCTTGAGTATTAGCAGTTGAGTTGTCAATTCAACCACACCTGGATAACTTAGTATCTGTAGCAAAGTGTTTAGTAGAAAAAGTGGTATGATAATAAAGGCAGTGGTAGCAAAAGTAAAGATAAATGTTTTTGTGTTTTTTTAGTAGTTGTAACAGTAGCAACAGAAACGTAAATAAGCGAAGAACAATATGTGAAAAGTTCGTAGGCAATGGATCAGTGATGGATAATTATGCCGGATGCGATTCCTCATGCAATAGTTATAACATAGGGTGATATAGAACTAGCTCCAGTTCATCAATGTAATGTAGGCATGTATTCCGTAAATAGTCATACGTGCTTATGGAAAAGAACTTGCATGTCATCTTTTGTCCTACCCTCCCGTTGAAGCGGGGTCCTAGCGGAAACTACCGGATATTAAGGCCTCCTTTTAATAGAGAACCGGAACAAAGCATTAGCACATAGTGAATACATGAACTGCTCAAACTACGGTTAGCACCGAGAAGTATCCCGATTATTGTCACTTCGGGGTTGTCGGATCTTAACACATAATAGGTGACTATAGACTTGCAAGATAGGATCAAGAACACACATATATTCATGAAAACATAATAGGTTCAGATCTGAAATCATGGCACTCGGGCCCTAGTGACAAGCATTAAGCATAGCAAAGTCATAGCAACATCAATCTCAGAACATAGTGGATACTAGGGATCAAACCCCAACAAAACTAACTTGATTACATGGTAAATCTCATCCAACCCATCACCATCCAGCAAGCCTACGATGGAATTACTCATGCACGGCGGTGAGCATCATGAAATTGGTGATGAAGGATGGTTGATGATGACAATGGCGATGAATCCCCCTCTCCGGAGCCCCGAACGGACTCCAGATCAGCCCTCCCGAGAGAGATTAGGGCTTGGCAGCGGCTCCGTGTCGTAAAACACGATGAAAATTTCTCTCTGATTTTTTTTCTCCCCGAACGTGAATATATGGAGTTGGAGTTGACGTCGGTGGAGGTCCAGGGGGCCCACGAGATAGGAGGCCGCGCCCTAGGGGGGCGCCCCCTGTCTCGTGGACAGGCTGTGGGCCCCCTGGCATTAATTCTTTCGCCAAAAATTCTTATTGAATCCAAAAATTGCCTCTGTGGATTTCCAGGACATTCCGAGAACTTTTCTTTTCTACACATAAAACAACATCATGGCAGTTCTGCTGAAAACAGCGTCAGTCCGGGTTAGTTTCATTCAAATCATGCAAGTTAGAGTCCAAAACAAGGGCAAAAGTGTTTGGAAATGTTGATACGTTGGAGACGTATCAAGCAGTTCAGTTGATAAACTGAAAGTGATAAAGAAAAACTTTTACAAACTCTGTTTGCTCTTGTTGTTGTAACATGAAAAGCTAGCATTCAAGTTTCAGCAAATATTATGAACTAACCATACTCACAATAACACATAGGTCTCACAATTACTCATATCAATAGCATAATCAGCTAGCGAGCCATAATAATAAAACTCGGATGACAACACTTTCTCAAAATAATCATAACATGATATAACAAAATGGTATCTTGCTAGCCCTTTCTGAGACCGCAAAACATAAATGCAGAGCACCTTTAAAGATCAAGGACTGACTAAACATTGTAATTCATGGTAAAAGAGATCCAGTCAAGTCATACCCAATATAAACCAAAAATAACGAATGCAAATGACAGTGTGCTCTCCTGCGGGTGCTTTTAATAAGATGGATGGTGACTCAATATAAAAGTAAATAGAGAGGCCCTTCGCAGAGGGAAGCAGGGATTTGTAGAGGTGCCAGAGCTCGATTTTAAATTAGAGATTGAATAACATTTTGAGCGGCATACTTTTGCTGTCAACGCAACAACTATGAGATGGATGTATATTCCATACTACATGCATTATAGGCAGTTCCCAAACAGAATGGTAAAGGTTTATACTCCCCCAACCACCAACAAGCATCAATCCATGGCTTGCTCGAAACAATGAGTGCCTCCAACATACAACAACCCTGGGGGAGTTTTGTTTAATTATTTTGATTTGCTTCGATCTTTTTGATCATGGGACTGGGAATCCCGGTTACCGGCCCTTTCTCGTGAATGAGGAGCGGAGTCCACTCCTCTTGAGAATAACCCACCTAGCATGGAAGATATTGGTAGCTCTAGTTGAAACATGAGCTGCTCGAGCATACAAAACAGAATTTCATTTGAAGGTTTGGAGTTTGGCACATACAAATTTACTTGGAATGGCAGGTAAATACCGCATATAGGAAGGTATAGTGAACTCATATGGAACAACTTTGGGGTTTAAGGAGTTTGGATGCACAAGCAGTATCCCTGCTTAGTACAGGTGAAGGCTAGCAAAAGACTGGGAAGTGACCAACTGAGAGAGCGACAACAGTCGTAAACATGCATTAAAATTAATTCACACCGAGTACAAGCATGAGTAGGATATAATCCACCATGAACATAAATATCGTGAAGGCTATGTTGATTTGATTCAACTACATGCGTGAACATGTGCCAAGTCGAGTCACTTAATACATTCAAAGGAGGATACCATCACATACCACATCATAATCATTCTAATAGCATGTTGGCACGCAAGGTAAACCATTATAACTCATAGCTAATCAAGCATGGCACAAGCAACTATAATCTCTAAATGTCATTGCAAATATGTTTTCTTCATAATAGCTGACTCAGAAACGAGGAACTCATCATATTTACAAAAACAAGAGAGGTCGAGTTCATACCAACTTTTCTCATCCCAATAAGTCCATCATATATCATCATTATCGCCTTTCACTTACACGACCGAACGATGTCTATAATAATAAGAGTGCACATGCATTGGACTAAGCTGGAATCTACAAGCATTCACCACAAGAGAGAAGACAAGTAATATAGGCTCTAAGTTTAATAAACAATCATGCATATAAGAGCCACTAAGCATTTTCAATATAGTCTTCTCGACCCCCAAAAGAAAGAAAAGAAAATAAAACTATTTACACGGGAAAGGTCCCAACAAGTAAGAAGAAGAACTAGAAATCTTTTTGGGTTTCTATTTTAACTTCTACTACAAGCATGGAAATTAAAATAACTATTTTTTTTGGTTTTTCTTAAGGTTTATCAAGCACACAAGAAGAAAACTAGAAAAAAGAAATTTAAACTAGCATGGATAATACAAGGAAAGAGTATGAGCACCGACGACTAGTGTGTGAACATGAATGTAAAGTCGGTGAGAAATACATACTCCCCCAACCTTAGGCTTTTGTCCTAAGTTGGTCTAGTACCAAGGACCGCCACTACTCTCCCCGGTGTAGTGGGAGGTGTAATCAGGATACCACTGGCTGGTCATCTCCGGATCCCACAGGACAGATGATGCACAATGAGGGTCCAGTTCAGGTTCCGGCTCAGGTTCAGGATCTGGAGTGAAAGCTTGGGCTCGATGATTGTTCACCGCTTCCGGCGTGACAAGATGATTTTCTGCAAGCAAATCAAACAACAGAGGTGCAGGCAAGATAATAACCTCAATGTGTTTCTTATTAAATCTAAGTTTATACAAGAGCATCTTCTCTTCATTGTCAATAATAAACTTATGTGCTACCATGCTCTTGTAATCTAAAATGTGAGGAGGTAATTTTGTCTCCTCCTCCTCATGGTGCCTAATGGGTATCTGAAAATGTTTAGCAAGATGTGCATCATAGATACCTCCAAATATGGGGCCTTTTGTACGATTCAGGGCTAGCCGTTTAGCAACGACGGCACCCATACTAAAAGTATTGTCTCCCAGCAGAGCATGTTGAAGAATAATAATATCTAGAACGCTCAAAGTTCCACTATTCCCACGACCAATCAAGCATCTACTAGCAAATATGGCAAACTAGCGTAAAACAGGAAAGTGTATGCTAGAGACTTTTGCCTCAGAGCCCTTCTTTGGCTCTTCCACAGCAATAGTTTTAACGAAGCCACCCACATCATCACGATGGGGTTCCTCTAATTCTCCCTCATAAGGTATCCTACATACCGCACAAAAATGACGTAAAGACATTTCTTTGAATTCATCATATAAATGAAATGATACTGAAGGCGGTGACTTCTTAGGATAATAATAAAAGTTTTGCACGAAAGTATTGGTGAGTAAGAGATACTGATCGATTCGGTCGTTCATGAAACTGGTGAGGCCTGCAGTCTCGATCAAAGAATAAAAATCTTCATGAATTCCAGCTTCTTTCAAGAAATCCTCACATGGCCATTCGCACGACCGTACTTCCGCTAAGCGAGGAAGATTATACTTGTCTTTTTCCTTATCTTTGGCTTGTTTTTCCTGAGAGCTTTGGCTATAAGAGCCTTTAAAGAGCCTCCTTAACATTTTCTAAAAATTTCTGAAATTTTAGTAACTTCAAAATAAAAGTGAATAAAACTAAACAAGATTGATAGCAACTACTCCTACAAGTGCCTAGAGCCTATATCATGCATTGGAATTGCTTGGGACCTCAAAAATTTAACATGCAAGCTTAAGAACATGGTCACCTAAGTAGCAAAAATTTGCAATGAATAAAGCACTATAACAAAAACTAATTGGACCAATGGAGGAGTCACATACCTTGCAACAATCTCCCAAAGCAGTTTTCTGAATGAAGCTTTGAGCTAAGAGATCGAAAATCACAGAAAAATGAGCTAGAACTCGTGCTTGAGCTGGATGGGGAATTTTTTGGGTAGAAGATGAAGTGTGTGGGTGCTGGCATAAGTGGAGGGGAGCCACCAGGGGCCCACGAGACTGGGGGCGTGCCCTATAGGGGGGCGCCCTCCTCTCTCGTGGCCTGGTGCTTGCCCCTCCTGCAGTGTTTTCAGTGCCTAAAATCCTCAAATATTCCAGAAAAAACCATACTAAATTTGCAAGGCATTTCGAGCACTTTTGTTTTTGGACTATTTTTTAATGCATGGATAATTTAGAAAACAGACGGATAATACTATTTTTGCTTTATTTATTCTAAATAACAGAAAGTAAAAAGAGGGTACAGAAGGTTGTGCCTTCTAATTTAATCCATCTCGTGATCATCAAAATAAATCCACCAACAAGGTTGATCAAGTCTTGTTAACAAACTCATTCCGAATTACACGGAACCGGAAAAATTTCGAATAACACTAAGTTACCTCAACGGGGATATGAAAATCCCCAACAATAAGAATATCATACTTTTTCTTGACAGTAGGGAGAGGAAATTCAAAACCTCCAAAAATGATAGTTGGAACTTTTTCAATAGAATTGATGCTATGAACTTGAGATTGTTTCCTCGAAAAGTGTACCGTATGCTTATTACCATTAACTTGAAAAGCAACATTGCCTTTGTTGCAATCAATAATAGCCCGTGCAGTATTAAGAAAAGGTCTACCAAGGTGATAGACATACTATCGTCCTCAGAAATATCAAGAATAACAAAGTCCGTTAAAATAGTGACATTTGCAACCACAACAGGCACATCCTCACAAATACCGACAGGTATAGCAGTTGATTTATCAGCCATTTGCAAAGATATTTCAGTAGGTGTCAACTTATTCAATTCAAGTCTATGATATAAAGACAGAGGCACAACACTAACACCGGCTCCAAGATCACATAAAGCAGTTCTAACATAATTTCTTTTAATAGAGCATGGTATAGTTGGTACACCCGGATCTCCAAGTTTCTTTGGTATTCCACCCTTAAAAGTGTAATTAGCAAGCATGGTGGAAATTTCAGCTTCCGGTATCTTTCTTTTATTTTTAATGATATCCTTCATATACTTATCATAAGGATTTACTTTAAGCATATCAGTTAAGCGCATACGTAAGAAAATAGGTCTAATCATTTCAGCAAAGCGCTCAAAATCCTCATCATCCTTTGACTTGGATGGTTTAGGAGGAAAGGGCATGGGTTTCTGAACCCATGGTTCTCTTTCTTAATCGTGCTTCCTAGCAACAAAATCTCTCTTATCATAACGTTGATTCTTTGATTGTGGGTTATCAAGATCAACAGCAGGTTCAATCTCTACATCATTGTTTTTGCTAGGTTGAGTATCAACATGAACATTATCATTAACATTACCACTGGGTTCATGTTCATCACCTGATTGAGTTTTAGCATCAGAAATAGAAATAGGATTCTCAGGTGTGTCTACAATAGGTTCACTAGAAGCATGCAAAGTCCTATCGTTTTCTTTTTCTTCTTTTTAGAAGAACTAGGTGCCTCTAAATTATTTGTGCTGTTCAGTTTGGTAGTTTAGGTCCTAGCGATTCGGCGAGGAGCGAGCCGGTAGAGGGTTGAATCTCCGCGCGCACCTAGTGTTCGAACCTCAAGGGTCTGCCGGAACCCGAAATCCAACATTTGGCGCGCCAGGTAGGGGTGCGCTGGAATTTGCCTTTCGTCCTCTCTTTCTTCCCCGACCATCGCATCCATGTCTGACGCTTGTCGGGCTCGCGTCGGGCGCCGAGCCGCCCTTGCTTCCCATGTGGCCCAGACGGCTCCCGTCGGCGGGCGCCCTCGTCGTTCCCCATCACCTGCCGTCAACACCGCCACCGGCCCGGGGTGGAACGGGCGGCAAGCATCGTCCCAGCATTCCCTGGTGACCTCTAGGGAGGAGCCGCGCAGCTTCTTCCTCACCCACCCCGTCGCTCCGGCTCCCTCGGTCGTCGCGGCCCTCCTGGGCGGCTCGCAGGCGCCGCCCTCCAGCCGCCACGTCGAGCCATTCGTCCGCCGGGTCGGCGCCGCCGCCACGAGGCAGGGGGCTCCCTCGGGCCGGACGGAGCCTTCGGCTGGGCTGACCTTCGACTCTGAGGACCACCCCACCAACTAGGCCTGCTCGGGCACGCTCCCCATGCTCTGCACGCCCACCATCTGCCAGGTGGCCGTCACCAGGACCCTCAATGATGGTGGCGCGGGCCTCAACGTGCTCTCGGTTGAGGCCTTCAACCTCCTCTGCATACCCCGGGAGCGGCTGCGACCCAGCCGGCCTTTCTCGGGCGTCGGAGGCTGGTCGTCCAGCTCCTTGGGACAGATCCGACTTCCGGTAACTTTCGGCACCTACGACAATTTCCGCACGGAGCTGGTCGATTTCGACATCGCCCCCATCGGCCTCCCCTATAATGCCATCCTCGGCTATCCAGCATTGGCCAAATTCATGGCCGCAACTTACCCGGGGTACAACCTCATGAAGATGCCCGGGAGCAACGGCGTCCTCATGGTGCCCGGGGACACCGGAGGTGCGCTACAAGTACTCAAGCTCGCCCTCAAGACGGAGGCGGCGGCGCGGCCCGCCGGCGCAGAAACCCCCAAGCCCAAGGGGGCTGCGTCGACCAAGAAGAAGCAGTTGTTCACCCAAGACAGGGCGGAAACCAAGCAGGTACCTGTCGACGAGGACGGGTCCACTAATGCCACTTTCACCATAGGCGCCAACCTCGAGCCAGAGTAGGAGGAAGCCCTGGTCAAGTTCCTGCGTGCAAACAACAAGGTGTTCGCCTGGGAGCCCGATCAGCTGGCAGGGATCCCACAGGGCGTAATCGAGCACCACCTCAACGTGTGTCCCAACGTGCGTCCCGTAAAGCAGAAGGCGAGGAGGCAGTCCACTGAAAAGCAGGCCTTCATCGTCCAAGAGACCCGCAAGCTAGAAGCCGCGGGGGTTATTCGCGAGGTCTGATACCCAGATTGGTTGGCCAACCCCGTGGTTGTGCCAAAGAAGGGAGGAAAGGAACGCATGTGTGTCGACTTGACCAACCTCAACAAAGCATGCCCGCAAGATCCGTTCCCGCTCCCTCGCATCGACCAGATCGTCGACTCCACCGCTGAGTGTGACCTGTTATGCTTCTTGGATGCCTTCTCCGGGTATCACCAGATCAAGATGGCGGTGGAAGATGTGGAGAAGACAGCCTTCCTAACCCCGTGTGGGGTGTACTGCTACACATGCATGCCATTCGGACTGCGCAACGCGGGGGCAACCTTTCAGCGGCTCATGCACATCACCTGCTCGGGAAGAATGTGGAGGCTTACATCAACGACATCGTGGTGAAGTCTTGCAAGGCCAAGACCCTAATACAAGACCTGGAGGAAACCTTCGCGAGCCTCAACGCAGTGAGCCTGGGACTCAACCCGGAGAAGTGTGTGTTTGGAGTCCCCTCGGGCAAGCTCTTGGGTTTCCTCGTGTCCCACCGAGGCATCGAGGCCAACCCAGAAAAGGTCAAGGCAGTTGAGGATATGAGCCCACCAAAGACCCTCAGGGAAATGCAGAAGCTCACGGGGCGCGTGACGGCGCTGGGGCGCTTCATCTCCCGATTGGGGGAGCGGGCGCTGCCTTTCTTCCAGCTGATGAAGAAAAAGGGGCCCTTTGAATGGACTGAAGAGGCCGACAAGGTGTTCCAAGATCTCAAGAGATACCTAACCAGCCCTCCAGTGATGGTGGCCCCGCGCCCTCAACAGCCCTTGGTACTCTACCTCGCCGCCACTCCCTACTCCGCTAGCGCAGCCCTGGTGGCAGTTAGAGAGGAGCGTCGGGCCAAGATCACGGCAGCCACCCACGCCAAGGCAAAGCTGGATCAAAAGGGACTCGCGGAAGTCACCACCATGACTGAGGGAGATCAGCCGTCACAGCGGAGCGCACCAAGGGTGGGAGAGGCCCTTCCTCCAAGCAACCAGCTTCTGGAGGCTCCACCACCTCGGGAGGCACCATGGCCTCCCGAGGACGCCACCAGCACCGGTACCCCAAGCCTCGTCGAGCACCCGGTGTACTTCGTCGGCACGGTGTTACGGGATGCGAGGGCACGGTGGCTTCGCGCAAGCTGCGGCACTACTTCCAGGGTCATCCGATCAAGGTTGTCTCGGCATACCCCTTGGAAAGGGTGCTTCGGAGCCCTAACTCAGCAGGAAGGGTCGCCGAGTGGAACATTGAACTACAAGCATTCCAGCTCGAATTCAGCACGACCAGAGTCATCAAGGGGGCCGCGCTGGCAGATTTCGTGGCCGAATGGACAGAGGAACCAGGCCTCAGGGCCGGCGAGGATCGATCCCTTTCCCAAGAAGCGAGGCGCCAGAAGGCTGGGTCATGTACTTCGACAGAGCGTTCTCCAGGCAGGGCGTTGGGGCTGGGGCGGTGCTCATATCTCCCACTCAGGACAAGCTCTACTACGCCGTGCAGCTCTGTTTCCAGCAAGGCGAGAAGGTCTCCAACAATATAGCAGAGTACGAGGGATTGATAGCGGGCCTGAAGGCCGCCGCTGCCCTGGGAGTGAAGCGTCTTACTATCAAGGGCGATTCGCAGCTCCTTGTCAATTTCTCCAACAAGGTATACGAGCCAAGAGATGAGCACATGGAGGCCTACCATGCGGAGGTCCGCAGGATGGAGAAGCAGTTCTGGGGGTTGGAGCTACAGCATGTGCCCCGCGGCACTAATCAAGAGGCCGACGACATCGCCAAACGAGCCTCCAGGTGGTTGCCCTAGGAGCCGGGCGTCTTTGAGGAATGACTCTTCAAGCCTTCAGCCCTGCCACCATTATCGAGCATAGCACAGCCTCGGGCGGAGCTACCTCAGCCGCCTGCCTCGGGATCCCCAGCCTGTGGCCCGCTCTCAGGAGCACGCCTGCTCCTGACGATGGAGCCTCAGGAGGGGTGCTGGATCACAGAGCTCGGGAGCTACTTAACGCGAGGGACCTTGCCGGAGAAGGAGGAGGAGGCAGAGCGTGTGGCGCGGCAAGCCACATCGTACTGCATCATGGATGGAGAGCTCTACCAGAAACGACCGAATGATGTGGCCCTGCGTTGCATCACCAGGGAACAAGGGAAGGAACTGCTGGCAGATATACACGGTGGAGACTGTGGGCATCATTCGTCGTCACGGACCCTCGTCGACAAGGCATTCCGCAGCGGTTTCTATTGGCCCACTGCGCTCAATGACGTTGTCGAACTTGTGAAGGCTTGCGAGGCCTGCCAATTCCATGCCAAGCAGATGCATCAGCCGGCAGGAGGTCTCCAAACCATACCCCTCACATGGCCATTCGCGGTCTGGGGGCTGGATATCCTGGGCCCTTTTCCTCGGGCGCCAGGGGGCTATCGCTACCTCTACATTGACGTGGACAAGTTCACCAAGTGGGCCGAAGTCGAGGCTGTTCGCACCATCCCTGCTGGTTCTGCGATCAAGTTCATCAAGGGCATCGTGAGCCGGTACGGAGTGCCGAACCGTATCATCACTGACAATGGTTCGCAGTTCACCAGTAACCTTTTCAAAACATATTGTGCTAACCTTGGAATGCAGATATGCTACGCTTCGGTGGCGCACCCTCAAAGCAACGGCCAGGCCGAGCGGGCCAACGCAGAAGTCCTGAGGGGTCTCAAGACCAGGACATTCAAGAAGAAACTGGAGGCCTGCGGCAGAGGCTGGTATGACGAGCTTCAGTCCGTGCTGTGGTCCATCCGCACAACCGCGACCAAGCCGACTGGGGAGACCCCCTTCTTCCTGGTCTACGGAGCCGAAGCGGTCCTCCCTCACGAGGTTAGGCGTCGATCCGCGCGGGTCCTGGCGTTTGATGAGACGCTGCAGGACGCCATGCGGGGGACGAACCTCGTGCTGGGGGAGGAGCGTTGTCGAGAAACTGCACTGCGAGCGGCAAGGTACCAGCAGGCACTCCGGCGATACCACTGCCGCAACATCCGCCCCAGAACTCTCGAGGTAGGGGACCTCGTGCTCCGGCGGGTCCTTTCCAGGGAGGGACTGCATAAGCTCTCTCCTATGTGGGAGGGCCCGTTCAAGGTTGTTCATGTTTCTAGGCCCGGCTCCGTGCACTTGGAGACTCAGGACGGAGTACCTGTATAGAACGCGTGGAACATCCAGCACCTCCGGAGGTTTTACCCCTGAAAAGGCCTAGAACCTGTGAAGAAGGCAAATGCCTGTGAAGCTCATCTTTTTGGAAAAGGCCCAGAGCCTGTGAAGAAGGAGAATGCCTGTGAAGCTCATCTTTTTGGAAAAGGCCAAGAGCCTGTGAAGAAGGCAAATGCCTGTGAAGCTCATCTTTTTGGAAAAGGCCCAGAGCCTGCGAAGAAGGCAAATGCCTCTGAAGCTCATCTTTTTGGAAAAGGCCCAGAGCTTGTGAAGAAGGCAAATGCCTGTGAAGCTCATCTTTTGGGAAAAGGTCCGGAGCCTGTGAAGAAGGCGAACGCCTGTGAAGCTGTCGCGTTTTGGAAAGGGCCCGGAGCCTGTGAAGAGGGCCAACGCCCGTGAAGCTTGCCTCCCCGAAGAAAGGCCCGGAGCCTGTGAAGAAGGCCAACGCCTGTTAAGCTCGCCGCCTGTGACACTCTCACGTAATAATGAGTTGGGGCTGTACACGCCCCGGAGTCTCAAGGGTGCTGGCCTCAGGCCCTGGGGCTCCCTCCCACGCCCAGTGGCAGAACTTAGCTCCACGCTGGTGAGAAGACGTCGAAGACTAGACTAGGTGCCGGACGCGGCCTTTTCATTTGCTTTCCGCAGTTGGCTAGTTCATTCCCATTTGGAGTTTTTATCAAAACTGTCGCCGCCTTTTGACCTGTGGTTCTTCAACTTTTTTTGCTCTCCTGCGTCGATTTCTCTTGCACGGGGGCTCACGAGGCGGAAGCCCCGGGAGCCCTCGCGAGCGTTCCTGCCCCTATCGCTCAAGTTTTCACGGCCCGGGTCCACTACCAGAGCACCCCTCCGGACCGTGCCTCACGGCCACCGCGACGCGAATACAGGGCCTGGGTCGGTCGCCCCCGTAGCTGAAGCTAGGGATTACTTGTAAATGGGCACACAACAGAAAGGAACAATGTCGGGATAACAAAAAACAGTACGATGATTGATGATGTTAACCCAAACGCGCCCCCACGGGGCCACACATTGCTGTCTTTTTGCGCAGGAGAAAAGAAAGGAAAGAACAAAAGCAGGCGAAGCACGTCCCGCGCCGGCCCTCTTGGAAGACTCGAGCCGCCTCTGGAGCTCAGGCGGACTACCTCTCGCGCTTCACCGGGGCGCGACGGCGAGCAGACCCGCTGCCACCTCCAAGCAGGCGCGACAGCATGTAGGCTGGCCGCGGCCGCTGCTGGAAGGGTCGCTACCCGAAGAAGAGCTGGTGAAGCTTGAGGAGTCAGGGGCATTGCCAACCGCCCGCGCGCTGCCCTCTCCGTCCTTGCCGGGGCTGAGTCCCCGGCCGCGGTAGTCGTCTTCAGGGTAGCACCCCACACGGCGACCATCTTCCCCAAACACCCTCACGTAGAGGGTGGCGTCGCCGTCGAACTTGAAGTGCAGAGAGCACCGGCGGCGGAGACCACGCACGCGAGCAAATGTCTGCCAGCCGCGGGTCAGGTCCAGGTTCCCTCCAGCGGAGACCTCCAGCGAAGCCCACGAGGCCCGGCTGCAGCAGCCATCCACCTGGAGCCAGAGGCCACCCAAGGCGCCAGCTGGGAGCTCACCCAGGAGGAAGCGAGGGAGCTGAAGCTGGGTGCCGGTCGGCTCCACCACCCACACAATGAACTCCGGCAGCACCTCCGCAGTATGGAGGCGCGGCCTCGAGGGTCGCACGGCCGGAGCACGCCCGCCGACCATGGCCAGCCGCTCATCGCCGTGCAGAGAGCCACCTCCGCGACCGCGGGGGGCCGCCGTGGAGGCCACAGGATGCTTGCGAGGGCGACCACGACCACGCTTGAGCGCGGGAGAGGAAGACTCGACCTGGCGGGCTTTTCCTTTCTCTGCGGCCGAAAACTTCCTTGGTGGAGCCATGGAGAAGAAGGAGAAGCAAGGGGGGATAGGCTGGAAGGGCACATGCCGTTCCGTACTTATAGCCAGTGAAGGCCAACCGTCGACCTCCACGATCGCAGGTAATCATGACTTGCTTTGCATGCAGGGACTTGTCGAATCCGTGCGGTTACCAAGGCGTCGTGGGGAAGCGGAGTCTCCCCTGACCAATCGACCGCCACGCGGCGCCCAAGGCCGCAGGCTGTTAGGGCCCGCGACGCTTCGCACTTGCCCTTTCGCCTCTCTGCTCGGCCAAGTTCGGGCAAGCCGTGGGCCCGGGGGCTACTGTCGGCGTCCTGGGAACGGGGGTCCCCAGACTTGCCTGCCTGCGGACTGCGGCGTGGCTCAAAGGAGGCCCAGCACAGCCCATCTTCGTCAACACAAGCTCAAGACCCTCGCGAGGGGCCAAGCCTCGTGGGGCGGAGGACAAGGAGCTTCCTCCGGCACGGCCTCGTCAGGCTGGCTCATGAGGAGGCGGAGAGTTCAAGGCGGGGTACCTCGCGAGGTGCCCATGACGCAAGCCGTAACGACAAAGGGCGCCAGTCGGGCGCCAGCCCGCGCAGTGTCCTCCTTTCCTCTTTGGTGCAAAGGGGGCAAGCGCAGGGGAGAGCATCAAGCAAAGGCGTCCATTTCGGTGCAACAAGACCAAGACCAGCCCAACGGCCGGAAGGAGGTCATTGTGGAGCCCAAGCCGGCGTCACCACCAGAGCCTTTGACAGGTGAGGACCAACTTTATTCAGGATAAGTGTACCCGCTGTTCCCCTTCAAAATGGCCAATTGTTGGCGCCCTTCCCGCTCAATATTTGGGAAGAGGCCCAGGGCCTTTGCCTATAAATAGGACTAGCCACCCTCAGGGTAGAGGCATCTGGACCTGACCTAGCAATCCGGATCCTCCCCAAGAAACCAGTAGAGAGGGCGATTGAACTCCTCCCAGCAGTTCGTCGCACCGGCCAAGAACAGACCCTCGCGAGGCTATTCTGCCTTGTATTATTCATCATCAAGCCCAAGAGGCAATCCACCACACCACACACTGGAGTAGGGTATTACACCACAATGGTGTCCCAAACCTGTATAAATCTTGTGCCTCTTGTGCTGTTCAGTTTGGTAGTTTAGGTCCTAGCGATTCGGCGAGGAGCGAGCCGGTAGAGGGTTGAATCTCCGGGCGCACCCCAGTGTTCGAACCTCAAGGGTCTGCCAGAACCCGAAATCCGAGAAGGACCGCTTCCCCAACGAACGCAAGTCCAAGCTTCTCCCTCGAGCCGATGGACCCTTCAAGGTGCTAGCACGCTACAACAACAATGCTTACAAGATCGATCTCCCCCGCGACAAGTACAACGTGAGCGACATCTCAACGTCTCCGATCTCTCCCCATACCATGGTGACGAGGCTTTCGATCCGAGGTCGATCTATCCCAATGGGGGTGGAGATGATGCGGAGCATCCTTCGGTCATCCCCATGGACCTTCCATCGTCCCACCAAGCACCAAGAGGACCCATGACTAGAGCACGAGCTAGAGCTCTCGAGACCGAGGTGACTTCTCTCCTTAGTGATATATCACATGATCCTCTCGAGACATGGCTACTACCTCAATCCGGAATGTTGTGCATGATTAGGTACCAAGAGGACCATCCCGAGGATGCACATGAAGATGGTCAAGACCCCAAGTCCATGGAAGAAGGGAACCAATGGAAGAAGGCAAGAACAGCCTCTAGGCACCGGACATCCAGCCAGGACCCCGGACATCCGGCCCCTGGAGATCTACACAGCCAGCCCTCTGCAGAAAAAACTACAGCGACCGGACACCCCGCGTCTAGCCCGGACATCCGGCACCCACCGGAAATCTGGCCAAAGTCACGAACATCTAGCACCAGCGACCAGAGACCACAGAAGCTTGCCCCGTCAGCCCGGACATCCGGCATCTCCCGAATCAGCGGACATTCGACCCCTCCGGCCGGACATCCGGCGTCGCCCATCCAGAGAGCCGAACAGCCAGCTGCGCCAACCCAGACATCCGGCCCCTCAGCCCGGACATCCGGCCCCTCGCGAGCCACCGGACATCTGGCCCGACGCCCGAACGTATGGCCTTCCCAGCGCCTGCGCGCGCGTGTTGGGCTGAGCCCATGTGCCCCTGTGCCCTTAGACTATATATACTCCATCCCCATCTACGTTTTAGGGTTAGCATTGTGATAGCTCATTTAGAGATAGAGCTCTGCTCATTCGTACCGGATCTACTCCACGTGAGAGATCGTGTCTCTTCGGAGAAGATCCATTCGGATTCAAGGCCTCCATCCGGAGAAGACAATCAAGACCTCCTCACGGAGAAGAACGGTTCCCTTTGTATCCTCCCCTTGTTGATTTTGGATCATGTGTTACCTTATGCTTTCGGTGATCTAGCCCTTGTGTGATCGATTACTTGTCGGTTTAGTGATTCTCTTGTTTCTCCCCGTGTTTTCCCTTGTGTTTTCCGTGCGTTCTTCATGTTCCCCCGTAGGATCCACTCCAAACGTGAAAGATCAGCCCCTTAGGGTTACGCACTACATCACCAAGTCCACGGAAGAAGAGAACCAACGGAAGAAGGCGAGAACAGCCACTAGGCACCGGACATCCGGCCATGGCCCCGGACATCCGGCCCCTGGAGATCTACATGGCCAGGACTCTTCAGAAGAAGCTACAGGGACCGGACATCCAGCATCCAGCCCGGACATCCGGCCCCCTCACCAGAATTCCAGCCTCTAGCCCGGACATCCGGAGGCGCCATCCAGGGAGGACAGAAGCTTGCCCCGGCAGCCCGGACATCCGGCTGCCACCCCGGACTTCCGACCCCTCATGAAGCATCGGATATCTGGTCCCTCCGCCCGGACATCCGGCGCCGCCCATCCAGAGAGTAGAACGGTCGTTTTCACTAGCCCGGACATCCGGCCCTGCAGCCCGGACATCCGGCCCGACGCCCGGACATCCGGCCTTCCCTGTCCGTGAACAGTGTAAGGGCCAAGGACCATGTACCCCCCTTTGCCCCTAGACTATATATACTCCATCCCCACCTGCGTTTTAGGGTTAGCATTGTGATAGCTCATTTGAGATAGATCATTACTCATCCGTACCGGATCTACTCCTCATGAGGGACCGCACCTCTTCGGAGAAGATCCATCCGGATTCAAGGCCTCCATCCAGAGAAGACAATCAAGACCTCCTCATGGAGAAGAATAGTTACTCTTGTATCTTCCCTTGTTGACATTGGATCTCATGTTACTTCGTGCCTCGATGATCTAGCACTTGTGTGATCAATTTCGTGTCGGTTGAGTGTTTCTCTTGTTTTCCCCTTGTGATTTCCCTCGTGTTCTTCCGCGCATTCTTCGTGTTCCCCGTAGGATCCACTCCAAACGTGAAAGATCGGCCCCATAGGGTTCCGCCCTACATCAGGTGTCTTCGGGGCGAATTAGCTGGATCATCCGGACCGGGGTCCGGATCATCTGAGCTCTGTCTGGATCATCCAGGCCCTCGTCCGGATCGTCCGGCCAGCCTAGGACTTGGTGCTTTTCCTCTCCGTCTTCACGCATGCCTTCCACTTCCGGTTCTCCTTGCTTCCTAGCTTCTCCATGGTTAACTCCTCGGTACCTGAGTATGCAAAGCGTCTCCGTTTGAGGTAGTAACCATGTCTCATGTGAATCGAAAGGGAGTCGTGCGAGGAGTAATGTCACCTCAGTTTCGAGAGCTCTTGCATGTGCTCGAGTCATAGGTCCAAGTGGTGTTGTAGGGGATGTAGACGCGTCCATGGGGATGATCATGGGATGCTCCGCATCAGAAGGCCCGACGAGTGGTGGGAGTAGGGTGGGTTGATGATGCATGCACGGCAGCACAGCCAACCATGGTAGGCGGGAGTAAGCGGTTCGACAGGAGCTAGTCTGGGTGGCTGTAGCAAGCAGATCAGAGGTTGAAGAAGCAGCTCGGCGGTTGGATTAACATTCAACGGTCACTGCTACTAGAATCGTCTTGTTGACTAAGTTGACAAAGCGATGCGTACGCGTCAACTTAGTAGGCTCACAAGTCAGCCTCCAAATTGGGTGGGTCCGAGCTAGCAGTGGGAGGAACCATTTTTCTTGAGCGTAATAAGGAGGCACTTTCTTGCGTGGGAAGATGTTGCTAGTGGATCTAAGCCGTCAGGGGGAGGAAACTTCTTTTTCGCGTAATAATGAGACACTTGGGTGCAGAGATGTAGCTGGTGGGTCCCGCCTGTCAGTGGGAGGAATCATTTTTTTCGTGTAATAAGGAGGCACTTCCTTGCGTGCAGCCATGGACCATATAGGTCCCTACTGTCAGCCAATCCACGTATATCCCTCTTTTGATGGTTGTCATTTGTTGACTACAATGACCACGCTGCGTCGAGAGCACCAGTGCGGTGGATGACGGCAAGGCCTAGGAAGGGAACGACCGGAAGCCAGGGAAGACTCGTTAGTGGTTGCTGTTGGGGTTCTCGGATCGGGGGTACCCCGACCCGTCTGCCTATGGCCTAGAGCGTGGCTTCACCAGTAGCCCGTGCGGCCCAGCATCAAGACTTCATGAGCAAGACCATCGCGAGAGCCCCTGCCTCGCGAGGTGAACTACATCAAGACCTCCCGAGGAGCGTACATCTCTAGGCTCGCATCCCACCTCACGAGGCGCGCAGCGACGTGAGCCATGACGACCGGAGCCATGACGACCGGAGCCATGAAGGCGCCAGCGGGTGCAGGCAAGGATAGTTTCCTCTTTGGTGCAACAACACCAAGACCACGGGCTCGGCGGGACGCAGGTCACCACCGAGCCCACCAGCGTGTCATGATCAGAAGCTTTCCAGACAAAGACCGCCTTTAGTCAGGATAGCATGTACTCCTATCCCCCCTTCAAATTTGGCTGATGTGGTATCCCTTCCTACCTAAGCCACGAGGGAAGTGGACCAAGGCCAGTATAAATATAGACTAGACTCCACCATAGAGAGGACCCGGGAGCTGATCTGATCCACTCACCCCTTGAGCCCTCCGGAGGCAGCTCAGCCTTGTACTAGTTCATCTTCATCCTCCTTGTGAGGCAATCCACCACAAAGCAGGAGTAGGGTTTTACACTGCAAGGTGGCCCGAACCTGGGCAAATCTCTGTGTCCCACTCTTCTTCCATCTTGCTCGAGCACGACGAAGCATCGCTGTGAGATAGTGAGAGGCAAGAAGTAGTGTAGCGAAGTTCTTCGTGCACATCCTAGAGTTCGAACTGTTTCTTTGGGTCCACAGAGCCCCGATTCCGACATTTGGCGCACCAGGTAGGGTGGTGTGTCAAAGTTCCTCCTCTTCGTTCCACTCTCTACATTGCCGCTTCACCACCCCCATGGCCGACGCCACCTGCCCTGCCGTCCCCTTGAGCGTCACAGGTTGCCCGGCCTTCACTCCTTGCTTGTGCCGAGTGTAGTGGCTGATGAGGTTTGGGTCGGTGCTGCCCCCGTGCTACGACGGCGCGTCTGGCCCTGAAGAGTTCCTTTAGTTGTACGCCCAGGGCATCCTTGTGGCGGGCGGCGACGACCAGGCCATGGATAACTGGTTCCCTCTGGCTCTCACGGGTGCCCCTGCGCGCTTGGCTCCTCAGCCTCCCGAAGGCCTCGGTCTCCTCTTGGGGAGAGCTCAATGGTTGGTTCGTTGCGTGCTTCGCAATGCCGGGGTCCCTCGCAGTCGCATGCATCCTTGGTGGATCCCAGGCGCTTGCATCTGGTCACCACATCAAGTAGCTCTTCCACCAAGCAAACGCCACAAGGCCACTGCCTGAGGCTTCGAGGAGTTGCGCGCCCGAGGTTGTCATCACCTTCGACTCCAGTAATCACACCAAGTCTATGACCCCTGCCGGCGCGCTCCCCATGGTGTGCATACCGACCATCAGCAACGTCTCAGTCACCAAGATCCTCATCGACGGCGGTGCCATCCACAATGTTCTCTCCGTGGAGACCTTCAAAACACTTCAAAGTGCCTTATGACCAGCTCGTTCCCACCATGCTGTTCTTTGGGGTGACCGACGGCTCCACCACTCCCTTCGGGCAGGTGTGCCTCCCTGTCACCTTCGGTACCTGCAGCAACTACCGCACCGACTTGATCGACTACGACGTGGCCTGGACCGGCCTCCCTCACAACGCCATATTGGGATATCCAGCGCTCCCCAAGTTCATGGCGGCGACCCATCTGGGCTACAACGTCATCAAAATGCCAGGCAGCGGCGGCGTGGTTACCATAGCAAAAGACAAGGAGGATGCAGTTCAAACTCTCAAGCTCGCCTACAGGGCCGCAAAGACCTCACGCCCTCGTGCCGAAGGTACCCCAGAAGCTCCTGCAGCGACGCCCTTGAGGAAGCAGTTGTTCTCCCATGACCGCACCGAGGCGAAGAAGGTGCCGGTAGATGGCAATGCCTCGAGCCCCACCTTCACCATTGGTGTCAGTCTCCCCCTGGAGCAGTACGAGGTGCTCGTCACCTTCCTCCGGGCGAGCAAGGACATGTTCGCCTGGAAGCCATCCGATTTGGTTGGTGTACCAAGAGAGGTAATCGAACATCACCTGGCGGTGTTCCCTAACACACGATCGGTCAAGAAGAAGGCGCAACGTCAGGCTCCGGAGAAGTAGGCGTTCATAATCCAAGAAGTACACCAACTGCATGAGGCACGGGTCATACGAGAGGTGCGCCTTCCGGAGTGGCTCGCCAACCCGGTCATTGTTCCCAAGAAAGGCAGAAATGAGCGCATGTGCATCGACTTCATGAGTCTCAACAAGGCTGGCCCTCCGGATCCGTTCCCGCTTCCATAAATCGACCAGATCGTGGACTCCACTATGGAGTGCGATTTTTTGTGCTTCTTGATGCCTTCTTGAGCTACCACCAAATCAAGATGGTGACGAAGGATGTCGAGAAGACGACCTTCATTTCCCCGTATAGCGTGTACTCCTACACTTGCATGCCCTTTGGGCTGAGGAGCGCCGGTGCCACTTTCCAGCAGTTAATGCACATCGTGCTGGGTCCGCAGCTGGGGCGAAACGTGGAGGTCTATGTCGACGACATCGTGGTTAAGTCAAGTGTGACTATAACGCAGATAGAAGACCTAGAGCAAACATTTGCCAACCTACACAGGGTGAGTTTGAGGCTTAACCCTGAGAAGTGTGTTTTCGGATCCCCTCTAGCAAGCTACTCGACTTTCTTGTCTCGCATAGAGGGATTGAGGCCAACCCTGAGAAGATTTAGGCCATTGAAAGGATGCACACACCTCAAACCCTCAAGGAGATGCAAAAGCCGGCGGGATGTGTGGCTTCCATGGGGAGCTTCATCTCCAAGCTTGGCGAGCGCGCCCTGCGATTCTTCAAGTTGGTAAAGAGAAAGGGTTACTTTGAGTGAACCCCGAAAGCGGATGCACCCTTTGAATACCTCATGAGGTATCTCACAAGCCCGCCCATCATGGTGGCGCCCCGCTTCAGCGAGCCCTCGGTGCTCTACTTGGAAGCCACCCAGCATTTAGCTAGCGCGGCGCTCGTGGCAGTCCAGGAGGAGCACGTCAACAGCCAAGAGAGGCCCAATGGCCCTTGGGAGGCCGCGGGGCCCCTCGAGCCCTCGACAATTCAGGGAGGCGTTCTTGGGCCCCTCGCGCCCCTCCAAGGGCAAGCCGTCACCGCCCCATGTTTCGGCGAGCACCATGTATACTTCATTAGCATAGTACTGCGGGACACGCACACGTTACCCTATGCAGTAGAATCCTTCGCGCGCTCCTGGTTGCTTCTAAGAAGCTGCACCATTACTTCCAAGGCCACCCTATCAAGGTTGTCTCCACGTACCCCTTGGAGAAGGTGTTGCACAACCCCAGCACTGATGGCTGAGTCGCTGAGTGGAACATCGAGATGCAAGCCTTCCAGCTGGAGTTCTGTACAACCAGGGTCATCAAGGGGGCGACGCTTGCCAATTTCATGGTGGAGTGGACGGATACCCATGACGGGGGGCTGCGCGAGGACTAGTCCCTCTTGCCTGGAGACAAGGCACCTGATGATTGGGTCATGCACTTTGACAGCGCCTTCTCTCGGCAGGGTGCGGGAGCTGGGTCGAGCTTGTCTGCCCAACCAAAGACAAGCTCTACAACGCCGTCGAGCTTTGCTTGCAGCACGGCGAGATGGTCTCCAACAACATTGCCAGTATGAAGGCCTAATCGCCGGGCTCAAGACCGCGACCGCCTTGGTGGTCAAGCGCCTCACCATCAAAGGCAATTCCCAGCTCCTCATCAACTTCTCCAACAAAGCGTACAAGCCGAAGGACAAGCATATGGCGGCATACCTTGAGGAGGTATGTAAAATTGTGAAGTGTTTCCTAGGCTTGGAGTTGCAGCATGTCGCACGCGGCGCGGACAAGGAAGCTGACAACATCACCAAGCGGTCATCCCGCCGTGAGCCTCAAAACCCTGGCGTCTTTGAAGAAAGGCTCTTCTTCAAGCCATCAGATGCACCCCCGAGGGCTGGCCCGACGTTGCACTTGGAGGAGCTACCATCCGCCCTGGCCATCCACGGAGGAGACTGTGGGCATCACTCCTCGTCACGCACACTCATGGGAAAGGTGTTCCGCAGCGGATTCTACAGTCCAACACCACTCCACGACTCCACCGAGCTGGTCCGGTCTTGCGAGGGCTGCCAGTTCCATGCCAATCAGCTCCACCAGCCAGCGCAGGGGCTCCAGACAATTTCGCTCTCGTGGCCCTTCATGGTCTGGGAGCTGGCATCCTGGGTCCATTCCCTCGAGCGTCCAATGGCTACTTCTACCTCTACATCGCCATCGACAAGTTCACCAAGCGGTCAGAGGTGGAACATGTGCCCACCATCCCCGCAAGCTCGGCTGTCAAGTTCATCAAGGGCCTCGTGAGCCGGTTCGGCGTCCATAATATGTCTCCAACGTATCTAATTTTCCAAACACTTTTGCCCTTGTTTTGGACTCTAACTTGCATGATTTGAATGAAACTAACCCGGACTGACGCTGTTTTTAGCAGAACTGCCATGATGTTGTTTTATGTGTAGAAAAGAAAAGTTCCCGGATTGACCTGGAAATCCACGGAGGCACTTTTCAGATTTAATAAGAATTTTTGGTGAAAGAATTAGTGCCAGGGGGGCCACGGCCTGTCCACGAGACAGGGGGGCGCCCCCCAGGGCGCGACACCCTATCTCGTGGGCCCCCTGGACCTCCTCCGACCTCAACTCCAACTCCATATATTTTGTCTCGGGGAGAAAAAAATCAAGGTGAAAATTTCATCGCGTTTCACGACATGGAGCCGCCGCCAAGCCCTAATCTCTCTCGGGAGGGCTGATCTAGAGTCCGTTCAGGGCTCCGGAGAGGGGGATTCATCGCCGTCATCATCATCAACCATCCTCCATCACCAATTTCATGATGCTCACCATCGTGCGTGAGTAATTCCATCGTAGGCTTGCTGGACGGTGATGGGTTGGATGAGATTTACCATGTAATCAAGTTAGTTTTGTTAGGGTTTGATCCCTAGTATCCACTATGTTCTCGAGATTGATGTTGCTATGACTTTGCTATGCTTAATGCTTGTCACTAGGGCCCGAGTGGCATGATTTCAGATCTGAACCTATTATGTTTTCATGAATATATGTGTGTTCTTGATCCTATCTTGCAAGTCTATAGTCACCTATTATGTGTTATGATCCGACAACCACGAAGTGACAATAATCGGGATACTTCTCGGTGATGACCGTAGTTTGAGGAGTTCGTGTATTCACTATGTGTTAATGCTTTGTTCCGATTCTCTATTAAAAGGAGGCCTTAATATCCCTTAGTTTCTGTAAGGACCCCGCTGAACACGGGAGGGTAGGTGTCGGTGTCAAAACCGGCGGATCTCGGGTAGGGGGTCCCGATCTGTGCGTCTAGGCGGATGGTAATAGGAGACAAGGGACACGATGTTTTTACCCAGGTTCGGGCCCTCTCGATGGAGGTAAAACCCTACTCCTGCTTGATTGATATTGATGATATGGGTAGTACAAGAGTGGATCTACCACGAGATCAAGGAGGCTAAACCCTAGAAGCTAGCCTATGGTATGATTGTTGTAATGGTTGTTGTCCTACGGACTAAAACCCTCCGGTTTATATAGACACCGGGGAGGGCTAGGGTTACACAGAGTCGGTTACAATGGTAGGAGATCTACATGTCCGTATCGCCAAACATGCCTTCCACGCCAAGGAAAGTCCCATCCGGACACGGGACGAAGTCTTCAATCTTGTATCTTCATAGTCTTGGAGTCCGGCCGATGATGATAGTCCGGCTGTCTGGACACCCCCCAGTCCAGGACTCCCTCAGTAGCCCCTGAACCAGGCTTCAATGACGATGAGTCCGGCGCGCATATTGTTCGGCATTGCAAGGCGGGTTCCTCCTCCGAATAATTCATAGAAGATTATGAACACTAGGATAGTGTCCGGCTCTGCAAAATAATTTCCACATTTCCCCGTAGAGAGAATATTATGTACACAAGTTCAATCTGCTGACGTATCTTGTCGCATGACGTCACGCCACTACCAAGCCTTTACTTGAACCGTTTTTTATTACACCACCTCAGCGCGTTTAGCAAAGCGGTTTCCTTGGCACGTCTTGTCGAAGCAGAGATCGTGTTCCCCTTATTCCAGGATTCTCATCAATACGGACGTGGGTAACCCAACCGCGCCCGTCGCCATGCCCCCTCTATCGAAGGCGAGCCCCGAACGGTCACGGAGACGGCTCTCGGTATTCTCCCTCTTTATAATGGGACCAAGGCTCGTTTCTTTTCTTCAATCCTCCATCAAATCTTCTCCTTGCTCCAAGTTCCAACACCCAGAGCCCCAGATTCGAGCGCTTCGGACCTTCAACAATGTCCGGCTCCGACCTTCAGGGCCGGTGGATGCCCTCCTCCATCACGGAGGAGGACGTGCTAAAGCTGCGAGAGGCCAAGTACCTGTCTTACGAGATTTTGCACAGGTTGCCCGCTGAAGGGCAGGCCATCCCCACCCCCGAGCCCGACGAATACGTCGTTTTTGTATCCCATCTCCGTCGGGGTTTAGACTTCCCGATGGATCCTTTTGTGAGAGGGCTCATGTTTTACTATGGGTTGGAATTCCACAACTTGGCTCCGGAGTCCATCCTCCATATTTCCGCATTTATTGTCGTCTGTGAAGCCTTCCTCCGCGTCACCCCCCACTTCGGCCTGTGGCTGAAGACCTTCAATGTGGAGCCGAAGATGATCGAGGGGCGTCAAGCAGAGTGCGGCGGGGCAGTCGTCAGCAGGAGGGCCGATGCCCCGTGGCCCGAGGGCTCCTTCCAAGAGGAGCTCGGCTTGTGGCAGCAGGAGTGGTTCTATATTACCGCTTCGAAGGGCAGCAAGCAGAAGCCGCCACCCTTATTCCGCTAGGGACCTCCACGACGGTTGATGTCGTGGGTCAACCAAGGGCTCAACTGGGGGCCGTCAAAGGATGTGCCCCTACTGCAGGGCCGAATTCAAGACCTCCAAGCGAGGGAGATCGATCTGGTTGTGGTAATGCAGGTCATGCTGATTAGGCGTCTCCTGCCCTGAGAACGCCGCCCTCTCCGGCTGTGGGAGTTTAATCCGGAGGGACCACGGATTCTTCAACACTTCATGGGTATGACACCCGTGGAGATGTACAAATTATCCTTCGGATCACGAGAGGCGTGTCCGGAATTGACCGAGGACGCTGGCCTAAGCTGCAATCGCCCGGATACACAAGTAAGTAGCTCCGAGTCCGGACATACCGTTTGCTTGCCTTTCTATGATTCGCCTTTTGACCGATTTCCTTCTAAACAGGAGTGGATAGCGCAAGCAAAACTGATACGGTGTTCGGCCCCCCTCCCAGAGACCGCGCCGGATCCCGTGCTGGTCAGGATGCTGGAGGTTGCGCCTTCAGAGGAAGGCGAAGGGGAAAATAGAGGAGCTACCGCCTCGCCCAAGGAGGCTCTTGAAAGAGGGGGGATCGAGAATCCCTCCCTCCAAGGGGAGAAGAGGACCGCCTCCGAGGACCCGGGGGCTAAAGCCCCTAAGCGGGGGGAAAAATCTTCACCAGAGGGTCCTGCGTCCGGGGAGGCCCCGGCCGCACCTCCGACCTTCTCAGATGAGCTCGTCTTCGGGGGACCTTCGTCCGGAGATGGTGGAGAGCGAGACGCCTCCATCTGCTACGCCGCCGGATAGGGCGGACGAGCCTGAAGTGTCATCACGGAGGGTATCCCCGAGTCCGGCAGTGCCGAAGAGTTCGGCGCCGACTGTTGTTCGGCCGGGGGAGCTGAAGGATCTGCTTGAGAGGGCGTCCATCTCAGAAGATCATCATGCATTGATGAGTATGGTGATTGGAAGGATTTCGTCCGCCGAAAGCGGATTGCATAATGCCGTCAGGAGTTTGCTGGTGGGGTTTGAGGTACGTAAAAATGACACACCTTTTGACAGTTTTACACATAAAGTGCGCCCTGTATAGATAGTAGCCCCTGAGACTCGGTAGGTTGTCAAAAGCGACAGCGTGCCGAGGACCAAAATTGCAGGTTTCAATTTTCGCCATTCCTATGCAGGTGGCGGATTGTCCGGGGGCCAGCCGGACTGATGGAGTTGCTGAACTAAAGCGGCAACTCGATGTTGCGGATGCGGACATCGCGCTAGTCAACAGGCGACTTGACGAATCGCAAGGTAAGTTTTTTCTCCGCAGTCACCTAGTAAGGGAGCCGAAGCCCACCTCTTATAATATTTGTGCTTGATGCAGATGGTCCTGCTGCTGTGGAGAGCCTTCGGGCCGAACTTGCTCAAGCCAAGGAGCAAGCCAGAAGGAGTGATGGGGCTGCCTCGAGGGCGGCCAGGGAGTTAGAAGCCGAAAGGGCTTCACACTGCCGAAGCAGGGAAGAGATGGCCGAAATGGCCGTGAAGTTAAAAGATGCTACCGACCGTAGTGAGGCTCTGGAAAAGGAGCGCCTAGCGGGGCGAGAAGACCTGGGGAAGGCCACCGCCGAAGCCAAGGATGCCCGTTCTGCAATGCGGGCTATAAAGGAAGAGTTGCGCCAGGCCGGAGACATTGTGGCTGGCAAGCCTTTTCTACTGCGCCGAAGGTTTACGGATCCAAAGTATGCTCAGCTTGGCCAGCTGTGGGGTCCGGAGGATCCTTATATGGATTTAGTAGCGAGTGCGGTGGATGCCTTTGTGCACTTCCGGAGCCAGAAGGATCACGAGACGGAAGAGCTGTTTTGGTCTCAATTCCATAGTTCGGAGCGTTCACTTCCGCTGACCGACCGGTTGGCCGAGTGGGCTGAGCTGAATAGGTTGTCCGGGCTTGCCATGACGGATATCGTGACTCATGTCTAGCCGGATAGGCCCAAGCCGAAGAGCTATTTTGGCTTTGTTGCAGCAATTTCTTGGGGCGGTGCCGCATATCAAGGCGATGAAGCGGTCAGCCTGCATAGAGGGTGCACGGATGGCACTCGCTCGTGTGAAGACACATTGGACAGAGATGGATGCCATCGCTGTTGCGACCCAGGGTTCGGACGAAAGCCGGTTACCCGGCGAGCACTATTTTGGGGAAGTTCTGCACGGTGCTCGTGTAATAGAGTCGCAGTGCTCAAAAAATGTCACGTTCAAATGAACGTTTTATTTTGTAAAACAATGTTTATCATGTAGGCGCTTTTTATACTTGTGCGTTCAAGTATTGAAATATCTCCTATGCGGCCGTTTATGTATACGTGTGTATAACCTGAAAGATGGCAGTCGTCGGCTTCAGCCCCCACGCACAAGGTGCGGGGGTGTTCGCAAAAATAGCGCATTTTCACACTTAATCCGACGTCTCGGTCCTGTGAAGGAGGTGGTAGCATAGCAAATGAGGCAACCGGACTATTATGATTTATCACTTTCACTTAGCCATGGGAGTTCGAGGGTGGGGCTACGATATAGCCCCTGGGGGCACCGCGCTCTTTGAATTCGGGGCGCGTATGTGCCTGACCGGGAAACAGTCCTTCGTCAAAGCGGAGGAATTCTAAACATTCCATTGGTCGATCGAGTGGTTGACCAGTCTCTCGCTGTATCATGACAGTCAGTTTTCGGCTTTCTCTACTGAGGTGCTCGCCCAGCCGAACTGGGGCACAATCGCAGTAGTTCTCCTGGTGCCGCGTTAGCCGATGATACGGAACGTAAGGCAGCAAAACACAGGAGCCGGGCAACATTTGACCAAAGACATGATTCGGAGCTGATGCATATAAGGCCTAACTCGAGACGCCGAACACTCCCGAAGGTATTCAGTCTTTATAATAACGGGCAGAACAATGCCCTAAGCCCCTAGTGCCCAGGTACAGGCGAGGTCCTCTGACGCGGCCGATGCCAAAACGCCAGTCTCCTCTCTGGTTATAATGAGAAACCAGGGGATTATAGCAACAAGAGACAGTAAGAAAGGTTTACGCAGGGTCTTAATCTGAAAAGAATCCTTGAAACGGGTCCCTACTGCACGTCTGCGCCTGTGTCTCCGTTGTGCCGTATCCTGGACGGGTGTGCACGTTGTTCATCTGTAAAAAGAGAGGAACTTAGTTTGAAAAGAAATCGTGTGAAAAGTGCATAAAAAATTGAAATATTAAAAAATTAATAAAGCTGAGCCTATATTAGCTCATTATTGCTTATATGCACAGCCCCTTGTGAAGGGGTGTGCGGCTAGGGAGCCCCTAGCTTATTTATGCCGGACTCGTCTAGCCGTGTCCGGGGTCTTTGAATGACCCTTTTAGTGAAATGATGCCACGTGGACCAGGCATTTTAAGTGTAAGAGACGCGTAATGTGGTATTGCGTTAAAGCGGACAAAAGCTTCACGTCCCAATAGTGCTTGATAGCTACTTTTAAATGGGGCGACATGAAAGATTAGCTTTGCGCGTCGGAAGTTGTCGGGTGACCCGAACACAACTTCTAGTAGTAAGGAGCCTGTGCACTTGGCGTAAGGGCCTGGCGCCACTCCTTTGAAGGAAGTGCGGCTGTGTCGAATTTTAATAAGGTCTATCCCCAACTTGCGGATTGTGTCCGGATATAGCATGTTTAAATCGCTGCCGCCGTCCATCAGGACTTGTGTAAATTGCAATCCGTCGATTATAGGATCCAATATCAGAGCAGTCCATCCTGCGTTCCGAATACTTCTGGAATAATCCAGGTGGTCAAAAGTGATTGGTTTTGACATCCAATCTCGAGGTTCCGCTGGGGTGGACCGTGCGAAACCTATCTTAGCGGGTGCCGCATTATTTTTCTGTACTATCACATGAAGTGAGTTTACTGTTTTGACTTCTTATGGGAAAGTCTTTTGTTTTCCGGTGCTCTGCTGGTGGGGCTCGTCCTCGTCCTCGCTTGGTGTCGTGGTTCTAAGTCTGGCAGTAGAATGGGGAGTAGGTATGGAGAGGCAAGATCTTAGCTATGGAGCAGTTGTGAAGACACTGGATGTACGAGTTCAGGCCCTTCTCGGAGGAAGTAACAGCCCTACGTCTCGGAGCCCGGAGGCGGTCGACTGGATTATGTATGTATGGATTACAGGGGTGCGAACCCTTTACACTGAGGAGGGGGGTGGCTTATATAGTGTCCGCCAGACCCCTCCGGCCCTCAGTAATGCAGGGTTTAAAGTACATTAAGTCTAGGCGTACTGGTAACGCCTTACATAAAGTGTCCTAAATGCCATAAAGACTACTTAATTACAGACCATTTGGATGTAGAGTGGCTCTTGATCTCCTGGTAGTCGAGTGAGTCTTCATGGTCGAGTCCTTCAAGTCCGTGGAGTGAAGTCCCTCTTGGTCGACTGGAAGGCAGTTTCTTCTAAGGGTGTCCTTGGGTAGGGCACTTAGATTAGGCCTATGACCCTACCCTAGGTACATGACTTCATCATTAGCCCCCGAATGGATCGAGGTTTGAGTGAGTAAGGAGTTGATAATATTTCCGACCTGCTTTTGTGTTCTGGACATGTATCATCTTGGACCAATAATCTCTTAGTTGATAACAGCAACTTTTCTTTCAGTCGCCTTGATCCATTCTTTTCTCTCGTCGAGTGAACTTTTGAACTTAGTAATTTCCGAGCGACGGATCGCAGGAAATCTATCGTCTGTCAGATCGATCTGCTGTTAGCGGATTTTGTGGGATCCGAATTTTCGGGAAGCGCGCGAAGCGGGGTGGACCGCGGCGCTCGGATGGGATAGGGCATAGACGCCTCGATTCCCATGCCGTATTTTTCGCCACGTATCGCGTACACGCGACTGTTTCGTGATGTGATTGGATTTCCTGGGCCCACTTGTCATCCACTCGGAAGTGCCCTTATAAAGTGCGCCCGGCGAGGGTTTTTTGAACAGTACCTCCCCACTTCTCCTTCTGTCCTCTCCGCCTCCGCCCACTGCGCCTGCTCTCGCCTCCGCCCAACCACTCCTCGCACTCTTCGCCGGCAACAATGGTGAAGGAGAAGACGGCGGCTCTGGAGCGCGCGAAGAAGGCGACGGCGACGGGGAAGGCGAAAGGGAGAGCGACCAGTTGGGGCGGATCCTCGTCAAGGTCCCGCCTGCCGCATGGCTGGGTCCAAGGGGATTGGATCCGGTCGACCATCACCAAGAAGGATCTCACTGAGATGGCCAACGAGGGTTTGATCCCCCACGGAGCAGCGAGGCTCCCGGGGAACGAGTGGCAACCACAGCCGGAAGAGGGTGAGTGTGTTCTTCTGGCTACCAACGTCGACCGTGGGTTCTCTCTGCCTCCGAGTGTTTTCTTCCATGGTTTCTTGAATTTCTTTAGGGCACAACTCCACCACTTCAATCCGAATTCCATCACTTACCTTGCTGCCTTCGTGTCCATGTGCGAGAACTTCCTGGGCTGCCGACCGCACTGGGGTCTGTTCAAGCACATATTCACTTGTCGTTCTCAGACAGTGAAAAAGGCGAGTCCAGATGACGATAGACTAAGGTTATCCAGATGTGAGGGGGTCTTTGGATTCAGATGAGTAGCAAGAGTACTTTTCCGGCCATGACCCTTCCTGAGTCGGTCAGAGGATGGCAGTCGACCTGGTTCTACTGCCAAAACGAGTCGACGCCGGGGCAGTTGAGTGGTCTCCCTCTGTTTACCATGGACCGAGCAAGCAAACCCTCTTCTCTGAAGGTACTCCCTGAGGAGAAAGCCCAAGTGAAGATGTTGATGGAGCGTGTAGTCCAGCTAGTTCGGGAAGGAGTGGCGGGTATGGACCTTCTGGAGGTCTTCCTTAGGCGGCGCATCCAACCACTTCAGTACTAAGGCCATTGTATGTGGCTGTACTGTGGAACCGAGGATGAAACTCGGGTCCATCCAGAAGCAGTCGACGATGCCACACTGGAGAGGTGGATGACCGCGGTCACAGGGAATAAAGACAACCCTCGAGGAGCCAGGAGGATTCCGCCACTCGACCATTCTAGCACTCCAGACAAGGTATGCCCACTTTATCCCCAATTGTAATCTTGCCATACTTATTCTGCTTTCACTGCAAATTGGTCGATTGATCTTTGTCTTGCTGTCTGTCAGGCCCTCACCGAACTATACTCGATGCCCAATGGAGCGCAGACGCCGACTGAAGAGGAGGAAGGAAGTGGAGGCGAAAGTCAAGAGGACTGGGATTCGGATGCCGCTGATGACGATGATGGTGATGACTCTGATGGGGAGGAAGAAGAGGAGGAGGAGGAGGAAGTTGCACCGCCTCGCTCGGAGAGACGCTTAAAGCTCATCCATGACCCTACCACTAAGCGTGGTAAGGGGGTCGCAACCGTCGCTCAGTCGACCAAGCGCCCTCGAACCACTTCTCCGGTGCCGACCGGGAAAGCCCCGAAGTAATCCAAGGTGGCGCCGTTGAAGCCGACCAAGGTCTTGCCGAAGATGAAGATGGTGATCCCCACTATCTCAGGGTAATGATGTTACTTGAGTTTTTTCGTTCACCATGAACTTATCCTTGGTCGACTCATAAATCAACCGACTGTCTTTTGGAATCGCAGTGCTGCTACTTCTGATACCTCAGCTAGGGCTGACGATCATGAGATGGAAGACACTGCCACTTCAAAACCTGGTATGACTCTCGTAATTCCGTCTTTTAGTCGATTGGCTCTTGGTCTCTAATTCTGATTCTTTTCTGTAGCTCCGTCCAATGTCGTTATCACCCTTCCTAACGACGACGACGATGAGGAACTACTGAAGCAAAGGAGGAGTAGGAAAGCGTCTGCTGGCAGGGTGACTCAGGACGTGCCAGCACCCGAGACACTGGTCACGGAGGGGGAGAACACCACTCGGCCCACCGTATCTGTCACGGTGCCGTTGACGAGTGCTCACCCCGCATCGTGGAGTGCTGCACAGCCTTCACTCTTCTCGACCCACTACATCCCAGAGGACCAAGCCAGTGCTGCAAAAGAAGTGATACGCCAGGCGGGAGTCATGATGGAGCAGGTGAAGGCCATCCGAGAGGCTAGCCAGACATCCTATGACGCCAGTTCCGCTCTCCAGAGTAACATTCAGGTCAGTCGGTCACCGCCTATTCTGTTAGGATATGATGTCTGAAGATTATTCTTTTCCGAAATTCTTAGGGATTGTCCTACACCCACTGGGTGTGTCGATTGAAATTCCGAACTAGTGGGGGCACGCTGAGTGCACCCACTGGGTGTAGTCCCCAAGGCTATGGTGGACTGTTGGCAGTCGACCATAGTCTTTATGTTTTGAACTTTTTCCTTCATTCGATTAGGTCGAACGGACTTTCAGACCGGTGGGGGCACGCTGAGTGCACCCATTGGGTTTAGTCCCCGAGACTGTGGTCGACTGCTGGCAGTTGGCTACAGTCTGAAGAATACACCTTGTTTTTTGTTTTTTTTGTTGGTCGACTGGTCGACTCTAACTTGATAGAACTAGTGGGGGCACGCTGAGTGCACCCACTGGGTGTAGTCCCCGAGACTACGGTTGAATGTTTGCATTCGGCTGTAGTCTTAGAAACGTATGATTTTCCTTTAGTCACTCGGGAGTGACTTGTCTTTGACATCTGTCGATTGGTTCTTCGTAGAAATCCTGCGACCTTGCGGCTCGTTACACCGAGCTGGAGAACAAACATATCCAGCTCGAGCTTGATCTGAAGCTGGTCCAGGAGAATTTGGCGAAGGCGAAGGAGGAGACCAAAGGTATGTTTGGTGAGGCCTTCGACGACTGCTTTTGCTCCTCATTTGTTTCAAATTCTGACCTTGCTGTAACTTTGCAGGCAAAGTGAAGGAGGCCCAGAAGAAGAAAGACCTTGAGTTAGCTGAGATGCAGAAGACAGCTTTAGAGAAGACCAAGCTCGCAGAAGAGAAGTTGGCTTCGGTCACCAAGCTTGAAGAAGAAAACACCAATCTGAAAGCTGCTCTTGATGTTGCCAACAAAGAAGTGAGTCGACTGAAAAGTGACAAGATTGCCCTGAATGACAAAGCCAGTGAGCTGGTTGGGAAGAAGAACGATCTCAAAGCTTATCTGGGTGGACTCGCCAAGAAGTTGTTCCTCATGCTCGAAGGTAATCTTTTGCACAAAACAGGTATTTCAACTGTGATCTTTCCATTCGACAGTTGTCTTGACTTGGTGGTTGTTTTTGCAGAATTTTGCCAAAACTTTGAAGAGGAGACTGGTCGACTGGAGCCTAACCTGGACCCCATCAACTCTCCGGTGAATGATGAAGTCGCCATGAACGTGCTCCGGCTCGAACCTCGTGTTGCTGCCGTCATCGATTATCTCGCAAGGCTGAAGGTCGCCACTTCCCGCATCGACACTACGCTCTGGTCCAGGGAGACGCTCTAGAATGACCTCGAGTCTCTGATGACTCGACTGAACACAGTTCTAGGTCGAGTGCAGGAGTGGAAGAAGTCTTCTGCCAGGTGTGGTGCAGATGTCGCTCTGTGTCTGGCCCGAGTCCATTGCAAGGATGCGCGAGAAGACAAGTTGGCGGCTCTTCGTGTGGCTAATACCAAGAAGCATGATTTCCGGTCCTTCATGGAGACCTTCATCGCTGCTCCCACTCGGATTGCTGATGGAATTGACCTCGACGAGTTTGTTGCACCTTCCAGCCCTCCACAGGAGGGGTAAAAAACTTCTTGAGCTCGACACTTCAAATTTGCCTCGGTACGCCGAGTGATTTTGTCAGGACCCCGACTCAATGCCACATCGATCTAGCATGTAACACCTCATATCACTTTGCGGCCTCACGCACGGTATTCCCACGGGTGTCGCCTTACCTTTGCCCGGGACCGTTTGCGCCTGTTGGCACACGTATATGACAGTGTCGCTAGCATCCATATGATAAGGAGCCCGGGCTGACATGGCTAGTCGTAAACCCAAAGTGGCACAAACTTACAGGGACAGGCATCCATGACCCAGCATCGAACGTGTCGGTCATCAGCGAGTGAACCCAGGCTGTAGCACTGGGCTAGCAGGACTCCGGTGAACCGGGCTGTAGCGGGCTAACAGGACTCCGGTATTCATCGCGTGACATTTCCCCGAAGGGACAGACACAGGAACGAAGAAGGACACATGCCGGCCAGCCTAAGTGTTCCGGAGCAGTAGCAAGCTACCATGGCTCGGTGGAAACACTAGGAGACATTTCCCGGTAAGAGAGGCTACTAAAGATAAACAACTAGATGGTCAGATCCCACACATACCAAGCATTTCAATAACATACACACAATATGCTCGATATGTGCAAATACAACATGGCATCACAACATGACTCTACGACTCAAGTAAATATTCAATAGGCTCCGGGGAGCGACACATTACAAACATGGGTCTGATGACCCAACAATCAGAGCATACAAGTCAAAGCACAAGCGGAAGCTATCATGTCTGAGTACAGACATCTATAAATGAAAAAGGCTGAGAAGCCTGACTATCTATCAGATCCTGCCGAGGGCACAAGATCGTAGCTGAGGTAACAAGCTAAACGTCGAAGTCCACGCGGAACTACTAGTGAGACCGAAGTCTCTCTGCAAAAACATAAAATAGGCAAACGTGAGTATAAATGTACCCAACAAGACTTACATCAGAACTAACTACATATGCATCATTATCAACAAAGGGGATGGTGGGGTTTAACTGCAGCAAGCCAGCTTTGACTCGGTGGCTATCCTAAACTACGACTGCAAGCGACTCTTTTGAGGTGGCGCACACGAGTCCACATATTCACCATATCAATACACCACTATGGATCCGCTCCCGTCTCCCTACGAGAACGCCATCCATAGCACTCACGCTTATCTTGCGCATTTTAAAGTATCCACTTTCACTTGTCTATGAACTGATATAAGCAACCCAGAAGTCCTTTTCCGCGGACACGGCTATTCGAATAGATGATGTTAACCCTGCAGGGGTGTACTTCTTCATACATGTTTCCACCACTTAGCGTCTGCACACGACATGTGCTCGGCAGACTTCAAGCGAAAGCCGACGTGGGTGTAGACCACGACCTACCTAAACACCTAAGTCTCTAGTCCAGGTTTATCGCCTATTCGGGTTCCATCCATGAGGAGATCCGGCCGGAGTTTCGCTCACAGCCCCAAACGATGTGAACAGGGTTCTGTGACACAAAACGGGTGTCCGGTTTACCCGGCCACGTGCCTACCGCATCACAGCCCACCCCTACGATCAGCACTGTCCACGGCCTCCAGCATACTACAAACACCAGAAACTACTTGCAACTCCTGGACAAAGGACAAGGGTGAATAAGAAGTCGAGCGGGGTCATATTTCAGGGCCCAATGTATGGTAGTAGCTGAATCATGGATCACAAACACAGAACTCAGTTCCTGAGGACGGCTGCAATGAGACAACCCACCATGTACTCCTACATGGCCTCTCACCGCTACCTTTACCAAATCGTGTTCACACACTTAGCTCACACACAGTAGGACATGTTCACACGCCTCTGATTCATCCCCGATGAATCAGACCTGACTCAACTCTAAGCAGTAGCAGGCATGACAAACAAACATGAATGAGTAGGCACAACAGGGCTCAAACAACTCCTACTCATGCTAGTGGGTTTCATCTAATTACTGTGCAATGACAGGTCATGCAGAGGATAAAGGGGTTCAGCTACCTCAGCAAGTAACAGATGAATCGGTGTTGTCCTAATGCAGTAAAAGAGAGCAGGAGCGAGAGAGTAGGATTGTATCGGAATGAACAAGGGGGTTTTGCTTGCCTGGCACTTCTGAAGATAGCATTGAGTCTTCATCAGTGTCAACGATCGCATCATCGGTATCACGTCTATCGAGAGGGGACAAATACCGGCAACACAGAAGGGAACACAATCAATGCAATGCACAATATGATGCATGATCATGACATGGCAAAATGAATGTGTTTTGGGCTAATGCAACTAGCAACAGATTAAATGAAGTTGGTTTGAACACAAGATTCAAATTCAAACTCCATATGTGATTATTCAAATGCCATTTAATTGATTTGTGCTAAACAGCACCTATAATTTGTTCTAACATGCATGAAAATGGTACAGATGGATTCCTTGAATTTTTCTGATAATTTTTCATATATAATTTATTTAATTTGGAGTTACGGTTAATTTTCTATGATTTATTGAAGTTTATATAATTTTCTGGAATTTCCTGAATATTAATAAATCCAGAAAATACTTATTGCGTCAGCATTGCGTCACTATGACGTCAGCAGGTCAACAGACGCTGCTGGTGGTCAAACCTGACCAGTGGGGCCCACTGGTCAGTGAGCCAGTCAACTATCTAAGTTATTTAGCCCTAACTAACTGGGAAGGGCCCACTAGTCAGTGACTATAGTAACTAACCTAATTAGTTAATTAGTGCTAACTAGAGTAATTAGTCGGGCGGGCCTGCAAGTCAGTGAGAGAGAGGGGGAAGTCAAACCGGGCAGTGGGGTCAAACCACGCCGGTCAACGGGTCAGCGGTCGCCGGCATATAGCCGCCGGCGACGACAGAGACGGCGGGGCGGCTCGGAAATGCTCTACAGGGCACCGTTTGATGCGCGGGGAGCAGCTACGGGAAGAGGGTGGAGTGGCGCATCCAACTGTGGCGGTGGCGGAGGCTGGGGTGGCCGGAGTTATCGCCGGCGACGACCGTGGCAGCTGTCGGAGCTCGGTTGAGCTCGGGGTCGAGGCTAAAACGGCTGCGGAGATGTGGGGTTGGCACCTACGGCTTCTACGCGGTGCGGTGAGGACGTGGGTGTGCTCGGTTGGGCGCTACGGTGACTATGGCCACGACGGCGAGGGGCTCAGGCGGTGGCGTGTTTCGGTCATCGGCGAAGCGGCGGCTATGGCGAGGAAAAGAGCACGGGAGAGAGGGAAGAGGAGGCAGGGGCTCACAGAGAACACGCAGGGACGGTCAGTGGACTCGGGGGCGGTCCGGTGCGGGCGAAACGGCGAAGCCGATCTCCGGCGTCCGGAGGAAGAAGACGACGGCGAGGCGTTACTGCAGGGCTCCCGGCGTTGCTTGGCGCGGTGAGGGGAAGGAGTGGGTCGAGGCGGTTCTTCTGGACAGCTCAGGGGAGAGATGCGACGGCGGTGGGCGCGGTGGTGGTGAGCGGCGTCGACGGCAGCGTTCGGTTGCGAGAGGGAGAGAGAGCAGAGGGGACGAGGGGGTGCAGAGAGAGAGAGAGAGGGGCGGTCAGGGGGGGTGTCGTGGCTTCACCAGGGCGTCGAGGGGGAAGCGGCAAGCAGGAGGTGGCCGGGACGCGTGCCGGCGCGCTGCGGCCACACACCCTCGTGCCCACTGGCACGAGGTTGAGGATGACTGGCACATGGGCCTGGTGGGCTGGCTTCTCTGCTGGGCCAGGTAAGTAACAGGTACCCCCTCCTTCTCTGTTTCTATTTTAATTGTTGTTTTCTATTTATTTCAATCTGTTTTGATTTAGTTCAAGCACTAAACCATTTTTGTTTCTTCCAATAATTTTTGCAGGGACTGAAGTAATATTCTAGAGCCCCTCACAAAATATCAGAATTATTGAAGCATTAAAAATATATATAACATATATTTGCTCCAACTCAAATACAATATGTGTTAATTCAAAAATCCAGAATGGCCTAGAAATATGTGCATCATTTTTGGCAGAGGTTTTCACCTTTACCAGAAATCATTAACATTTTCAGAGGGCATTTTGGGTTCATTGAAAAAGATTTTTATTTTGACCCTAGTTGAATTGATTTAATGCTAGGGTTTGAGCATCCCCATTTCAATTTTAGGCAAAATTTAAACATGATGCAACACATGACTAGCTAGCTCAGAGCAAACCAGAAGCTAGGGATGTGACAACTCACCCCCACTAAACAAGAATCTCGACTCGAGATTCAAGTGTAGGGTAGGATGAAGGGGAAACGCAAACTAGTATAATCTTCACGATCCAGGGTGCACTTCATAAGAGCGTTGATTCAATCACCATCTTTGTCTTGTCGTCTTGTTCTGAGTACTCCAACTAACATGACAACGAGAGGAAAGGAAAGACCCTAAAAGAATCGTTCTTCTCGAAGGTCGAACAACTCAGGATTAATCCACGGAATGAGACATAACAACATCTCTCGAGCTGAGACACGAAGCACACCTCTAGAGGGATGGAGTGGAACAGATGACGAGGGTTCACTAGGTAGACGACAATTCCACACCTAAGAAGGTGGTAAACGATTGCCAACGTAGCGAGGAGTTGAGTTGCCATGATACCATAACGATACACCTTAGGGAAGGTGACTCGTAGAGATATCCCTTTAAGTGGCAAAAAGAATTACTTTTGATTCAGAGATCATTGAAACTCTTTAAACCAGCCTAAGACAATTCTCGAGCGATCGTTTGGAGGGGGTCGGTAGAATGGCAAACTCAAACTTGGATGATGTGGATTACCTTGTTGAAGACAACGTAATGGATGAATTTGCTTATCACCGGAAATGGAAGAGACCCATGGTAGAATGGCACAATGGCGGTGCAAACTGGGAACAAAATGCAAATGCTGGGAATGATTCTGGTAACTGGGGAAGAACCCAACCATAGAGAGTGAATCCACTGTTTGAAGAGGTCATAGCATTGCCGAGGAAACTGAGAGGAATCCCAGTTAGTGCCGATGATAACACGTAGCGCTTGTGCGTGCTCTCAAGAACTTGAGCATTTCCACATTCGCCAAGGTTTTACCAACATCCGTGTCAAGGGTCCGGTAACGCAACTTACTACCATGATGAACGGTGATGGAGGATGCAGATGCAAAGGAAGATAACACTTTCTCAGATTTCACCCTTGGCGGGGCCAAGGAAATAGAATCTGGATGATCGACCGAGAGAGATTTAGCACTCCGCTTCTAATGTTCTCCTTGATGTGGTAGTGTAACCCATTCATAGATATGGTTTGATATCTAGAACATCAAGTAAAAGGTCGGACTTCGGGATCTCAAAATCCATAGGGGCAACTAGGGAGTAAATCCTACGAAATCCCTATGGGGAGGTGGCCAACTTCATCAATCAAGATATTATAATAACAGGTCTTCTGGCTGGGTGTGTTGGCCACGACATCCACTTTACCGGTTATCGCGCGACCAATATTATAATTCTTGGGAAATATTCCAACCATCATATCTGCCTGAGATTCAGATCTGGTTGGTGTCAGGATATTCCAGACTCATCGAGTCTAGGAAGAAAAATGGAAGTTTGCAACACAAATCGACGAGATGACGTTGCGGGATTCTCGGGAGATGAACTACGATAGCAAGCTCCAAAAATGAGCTGGTTCTGCTACAAACATGTGAACACGTTGTCCAAGACAAGCATGACCACAAAGTAGTCTTATAATAAAACACTACCGAGTTCAGGAGGGGGAACCATCAACGAGGGTATCGAAGTCCTTACATAAGTCCGGATTAGCTCTTATGAAGGAACTCCTTCTCCTTGAACAAATCAATCAGTGGCTTGGTGTGCTAGGGATACATATAGATTGAAGGTTGCAAGTCTTCAAACCACAGCATTCTTCGCACGTGTGCATGACTGATTTGGAACGATTCCAAAGAAAGCAACATTGACTTTCTCGAATCCACGGCGGCAACTTGCATCAGATGCACATGAATTAAAGGAAGTCACTACCTTCATCCAAACATATGCTTCATGAGCTAGCATGAACAAATGCTTTCAAAAGTTTCCAACACTAGCTTAATGTCCAACAAAATCATGGAGGAGATAAGGATGTTGTCAATGGGCTCAACAACAATTCATCTGGGTTTCCCTTTAAAAGGAATTCCATAGTTAACTGCACAAGTGATAGCATTGGTCAGGCCAAAGATGTAATGGTGTATGATCGAGGGATCAACCACGAATAAGACAACATTACGAGCATCATTGGTACTGATTTGATTTGACGATAGCCCACACTCAAATCAAAGGATTGATAAGACAATAGGTCCAGCAACTGATCACAGGGACCAATCGATGAAGATATCATCTTTCTTCAACACACACTACACAAGAATATCCCTTTGGAACGAACTAAGTCAGGCAAGCTTTTATCTTCCAATTCTCCAAGTTGTTGTTTAGCTTATCCAACTAGCTCAGGGTATCCAACACGGATTCTTGGAGAAAGGGTGGTTTACAGGAATAAACCAACTTGATCACGAACTCAACATAGCGGTCAGGTGACAACCTGGTAATACTTCTGAGAAGATATTCAGAAAATCACGAACCACCGGTATGTTACTAAGCTCGAGAACAATCTTGCTTTTGAGGGCGAGATGATATGATCTAATGAGTGAGGACTTGACAAGATCCTAACTCATCAATCGAAGGGTGCACCGAAATAAGGACTAGGTAGCACGATCAGTCTTAGAAGAATGATTCAAAAACCAACATACTAAGAATGAAATTATTATCCTTTAACTACCAAGCAACGAGGTTGCTGGGAGTATTGATTTCACACATCTCAATTCATTTGTCGGTATTCCGGTTGCATCAACACGATGGCCGAGGAATGACTAATGATGGTGAGAAGTATTACTACGTCAAAATTCATGAAAGTTGGTGCAGTTCTCATGACAATTCTGACATAAAGGGGGTAATACTCCAAGGTAGAACAGAACCAAAAGCTGGATTGGCATTTGATCTGCGGAATACAACTACTTTGACCCAATCCTAGATATGGATGAGGTACTGGAGTTTGTTTCTCCTATTCATTCTAAAATAGAATGGCTTGGCGGACCACAAGGGTAAGAGGCATCGACGAACGAATGCACGCATACTCTTGACTATCAATTGATAGGCGAGGGTCGGAAACAACTAAGATGGGACAACTCAAAAGAACATATGATTTTCTGAGTTGTGGATGCATGGATTAGCATGTCGAACGAAGTTCAACATATTTCTTCCGGATAACCCATGCAGAAAGGTAGAACTGGCAGAGTCACGATTTATGAATGGAGAACTCATCGAGAGCACTCTTGTTGTCATCTTTTGGTTCAGAAGAACTCCTGCCAAGAATGGTTCATGGTAATTGGAAGAAGGATATACCACGGACCTCGAGGACTATCGCAAAGGTTACTAATATACTAAAGGAACTAGCAACACTATCAACATGATGTAAGTAGGGTGAATATCGGGTTCAAGAACCCAGGAACAGAATACCTATTACTAAGTAGCATCACGGGATGCTTTCGAGAATGATGGCCAGAATCATCACACTGGGAACACAAATCATGGCTAAATTACTAGATGATCCTCTAAGCACTTAGGGTCATAATAATAATTCCAACGTATATGTCGAGGTAATAATTACCTCAACACACTGATTAGTGTGGTTAATCTGGCCCAAAGGAACATCAAAGCGGGAGGAAGGAATTTGCAAATGCATCAGACTACTTAGAAACCTGGGATGACTCGGACAACATAACGGCTGTAAATGCTTAGAAAAGATTTGAGACATTCACAAAAATGGTGGCATAACCACTCAGAAGCACAATATCAAGATTTCGAGATCAACAATTAACATACGAAAGTAGTAGAAACTGAACTCAAGCTTAAATCCAACAATCTTATAAGTCTACGGATTAGTAACACGTGATCCTAATAGAGAGAAGAGATAGCCTAGTTCTTAATCCCCGTAGAAGAGAAGATGATGACTCAGATCAGAAGGCATAAAGTATAAGGAGTAAAAAGAGCCTTACGTTCCATCCCACAATCAATTCCCTTATATAACTAAAGAATTTCTAGACTCAACTTCGACCAGTTTGGCTTGGTAATCCTACAGGCAGTCAAGCTCTGATAGCAATGCTGTCAGGACCCTGACTCAATGCCACATCAATCTAGCATGTAACACCTCATATCACTTTGCGGCCTCACGCACGGTATTCCACGGGTGTCGCCTTACCTTTGCCCGGGACCGTTTGCGCCTTTTGGCACACGTATATGACAGTGTCGCTAGCATCCATATGATAAGGAGCCCGGGCTGACATGGCTAGTCGTAAACCCAAAGTGGCACAAACTTACAGGGACAGGCATCCATGACCCAGCATCGAACGTGTCGGTCATCAGCGAGTGAACCCAGGCTGTAGCACTGGGCTAGCAGGACTCCGGTGAACCGGGCTGTAGCGGGCTAACAGGACTCCGGTATTCATCGCGTGACATTTCCCCGAAGGGACAGACACAGGAACGAAGAAGGACACATGCCGGCCAGCCTAAGTGTTCCGGAGCAGTAGCAAGCTACCATGGCTCGGTGGAAACACTAGGAGACATTTCCCGGTAAGAGAGGCTACTAAAGATAAACAACTAGATGGTCAGATCCCACACATACCAAGCATTTCAATAACATACACACAATATGCTCGATATGTGCAAATACAACATGGCATCACAACATGACTCTACGACTCAAGTAAATATTCAATAGGCTCCGGGGAGCGAGACATTACAAACATGGGTCTCATGACCCAACAATCAGAGCATACAAGTCAAAGCACAAGCGGAAGCTATCATGTCTGAGTACAGACATCTATAAATGAAAAAGGCTGAGAAGCCTGACTATCTATCAGATCCTGCCGAGGGCACAAGATCGTAGCTGAGGTAACAAGCTAAACGTCGAAGTCCACGCGGAACTACTAGTGAGACCGAAGTCTCTTTGCAAAAACATAAAATAGGCAAACGTGAGTACAAATGTACCCAGCAAGACTTACATCAGAACTAACTACATATGCATCATTATCAACAAAGGGGATGGTGGGGTTTAACTGCAGAAAGCCAGCTTTGACTCGGTGGCTATCCTAAACTACGACTGCAAGCGACTCTTTTGAGGTGGCGCACACGAGTCCACATATTCACCATATCAATACACCACTATGGATCCGCTCCCGTCTCCCTACGAGAACGCCATCCATAGCACTCATGCTTATCTTGCGCATTTTAAAGTATCCACTTTCACTTGTCTACGAACTGATATAAGCAACCCAGAAGTCCTTTTCCGCGGACACGGCTATTCGAATAGATGATGTTAACCCTGCAGGGGTGTACTTCTTCATACATGTTTCCACCACTTAGCATCTGCACACGACATGTGCTCGGCAGACTTCAAGCGAAAGCCGACGTGGGTGTAGACCACGACCTACCTAAACACCTAAGTCTCTAGTCCAGGTTTATCGCCTATTCGGGTTCCATCCATGAGGAGATCCGGCCGGAGTTTCGCTCACCGCCCCAAACGATGTGAACAGGGTTCCGTGACACCAAACGGGTGCCCGGTTTAGCCGGCCACGTGCCTACCGCATCACAGCCCACCCCTACGGTCAGCGCTGTCCACGGCCTCCAGCCTACAAACACCAGAAACTACTTGCAACTCCTGGACAGAGGACAAGGGTGAATAAGAAGTCGAGCGGGGTCATATTTCAGGGCCCAATGTATGGTAGTAGCTGAATCATGGATCACAAACACAGAACTCAGTTCCTGAGGACGGCTGCAATGAGACAACCCACCATGTACTCCTACATGGCCTCTCACCGCTACCTTTACCAAATCGTGTTCACACACTTAGCTCACACACAGTAGGACGTGTTCACACGCCTCTGATTCATCCCCGATGAATCAGACCTGACTCAACTCTAAGCAGTAGCAGGCATGACAAACAAACATGAATGAGTAGGCACAACAGGGCTCAAACAACTCCTACTCATGCTAGTGGGTTTCATCTAATTACTGTGGAATGACAGGTCATGCAGAGGATAAAGGGGTTCAGCTACCTCAGCAAGTAACAGATGAATCAGTGTTGTCCTAATGCAGTAAAAGAGAGCAGGAGCGAGAGAGTAGGATTGTATCGGAATGAACAAGGGGGTTTTGCTTGCCTAGCACTTCTGAAGATAGCATTGAGTCTTCATCAGTGTCAACGATCGCATCATCGGTATCACGTCTATCGAGAGGGGACAAATACCGGCAACACAGAAGGGAACACAATCAATGCAATGCACAATATGATGCATGATCATGACATGGCAAAATGAATGTGTTTTGGGCTAATGCAACTAGCAACAGATTAAATGAAGTTGGTTTGAACACAAGATTCAAATTCAAACTCCATATGTGATTATTCAAATGCCATTTAATTGATTTGTGCTAAACAGCACCTATAAGTTGTTCTAACATGCATGAAAATGGTACAGATAGATTCCTTGAATTTTTCTGATAATTTTTCATATATAATTTATTTAATTTGGAGTTACGGTTAATTTTCTATGATTTATTGAAGTTTATATAATTTTCTGGAATTTCCTGAATATTAATAAATCCAGAAAATACTTATTGCGTCAGCATTGCGTCACTATGACGTCAGCAGGTCAACAGACGCTGCTGGTGGTCAAACCTGACCAGTGGGGCCCACTGGTCAGTGACCCAGTCAACTAACTAAGTTAGTTAGCCCTAACTAACTGGGCAGGGCCCACTAGTCAGTGACTATAGTAACTAACCTAATTAGTTAATTAGTGCTAACTAGAGTAATTAGTCGGGCGGGCCCGCAAGTCAGTGAGAGAGAGGGGGAAGTCAAACCGGGCAGTGGGGTCAAACCACGCCGGTCAACGGGTCAGCGGTCGCCGGCATATAGCCGCCGGCGACGACAAAGACGGCGGGGCGGCTCAGAAATGCTCTACAGGGCACCGTTTGATGCGCGGGGAGCAGCTACGGGAAGAGGGTGGAGTGGCGCATCCAACTGTGGCGGTGGCGGAGGCTGGGGTGGCCGGAGTTGTCACCGGCGACGACCGTGGCGGCTGCCGGAGCTCGGTTGAGCTCGGGGTCGAGGCTACAACGGCTGCGGAGATGCGGGGTTGGCACCTACGGCTTCTACGCGGTGCGGTGAGGACGTGGGTGTGCTCGGTTGGGCGCTACGGTGACTGTGGCCACGACGGCGAGGGGCTCAGGCGGCGGCGTGTTTCGGTCATCGGCGAAGCGGCGGCTATGGCGAGGAAAAGAGCACGGGAGAGAGGGAAGAGGAGGCAGGGGCTCACAGAGAACACGCAGGGACGGTCAGTGGACTCGGGGGCGGTCCGGTGCGGGCGAAACGGCGAAGCCGATCTCCGGCGTCCGGAGGAAGAAGACGACGGCGAGGCGTTACTGCAGGGCTCCCGGCGTCTCTTGGCGCGGTGAGGGGAAGGAGTGGGTCGAGGCGGTTCTTCTGGACAGCTCAGGGGAGAGATGCGACGGCGGTGCGCGCGGTGGTGGTGAGCGGCGTCGACGGCAGCGTTCGGTTGCGAGAGGGAGGGAGAGCAGAGGGGAGGAGGGGGTGCAGAGAGAGAGAGAGGGGCGGTCAGGGGGGGTGTCGTGGCTTCACCAGGGCGTCGAGGGGGAAGCGGCAAGCAGGAGGTGGCCGGGACGCGTGCCGGCGCGCTGCGGCCACACACCCTCGTGCGCACTGGCACGAGGTTGAGGATGACTGGCACATGGGCCTGGTGGGCTGGCTTCTCTGCTGGGCCAGGTAAGTAACAGGTACCCCCTCCTTCTCTGTTTCTATTTTAATTGTTGTTTTCTATTTATTTCAATCTGTTTTGATTTAGTTCAAGCACTAAACCATTTTTGTTTCTTCCAATAATTTTTGCAGGGACTGAAAGTAATATTCTAGAGCCCCTCACAAAATATCAGAATTATTGAAGCATTAAAAATATATATAACATATATTTGCTCCAACTCAAATACAATATGTGTTAATTCAAAAATCCAGAATGGCCTAGAAATATGTGCATCATTTTTGGCAGAGGTTTTCACCTTTACCAGAAATCATGAACATTTTCAGAGGGCATTTTGGGTTCATTGAAAAAGATTTTTATTTTGACCCTAGTTGAATTGATTTAATGCTAGGGTTTGAGCATCCCCATTTCAATTTTAGGCAAAATTTAAACATGATGCAACACATGACTAGCTAGCTCAGAGCAAACCAGAAGCTAGGGATGTGACAGATTTTGTAGCCGATAAACCTTAACAGGCTTAGCGCCTGAGCACTTTCGGTTCCGTTAGGTGTTATCCGAATTTGGATTCGATGTTTGAATATGCTTGCATTTGGTTTGAGATGTCTTTTGCAGGTTAAAGCGCGGTGCTTATTGCAATCGACTTGTTCCTCAATTCACTTAGGCAGGCACTGGGCTGCGGCTAAGCCTCCGAGTGGGAGGTCTGCTCTCCACTCGGTAGGATTTCCAAAACTTAGGCGAGCACTGGGCTGCAGCTAAGTCCTCAAGTGGGAGGTATGCTCTCCACTCAGTAGGATTTTCAAAACTTAGGCGAGCACTGGGCTGCAGCTAAGCCCCCGAGTGGGAGGTCTGCTCTCCACTCGGTAGGATTTTTCAAAACTTAGGCGAGCACTGGGCTGCAGCTAAGCCCCCGAGTGGGAGGTATGCTCTCCACTC
>NC_041389.1:203409292-203453610 GCF_002162155.2 Triticum dicoccoides | reverse complement strand
GCTAAGCCCCCGAGTGGGAGGTCTGCTCTCCACTCGGTAGGATTTTTCAAAACTTAGGCGAGCACTGGGCTGCGGCTAAGCCCCCGAGTGGGAGGTCTGCTCTCCACTCGGTAGGATTTTCAAAACTTAGGCGAGCACTGGGCTGCAGCTAAGACTCCGAGTGGGAGGTCTACTCTCCAGTCAGTAGGATGGCGAGCACTGGGCTGCAGCTAAGCCCCCGAGTGGGAGGTCTGCTGTCCACTCGGTAGGATTTTCAAAACTTAGGCGAGCACTGGGCTGCAGCTAAGCCCCCGAGTGGGAGGTATGCTCTCCACTCGGTAGGATTTTCAAAACGTCCTTCTTATGGAAGGCACATTGTACTTGTGGCGTAGCTCGGAAGAGAGAGTAGCAGTCGACCTGCACCTCGTCCTCCTTGCGAGCGCACGTTGTACTTGTGGCGTAGCTCGGAGGAGAGGGTCGCGGTCGACCTGCACCTTGTCCTCCTTGCGACCGTACGCTGTACTTGTGGCGTAGCTCAAAGGAGAGGGTCGCAGTCGACCTGCGCCTCGTCCTCCTTGCTACCGCACGTTGTATTTGTGGCGTAGCTCGGAGGAGAGGGTCGCAGTCGACCTACGCCTCATCCTCCTTGCGACCGCACATTGTACTTGTGGTGTAGCTCGGAGGAGAGGGTCGCAGTCGACCTGCACCTCGTCCCCCTTGCGGAGCGCACGTTGAATTTGAACTTAGGCGAGTACTTGGACTGCAGCTAAGCCTCCGAGTGGGAGTCTGGCTCACCACTCGGTAGGATTTTATTGAAACTTAGGCGAGTACTTGGACTGCAGCTAAGCCCCCGAGTGGGAGTCTGGCTCACCACTCGGTAGGATTTTATTGAAACTTAGGCGAAACGGATTCGCAGCTAAGCCCCCGAGTGAGAGGCTGGCTCACCACTCGGTAAGGATTTTTTTTATAAACTTAGGTGAAAGGGATTCACAGCTAAGCCACCCACTGAGGGGGAAATTTTACTGAATAAATAAAAGTGACAAAAATCATTGGGGAAATTATGACACTATTATCTTGCAAAACATGAACTACAGAAGTACTTTTATTACAACTCATCCGAGTGAAGACTTAAGTGTAAAATGGGCGGAGTAGCTCCGCGTTCCAAGCTCGGGGCTCGTCGATGTTGTGCTTGACGTTGTAGAGACGGTACACTCCATTGTGGAGAACCTTGGTGACGATGAAGGGTCCTTCCCAAGAAGGAGCAAGCTTGTGTGGTTTCTGCTGATCCGCTCGGAGAACCAAATCCCATTCCTGGAAGGCTCGACTCTTCACGTTTCTAGCGTGGAAGCGACACAAGTCCTGTTGATAGATGGTCGATCGGATCAGAGCCATCTCTCTTTCTTCCTCTAAAAGGTCGACTGCATCCTGCCGCGCTTGTTCCGCTTCAGCATCGTTGTAGAGCTCAACTCGAGGAGCATTGTGGAGCAGATCACTCGGCAAGACTGCTTCAGCTCCATAGACCAAGAAGAATGGAGTTCTTCCGGTCGGCCGATTAGGCGTGGTCCGTAGACCCCAAAGCACTGAAGGAAGCTCGTCGACCCATGCTCCAGCCGCATGCTTGAGATCACACATCAGTCGGGGTTTCAATCCCTTGAGGATCAAGCCATTGGCTCGCTCTGCTTGTCCATTCAACTGAGGATGGGCGACTGAAGCGTAGTCGACTCGTGTGCCTTGAGATGTGAAGAATGCTCTGAATTCCTCCGAATCGAAGTTCGACCCATTATCAGTGATGATGATGTGCGGGACTCCATATCTGAATATCAGTTCTCTGATGAAACTGACAGCAGTACCAGCGTCAAGGTTCTTGATGGGTTTAGCCTCAATCCACTTGGTGAACTTGTCGACTGCCACCAGTACATGCGTGAAACCGCTTCGACTTGTCCTCAAGGGGCCCACCATATCCAATCCCCATACTGCAAAGGGCCAGACGAGTGGTATGGTCTTCAGAGCTGACGCAGGCTTGTGTGACATGTTGGAGTAAAACTGACATCCCTCGCACTTGTCCACTATCTCCTTTGCCATCTTATTCGCCCTTGGCCAGTAAAATCCGGCTCGGTATGCTTTGGCCACGATGGTCCGAGAGGACGCATGATGGCCACAGGTCCCCGAGTGGATATCATCAAGGATGATTCGACCTTCTTCTGGCGTTATACACTTCTGTCCAACTCTAGTCGCGCTTTCTTTGTATAGCAGCCCCTTGATCACAGTAAAGGCTTTGGATCGCCGGACGATCTGTCGAGCCTCTTCTTCGTCCTTCGGGAGCTCTTTTCTTAGGATATACGCGATATATGGAACTGTCCAATCGGGAGTGATCACTAAAGCCTCCATGATCAAGTCGACCACCGCTGGAACTTCAACCTCAGTCGGATCTGTGGCACTCTTGGGCTGCGGAGCTTCTTTAGTAAAAGGATCTTCTTTGACTGATGGATTATGGATATGCTCCAGAACACACCACTGGGAATGGCTTCTCTCTTGGAACCTATCTTTGCCAAATTATCAGCCGCTTGATTTTTCAGTCGGGGTATATGATGGAGCTCTAACCCCTCAAACTTCTTTTCCAGCTTCCTCACTGCATTGCAGTATCCAGTCATGGCTGGGCTTCTTACGTCCCACTCCTTCATCACTTGGTTGACCACCAAATCTGAGTCGCCATAAACCATAAGGCGACGGACGCTGAGTGAAATGGCCATGCGCAACCCATACAAAAGGGCCTCGTATTCTGCCTCATTGTTGGAGGAATCAAAGTGAATATAGAGCACATATCTGAGCTTATCTCCTCTGGGGGAAACCAGAACAACCCCAGCACCGGAACCATTCAGCATCTTAGAGCCATCAAAGAACATGGTCCAATGCTCCGAGTGAACTTGAGTCGGTTGCTGTTGTTCAATCCACTCGGCAAGGAAATCTGCTATTGCTTGGGACTTAATGGCTTTCTTTGCCTCAAACTTGATATCAAGGGGAAGGAGTTCAATCGCCCATTTCGCCACTCGACCAGTTGCATCTCTGTTGTGCAGAATCTCTAAAAGTGGAGCGTCGCTGACGACAGTAATGGAATGATCAGAGAAATAATGAGCAACCTTCTTCGTGGTCATGTAGATCCCATACACAAGCTTCTGATAATGAGAATATCTTAGCTTGGATGGAGTCAAAACTTCAGAGAGATAATACACTGGGCGTTAAACTTTGAATGCTTTCCCTTCTTCTTCCCGCTCGACCGTAAGTACTGTACTGACGACTTGTCCTGTGGCTGCAATATAAAGCAACAGAGGCTCTTTGCTGATTGGAGCAGCAAGCACCGGCTGGGTGGAGAGCAGAGCTTTTAGCTCGGCAAACACTGCATCAGCTTCTGGAGTCCACTCGAACTTGTCTGCCTTCTTCATCAGTCGGTAAAGAGGCAATGCCTTTTCACCGAGGCGAGAGATGAATCGACTTAACGCGGCCAAGCATCCAGTAAGTTTCTGGATGTCGTGCACTCGCACGGGGCGTTTCATTTGGAGTATAGTGCCGACTTTTTCTGGGTTAGCATCGATTCCTCGTTCGGAAACAAGAAAACCGAGTAACTTTCTACCTGGAACTCCGAATGTGCACTTTGACGGATTGAGCTTGATATCATACCTCCTGAGGTTGGCAAATGTTTCGGCGCGGTCAGTCAGCAGGTCGGAACCATTTCGCGACTTGACCACGATATCATCCATATACGCTTCCACATTCCGACTGATTTGAGTGAGCAAACACTTCTGAATCATTCGCATGAACGTGGCTCCGGCATTCTTGAGGCCGAATGGCATGGTGATATAGCAGAAGCACCCGAATGGAGTGATGAAAGCTATTTTTATCTCATCGGGTCCGTACAGACGGATCTGATGGTACCCAGAATAGGCGTCTAGAAAAGACAATTTCTCGCATCCCGCAGTTGAGTCAACAATTTGATCGATGCGAGGGAGAGGAAAATGATCTTTCGGGCAGGCCCGATTGATGTGTTTGAAATCAATGCACATACGGAGTGACTTGTCCTTCTTAGGAATCATGACGACATTGGCGAGCCACTCGGAGTGGTATATCTCTCGGATAAATCCTGCCGCCAATAGTCGAGCCACTTCCTCACCAATTGCTTTTCTCTTCTGGACGGCGGACCGCCGAAGATGTTCTTTGACTGGTTTTGCTGCCGAGTCGACTCTAAGGCGATGCTCAGCCAGTCCCCTGGGAACACCCGGCATGTCAGCAGGCTTCCATGCAAAGATGTCCCAGTTCTCACGGAGGAACTGGATGAGCGCTTCTTCCTATTTCGGATCGAGTGTTGTGGAGATATGGGTCGGAGCTGCATTGGGATCGGTCGGATGAATGTGAACGGGCTTCGTCTCACCGGACGACTGAAATGCCGACTCTGTGGCAGGCTTCTTAGCTCACAACAAATCACTCGGATCTGCATTTTGCTTATATCCCTCTAGCTCGACCGCTTTCACCTGGGAATTGGCAATCTTTGAGCCTTTCTGGAAGCACCCTTCTGCTTTTTTCCGATCACCAGTGACAGTGATCACGCCTTTGGGGCCGGGCATCTTCGGTTTGAGGTACACGTAACATGGTCGAGCCATGAACCGTACGTAAGCTGGTCTCCCCAAAATAGCGTGGTAAGCGCTTTGAAAATCCATGACCTCAAACGTCAGCTTCTCTTTGCGAAAATGCTTCGAGTCACCGAACACCATGTCCAGAGCTATTTGGCCGAGTGACTCGGCTTTTTTTCCTGGTATAACTCCATGAAAACTCATGTTACTGGTGCTCAGTCGGGACATCGGAATGCCCATTCCTTTCAGCGTGTCCGCATACAATAAGTTCAGCCCACTACCACCGTCCATTAGCACCTTCGTCAGTCGAGTGCCTTCGACGACCGGGTCGACCACCAAAGCATGCCTCCCAGAGGTGGCTATATGAGTCGGGTGATCAGACTGGTCGATTGTAATGGGAGTTTGGGACCATCTCAAATAACTGGGCGTCGCCGGGGCGACCATGTTCACCTCACGGTTAATAACCTTCAGTCGGCTCTTGCTTTCCACATCCGCAAAGATCATCAGAGTGGAGTTAACATGAGGATATCCTCCCTCACTGTCCTCCTTGTCTTCGGCTTTGTCCGACTCCTTTTCCTTGTCCTTGGGCTGTTTACCTTGGAACTGCTGGATCAGGAGTCGGCACTGGCGAGTGGTATGCTTCGGGTAAATGATATTACCCTCTTCGTCTTTCTTCGTATGGTTGTGACACGGCATATCCATCACGTCATTTCCTTCTTTATCCTTCACCTTCTTGGGGTTCCAGGATCCTTTGGGTTTTCCCTTGAACTTGCCCTGAGTCACGCCCAGAGACTCTCCAGGAGCCGCTGGTTCGGCCTTCCGCTTCTGCTTCCGACTGGAGTTTGCCTTCTCCGACTGACTCGGTTTGTATTTGCCGCTTCGGAGTCGGTCCTTCTCTTCACCATTGGCGTACTTGGTGGCAATTTCCATCATTCGACTCAGGGTCAAATCTCTGGTCCGCCCAAACTTCAAACTTAATTCTCTGTTTTTAACACCATCCTTGAAGGCGCAGACTGCCTGATGATCAGACATGTTCTCCATGGTATGATGCAAAGTGATCCATCTCTGAATATACTCTCTTAAAGTTTCATTCGTCTTCTGCACGCAGACTTGCAGCTCTGTCAACCCAGCTGGTCGCTTGCAGGTTCCCTCAAACGTTCTGACGAACACTCGGGAAAGATCTTCCCAAGTGTAAATGCTGCTTGGAGTTAACTGATTCAACCATGCTCTGGCCGAACCTTCCAAAATGAGTGGTAAGTGCTTCATAGCCACCTCGTCATTCCCGCCGCCGATCTGTATAGCCACTCGGTAGTCCTCAAGCCAAGTTTCAGGCTTAGACTCACCGGTGAACTTGCTTACTCCAGTCGCCAACCTGAAGTTGGGGGGAATCACCGCAGCTCTGATAGCCCTGCTGAAACATTCCGGACCTGAAACATGCACTCGGCTGCTAGTGGGCGCATCTCTGTCGGGGCCACCTCGATGAGCCCTGTTCCGATCAACCAAGCCTTGCACGATGATGGATCGCGCGTCGAAGCCTGGTTCCCGGGGGTCTACCGGAGCTCTTCGCCCCACACTGAGTTGACGCCTGTCATCTTGTTGCCGAGGAGCGTAAGACCCACCCCTCGGGGGAGGAGTGGGCACTCGACGCCTATCATCACGATTGTATCGGTCACCATATTGGTCCCGTCGATTCTCGCGTCCTTGACGGCGCGGAGGCGATCTGGGGCTATGAGCCGACTGAACCGTATTCGCAGCAACGGATCGACTATGAATTCTGTTGCGTGACTGTGACACGGCTAAATTATGATCTCCTGCTGCCCGGAGCAAATCTCTGATCTGCATCAAGCCTCTGCCAGCCTCCGACTGAGAGGGCTGAATTGACTCTGCTATACGTGTTGCAGCTGCTAAATTCTGAATCGGGGTTCGATATACCTATGTCGGCGGAAAGAGTTAACGTCGATTGGAGTCGGGCACTCGTTGACGCGCACGCTCGTCGAGTGCTCGCTGGAGGTTCTCCAGACGAGTGCGTTAAGCCAAGTTTGCCAAACGTGCCTCCTCCAAGGCGCGAGCTTCGGGGGATTCTCCTGTGATGGGAGTATGCAGGGCATCCATGTTCCTGCGGCGAAGTTCTTCCCTTTGTAAGGAATTAAGTGGCTCGGGCTGGTACTCCTCATGGACTTGAGCGGGGTCGCCTCCACCGTCCACCCCGTCGTCGCGGGGGAAGCCGGGAGGGCTACGAGGTCCGTTGACCATCAAGACCTCCGCCGCTGGATCACTGCTATCGCACTCGAATGCAGTCTCTACGGAGCCAGTCGACAGATCGAACAGGCCGTAGAGGGACTCGTCGGGCTCGATTGCCGCAACTTGGGTGGTGGCCGTCTGGTGAGCCACCGCGTGCCTCACCCACCGCTGGAGCCTCGACCGACCAGAGCGCTTGCGCTGGCGGGAGACAGGGAGGGTGGACGATAGGGGAGTCGACCGATATGGAGTCGACGGTTGCCGCAGCAGAATGCCGCGGACACATGCTCGAAAATGCGTCGCACCGCGGACGGGGAGCACATCGACGTCGAGTGGAGCCTCCTGGAGCCAGGCAGAGTCGTCGGCGATGAAGGTGAGAGCGCCGAGACGGATCTCGCGGCCCTCGACCAAAACTCCACCAGCAACCATGATGAAAGTAATCGGAAGAACTGCAACTTCTCCAAAAATCGCTAAGACACCTGCCCCAAGGTGGGCGCCAACTGTCGTGGTTCTAAGTCTGACAGTAGAATGGGGAGGTATGGAGAGGCAAGATCTTAGCTATGGAGCAGTTGTGAAGACACTGGATATACGAGTTCAGGCCCTTCTCGGAGGAAGTAACAGCCCTACGTCTCGGAGCCCAGAGGTGGTCGACTGGATTATGTATGTATGGATTACAGGGGTGCGAATCCTTTACACTGAGGAGGGGGGTGGCTTATATAGTGTCCGCCAGACCCCTCCGGCCCTCAGTAATGCAGGGTTTAAAGTACATTAAGTCTAGGCGTTACTGGTAACGCCTTACATAAAGTGTCCTAAATGCCATAAAGACTACTTAATTATAGACCGTTTGGATGCAGAGTGGCTCTTGATCTCCTGGTGGTCGAGTGAGTCTTCATGGTCGAGTCCTTCAAGTCCGTCGAGTGAAGTCCCTCTTGGTCGACTGGAAGGCAGTTTCTTCTAAGGGTGTCCTTGGGTAGGGCACTTAGATCAGGCCTATGACCCTACCCTAGGTACATGACTTCATCACCTGGCGCGTCGAGCCCCTTGTGTTCGGCGTTGAGTCTGCCAGACTGTTTAAAAACCCAACAATCTCGGTGGGTGTGGTTTGTAGGCCTTCCGGAGGTACTGTGGATTTGACATATCCGATCCAAAATTTTGTTTAAGTTGGATAGCTTATCACTATTGTCCTTAAGAGGCAGTGTTTTATTGTTTGGCCGCGAGCTTTTGAATCCGGCATTGACCGCCGTGTTCTTTGGGCTTTTTTCTTTATTCCGGCGTTGATCCTTTCTGCGCCGTGATTTTCCATTTCCATCTCTGATCTCGGATGTACTCGGGTCGCTGGTGCTGCATCTTGTTAGCCAGCTATGTTCCCCCGCGCAAAACCGGGTCATGAGGCTTGTTAGCGCGGCCATTGTCCTCGGCTTCTCTTGGCCGAGGTGTCTGGCGAGCCATTCGTCTCAGACGTTGTGTTTAAAAGCTGCTAAGGCTTCAGCGTCCGGACAGTCGACTATTTGGTTCTTTATGGTAAGGAACCTGTTCCAGAATTTGTGCGCTGTCAGGACCCCGACTCAATGCCACATCGATCTAGCATGTAACACCTCATATCACTTTGCGGCCTCACGCACGGTATTTCCACGGGTGTCGCCTTACCTTTGCCCGAGACCGTTTGCGCCTTTTGGCACACGTATATGACAGTGTCGCTAGCATCCATATGATAAGGAGCCCGGGCTGACGTGGCTAGTTGTAAACCCAAAGTGGCACAGACTTACAGGGACAGGCATCCATGACCCAGCATCGAACGTGTCGATCATCAGCGAGTGAATCCAGGCTGTAGCACTGGGCTAGCAGGACTCCGGTGAACCGGGCTGTAGCGGGCTAACAGGACTCCGGTATTCATCGCGTGACATTTCCCCGAAGGGACAGACACAGGAACAAAGAAGGACACATGCCGGCCAGCCTAAGTGTTCCGGAGCAGTAGCAAGCTACCATGGCTCGGTGGAAACACTAGGAGACATTTCCCGGTAAGAGAGGCTACTAAAGATAAACAACTAGATAGTCAGATCCCACACATACCAAGCATTTCAATAACATACACACAATATGCTCGATATGTGCAATACAACATGGTATCACAAAATGACTCTACGACTCAAGTAGTTTATTCATTAGGCTCCGAGGAGCGAGATATTACAAACATGGGTCGCATGACCCAACATTCAGAGTATACAAGTCAAAGCACAAGCGGAAACTATCATGTCTGAGTACAGACCACTATAAATGAAAAAGGCTGAGAAGCCTGACTATCTGCCAGATACTGCCGAGGGCACAAGATCGTAGCTGAGGTAACAAGCTAAACGTCGAAGTCCACGCGAAACTACTAGCGAGACCGAAGTCTCTCTGCAAACATAAATAGGCAAACGTGAGTACAAATGTACCCAGCAAGACTTACATCAGAACTATCTACATATGCATCATTATCAACAAAGGGGATGGTGGGGTTTAACTGCAGCAAGCCAGCTTTGACTCGGTGGCTATCCTGAACTACGACTGCGAGTAACTCTTTTGAGGTGGCGCACACGAGTCCACATATTCACCATATCAATACACCACTATGGATCCGCTCCCGTCTCCCTACGAGAACGCCATCCATAGCACTCACGCTTATCTTGCGTATTTTAGAGTATCCACTTTCACTTGACTATGAACTGATATAAGCAACCCAGAAGTCCTTTTCCGCGGACACGGCTATTCGAATAGATGATGTTAACCCTGCAGGGGTGTACTTCTTCACACACGCTCTCACCACTTACCGCCGTTTACACGACATGTACTCGGCAACCTTCAAGCGGAAGCCCAACGTGGGTGTCGGCCACGACCTACCTAATCACCTAAGTCTCTAGTCCAGGTTTATCGCCTATTCGGGTTCCATCCATGAGGAGATCCGGCCGGAGTTTCGCTCACAGCCCCAAACGATGTGAACAGGGTTCCCGAGACACCAAACGGGCGCCCGGTACACCGTGCCACGTGCCTACCGCATCACAGCCCACCCCTACGGTCAGCGCTGCCCACGGCCTCCAGCATACTACAAACACCAGAAACTACTTGCAACTCCTGGACAGAGCACAAGGGTGATTAAGAAGCCGAGAGGGTCCATTGGTTTCGGGCCCAATGCGTGGTAGTAGCTGAATCATGGATCACAAACACAGAACTCAGTTCCTGAGGACGGCTGCAATGAGACAACCCACCATGTACTCCTACATGGCCTCTCACCGCTACCTTTACCAAATCGTGTTCACACACTTAGCTCACACACAGTAGGACATGTTCACACACCTCTGATTCATCCCCGATGAATCAGACCTGACTCAACTCTAAGCAGTAGCAGGCATGACAAACAAACATGAATGAGTAGGCACAACAGGGCTCAAACAACTCCTACTCATGCTAGTGGGTTTCATCTATTTACTGTGGCAATGACAGGTCATGCAGAGGATAAAGGGGTTCAGCTACCGCAGCAAGTAACAGATGAATCGGTGTTGTCCTAATGCATTAAAAGAGAGCAGGAGCGAGAGAGTAGGATTGTATCGGAATGAACAAGGGGGTTTTGCTTGCCTGGCACTTCTGAAGATAACATTGAGTCTTCATCAGTGTCAATGATCACAACGTCGGAACATCGTCTATCGGGAGGGAACAGATACCGGCAACAAAGAAGAAATACAATCAATGCAATGCACAATATGATGCATGCTCATGACATGGCAAAATGAATGTGTTTTGAGCTAATGCAACTAAAACCAAATTAAATGAAGTTGGTTTGAATCCAAGATTCAAATTCAAACTCCATATGTGGTTATTTAAATGTCATTCACTTCATTTGTCCTAAACAGTAGTGATAAGTTGTTCTAACATGCATGAAAATGGTACAGATGGATTCCTTGAATTTTTCTGATAATTTTTCATATATAAATTATTTAATTTGGAGTTACGGTTAATTTTCTATGTATTTTGGAAGTTTTAGGCATTTTTCTGGAATTTCATAATTAAATTAAATCCAGAAAGCATTACTGCGTCAGCATGACGTTGGCATGACGTCAGCAAGTCAACAGGGGCCGGCTCGGGTCAAACCTGACGTGTGGGGTCCACACGTCAGTGACACAGGGGCTAATCCCGCGTTGACCCGGGCTTTGACCCACTACGGGGCCCACTGTCAGTGGCTGTGGGGGGGTGTTTAAGCGTCATTAGTGCTAATTAGGCGTGCCACGTCGGCGGTCGCCGGAGTGTCGCCGGCGACGACCACGGCCGACAGCGGAGGTGCACCGTGCGCTCGCTACGGAGCACCATTTGACGTGCGGTTTGCTCCTACGGGTTCCTGGGAGGAAGGCGCATCTAAAGAGGCAAGTGACAGCAGCTGGGGTGGCCGGAGCTGCCGGCGGCGAGCTCCTTTGCGGCTGCCGGAGTTCGGGCAATCTCGGGGTCGGGGGTAGGGAGCACGGCAGGAGGAGCTGGGGCGTGCTACGGACTCCTGAGATCACGGTGAGCACGTCAGTGGGCTCGGATACGAGCTGGGGTGGCTGTGGCCACGGCCACGCCATGGCCGGCGGCGAGAGATTCTCGGGCAAAGTGGTGGGGCTAGCTAGAGAGGGAGGTGGGGCACGGGGAGAGGGGGAATCGGGTCGAGGGCTCACCGCGGTTCTTCTGGTGCTGCTGGCGAGGCAGGGGAGGCACGGGGTCCGGCGAATCGGCGGCGGCGGTCCTCGGTGGCCGAGGAGGGGAAAAGCGTCGGGACGGCGCTTCGGGGCTTCTCCGGTCGCGTGAGTCGACGGGGAGGTCGTGGGAGGCACTGCGGAGCTCAGGAGCACATCGGGGAGGAGAGGGGGTGGCGGTGGCTGCGGCGGTGACGAACAGCGGCGACGATGGCGTTCGGGTGTGCGAGAGGGAGAGGCGAGGGAGAGACGAAGGGGACGAGTGAGGGGGTCCAGGGGTTCGAGGCGGGGCCGAAGAGAAGGCCCGAGGCGTCGCGGTGGCGAGGGACGCAGGCAGGCAGGGAGGTGGCGTGTCGCCGCGGCGCGCGCGTGCGCTGTCTCCCTCCTCTGCCTACTGGCAGAGGTAGAGGACGACTGGCACCAGGCCAGTGGGCTGGCCTGTCCACTGGGCCAGCCAGGTAAGGGCCCAGGTAAGACTCTCTCCTTTTATTTTTTTCTGTTCTGTTTTCTATTTTGTTCTGTTTTGTTTTAGTTTAGTAAAATACTAAACCATTTTAATAAATTCTGTAGTTTATTATGTGGCTTACTAAAATATATACAAGCCACTCACAAACTTCCAGAATTATTGGATTCATATTTAATATATATTAAATATAAATCCGAAGCAAATAGTTATTGGATTAATTCAAATGGCCAAAATAATTATCTCTGTGACTCCAAAAATATTGGTTTAAATTTTACCTCTTACCAATATTTCCATGGAATAACAGGAACATTTTCTTGGACACATTTGAGAAGATTTAATTGTTGGTTATTTTTAAAGGATTCTGAGGCTTTGAAAATTCCTCAATTCAAATTTCATTTGAATTTAAACATGATGCAGCAACCAAGCTAGTCCAAGGCCAGGGTAAAGCTAGGGATGTGACATGCGCTGACTCTCCGGGCTGTTGAGTTATATGACTTAGATTGTCTACATCCGGAGGGCGGACATAAGTCCCTTAAAAATTTGCTCTAAACGCGTCCTCAAGCTCTTCCCAACTTCCAACAGTGTTTTCTGGGAGGCTTTTGAGCCAATGCCGAGCTGGCCCTTTGAGCTTGAGGGGTAGATATTTTATGGCATGGAGATCATCTCCTCTAGCCATGTGTATGTGTAGTATGTAATCCTCTATCCAGACTCCAGGGTCTGTTGTTCCGTCGTATGCCTCTATGTTTATGGGTTTGAACCCTGCTGGAAATTCATGATCCAGCACCTCATCGGTGAAACATAGTGGGTGTGCTGCGCCCCTGTATTTGGGTGTGCCGCTGTCTTCGAACACTTGGCGTGTTGTCTTGCTTCCTGGGGCCCTCTTTTTTGGCCCGTAAATGGACCTGGCTGGGCCATCTGTTTTCCCAGGATCATGAGTCGGCTTGTGTGCGGCGCCGGTTGTCGCTTTTGGCCTATCATCTGGCCATCTATCCGGCTAGGCGGCCTCTTTGTTTTTTGACTGTGGGGGCTCTATGGCTTCCTCGTCAAATTCTGGCAGCAGCTTGCGCTTCGGGTAGCTCTTTGTTTGGTGGCCATTGCCATATTTGTCTACGGTCTTGAGTACTTTGCTCCACCTCATTCTGAGTATGTCTTCCGCTGTTTTGAGCTTCCGTTTTTCCTTCTTCAGACTTCTTGCAGTGGCGACGAGTCTTTTGTGAAGGTTCTTATGCTCCGGTGGTGTGTCCGGCGTGAGGTCGTCTAGACTGTTGGTTTCGCCGGGCATGGATTGATTATCCAATTCGTCCTGTTCGGACGGTTGCTTGGTTGCATGTTCGTCGTCCACTGGTTTGCCCTGCTCTATTGCTGGGTCATTAGGAATGCTGCTTTTGTCGAGGCGGGACTTAGGGCGGCGTCTGTGTCGCTGTTTTGGTTGTTTGTCGGCGGGATTATCCTTTGCCGCGCCCCGTTGTTCCTCGTTATCGCTTCCTTTTGGGGTGTCCACCATATATACATCATCTGTTGGGGTGGTCTTCCAGTGCCCTGTAGGCGCTGGTTCTTGATCGTCTCCAGCATCGTCGTCCATACCGTTGATGTCTTCGGAGTCGTAGTCTAGCATGTCGGTTAGATCGTCGACATTGGCTACAAAGTGGGTGGTGGGTGGGCTTTGAATTTCTTCATCGTCCGCATCCCAACCATCCTGGCCGTAGTCCGGCTAGGGCTCTCCGGATAGCGAGAGATGTTTTAGCGAATTTAGGATGTCGCCAATGGGTGAGTGCTGAAAGATGTCCGAAGCGGTGAACTCCAAGATCGGCACCCGATCGGATTCGATTGGCAGGGGCGCAGGAGGTTCGTAGTCCGGCGGGGAGTCCAGCACCTAGGAGTCATGAGCTTTATAAGGGACAAGGTCAGTGTTCGGCTCTATCGTCGTAGAAGTTGCAGCCCCCGAGGCGGTGTCCAGCCACCCGTCCTCGATCTGCATGATCGGCTCCGAACTACAGGTCGGAGCGAATTCGTGTGCGGCCTCCAAGGTACTGTCCGGCGGCAGAGCTAGATCATACCCATCCTGATAGTGCGGCACGCTCGGCTGCAGCTTGGATCCATCGAAGATCAACTCTCCGCAGATATCCGCTGTGAAGTTTTGGCTTCCAGATCTGACCTGATGGCCAGGGACGTAGCTTTCGATCTGCTCCAGATGGCCAAGTGAATTGGCCCGCAGTGCAAAGCCGCCGAATACAAAGATCTGTCCTGGGAGAAAAGTCTCACCCTGGACGGCGTTGTTGTTGATTGAAGAAGCCATCAAGCCTATCGGTGACGACATAGAGAAACTCTCAATGAAAGCACCAATGTCGGTGTCAAAACCGGCGGATCTCGGGTAGGGGTCCCGATCTGTGCGTCTAGGCGGATGGTAACAGGAGACAAGGGACAAGATGTTTTTACCCAGGTTCGGGCCCTCTCGATGGAGGTAAAACCCTACTCCTGCTTGATTGATATTGATGATATGGGTAGTACAAGAGTGGATCTACCACAAGATCAAGGAGGCTAAACCCTAGAAGCTAGCCTATGGTATGATTGTTGTAATGGTTGTTGTCCTACGGACTAAAACCCTCCGGTTTATATAGACACCGGGGAGGGCTAGGGTTACACAGAGTCGGTTACAATGGTAGGAGATCTACATATCCGTATCGCCAAGCTTGCCTTCCACGCCAAGGAAAGTCCCATCCGGACACGGGACGAAGTCTTCAATCTTGTATCTTCATAGTCTTGGAGTCCGGCCGATGATGATAGCCCGGCTGTCCGGACATCCCCCAGTCCAGGACTCCCTCAGTAGGACAAAAGATGTGATGCAAGTTCTTTTCCATAAGCACGTATGACTATTTACGGAATACATGCCTACATTAAATTGATGAATTGGAGCTAGTTCTATATCATCCTATCTTACAACTATTGCGTGAGGAATCGCATCCGGCATAATCATCCATCACTGATCCATTGCCTACGAGCTTTTCATATATTGTTCTTCGCTTATTTACTTTTCCGTTGCTACGGTTACAACTACTACAAAAACCCAAAAACATTTATCTTTACTTTTGCTACCACTACTATTATTATCATACCACTTTTGCTACTAAACACTTTGTTGCAGATACTAAGTTATCCAGGTATGGTTGAATTAACAACTCAACTGTTAATACTCAAGAATATTCTTTGGCTCCCCTTGTGTCGAATCAATAAATTTGGGTTGAATACTCTACCCTCGAAAGCTGTTGCGATCCCCTATACTTGTGGGTTATCAAGACTAATTTCTGGCGCTGTTGCCGGGGAGCATAGCTCTATTCTCTGAGTCACTTGGGATTTATATCTGTTGATCACTATGAAGAACTTGAAAGACGATCGAACTACTATTTTGCCCTCAACTACGAGGGAAGGTAAGGAATTGCCATCTAGCTCTGCACTAGATTCTCCTTCCGTTATTAGTAAGCTTGCGACACCTAAACCTGCTACTGCTATGAATTCTGATATGTCGCATGTTATTGCTGATGCCACTTCTGCTATGCATGATAAAACTACCTCTGTGCGTGATACTACTTTGCCATTAGCTGAATTTCTTCATGAACAACTTGCTAGATTTAGGGGGAATGAAAATATTGAAGAACCTATTATTGATGATAATGATGATGAAGGTCCCCCCAATGATTATGTACTACCTGTTGTTCCTAAGGGTTATGTTATGAATGAAACAACTGCTATGAAAATTCTTGCTTGCAATGATAGAAATGATCTTAAGAAATTATTAGCTAAATGGAAGCAGCTGTCTCTTAATGCTAGAATGAAACCCGACCCTGCTTTTTCTACTTCACCTATCTGTGTTACCGATAAGGATTATGAATTCTCTGTTGATCCTGATATTATTACTTTAGTTGAATTTGATCCTTTTTATGGCCTTGAATCTAAAACTGTTGTGGCACATCTTACCAAGTTGAATGATATAGCTACCCTGTTTACTAATGATGAGAAGTCTCTCTATTTATATATTCTTAAGATATTTCCGTTCTCATTAAAGGGTGATGCTAAGACTTGGTATAATTCTCTTGGTCCTGGTTGTGTGCGTACGTAGTCCCCAGGATATGATTTATTACTTCTCTGCTAAATATTTCCCTGCTCATAAGAAACAAGCTGCCTTGCGGGAAATATATAGTTTTGTGCAAATCAAAGAAGAGAGTCTCCCACAAGCTTGGGGGAGGATTCTCCGGTTACTTAATGCTTTTCCTGATCATCCTCTTAAGAAAAATTAAATACTTGATATCTTTTATAATGGACTAACCGATGCTTCCAAGGACTACTTGGATAGTTGTGTTGGTTGTGTTTTCAGGGAAAGAACAGCCGATGAAGCTGAAATACTGTTGAATAATATGTTGGCTAATGAAAATAATTGGACTCTTCCTGAGCCAGTTCCTGAAGTAATTTCTGAACCAATTGAGCCAACTCCAGAGCCTATTCCTAAACCCACTCCGAAGAAGAGAGGTGTTTTATTTCTCAGTCCTGAAGATATGCAAGAGCAAAAGAAATCAATGAAAGAAAAAGGTATTAAAGCTGAAGATGTTAAGAATTTACCTCCTATTGAAGGAATACATGGTCTTAATTTACTGTCTGAAGAACCACATTGTCTTGATAACCCGACACAGGTAGTAAAGGTAAATTCTCTCTATAGATATGATAAAGTTGAAATACAATCTACTAAATTTCATAGCCCATGCTTAGATGAATTTGATGACTTTATGGCTAGACAAGAAAGTTTTAATGCTTATGTTGGTAGAGAGTTAAAGAATAATGCTTTCGAGATAGGACGCATAGGTGATAATATGGCTAGAGTTAAAGATGAACTTCACCGTGTGAGCAAATATGCTTCTATGGTTGCTACTCAGGCTGAGCAAGTACTCAAAGCTCAAAATGATTTGCTTGATGAATTGAATAATAAAAATGACTTTGCTGTTAGAGTGGCTACTAGAACTGGTAGAATGACTCAGGAACCTTTGTATCCTGAAGGCCACCCTAAGAGAATCTAGCAAGATTCTCAGAGAAATGATTTAGAGGCACCTAGTTCTTCTAAAAAGAAGAAGAAGAAAAATGATAGAACATTGCATGCTTCTAGTGAACCTACTGTAGACACACCTGAGAATCCCAATGATATTTCTATTTTTGATGCTGAAACACACTCAGGTGATGAACATGAACCTAGTGATAATGTCAATGATAATGTTCATGTTGATACTCAACCTAGCAAAAACAATGATGTAGAGATTGAACCTGTTGTTGATCTTGATAACCCACAATCAAAGAATCAACGTTATGATAAGAGAGATTTTGTTGCTAGGAAGCACGGTAAAGAAAGAGAACCATGGGTTTAGAAACCCATGCCCTTTCCTCCTAAACCATCCAAGTCAAAGGATGGTGAGGATTTCGAGCGCTTTGCTGAAATGATTAGACCTATTTTCTTACATATGCGCTTAACTGATATGCTTAAAGTAAATCCTTATGCTAAATATATGAAGGATATCATTACAAATAAAAGAGAGATACCGGAAGCTAAAATTTCCACCATGCTTGCTAATACACTTTTAAGGGTGGAATACCAAAGAAACTCGGAGATCCGGGTGTTCCAATTATACCATGTTCCATTAAAAGAAATTATGTTAGAACTGCTTTATGTGATCTTGGAGCCGGTTTTAGTGTTATGCCTCTCTCTTTATATCGTAGACTTGAATTGAATAAGCTGACACCTACTAAAATATCTTTGCAAATGGCTGATAAATCAACTGCTATACCTGTCGGTATTTGTGAGGATGTGCCTGTTGTGGTTGCAAATGTCACTATCTTAACTGCAGGGGCTGTTATTGATTGCAACAAAGGCAATGTCACTTTTCATGTTAACGGTAATGAGCACAAGGTACACTTTTTGAGGAAACAATCTCAAGTTCATAGCATCAATTCTATTGAAAAAGTTCCAACTATTATTTTTGGAGATTTTGAATTTCCTCTCCCTACTGTCAAGAAAAAGTATGATATTCTTATTGTTGGGGATTTTCATATCCCCGTTGAGGTAACATAGTGTTATTCCAAATTTCTCCGGTTCCGTGTTATTCGGAATGAGTTTGTTAACAAGACTTGATCAACCTTGTTAGTGGATTCATTGTGATGATCACGAGATGGATGAAACTAGAAGGCACAACCTTCTGTACCCTCTTTTTACTTTATGTTATTTAGAATAAATAAAGCAAAAATAGTATTATCCGTCTGTTTTCTGAATTATCTGTGCATTAAAAAATAGTCCGAAAATAAAAGTCCTCCAAATGCCCTGCAAATTTAGTACGGTTTTTTCTGGAATATTTGAGGATTTTAGGCACTGAAAACACTACAGGAGGGGCAAGCACCAGGACACGAGAGGGGAGGGCGCCCCCCTGTAGGGCGCGCCCCCTGTCTCGTGGGCCCCTGGCGGGTCCCCTCCACTTATGCCAGCACCCACACACTTCATCTTCTACCCAAAAAAATCCCCATCCAGCTCAAGCCCGAGTTCTAGCTCGTTTTGCTGCGATTTTCGATCTCTTAGCTCAAAGCTCCATTCGCAAAACTGCTTTGGGAGATTGTTGCTTGGTATGTGACTCCTCCATTGGTCCAAATAGATTTTGTTCTAGTGCTTTATTCATTGCAAATTTTTGCTGCATAGGTGACCATGTTCTTGAGATTCAATGTTAAATTGTTGAGGTCCCAAGCAATTCCAATGCATGATATAGGCTCTAGGCACTTGTAGGAGTAGTTGCTATCAATCTTGTTTAGTTTTATTCACTTTTATTTTGAAGTTACTAAAATTTCAGAAATTTTCAGAAAATGTTAAGGAGGTTCTTTAAAGGCTCTTCTAGCCAAAGCTCCACGGAAAAACAAGACAAAGAGAAGGAAAAACCCAAGTATAATCTTCCTTGCTTAGCGGAAGTACGGTCATGTGAATGGTCGCGTGAGGATTTCTTGAAAGAAGCTGGAATTCATGAAGACTTTTATGCTTTAATCGGGACTGCAGGCCTCACCGGTTTCATGAATGACCGAATCGATCAGTATCTCTTACTTACCAATACTTTCGTGCAAAACTTTTATTATTATCCTAAGAAGTCACCGCCTGCAGTATCATTTAATTTATATGATGAATTCAAAGAAATGTCTTTAAATCATTTTTGCGCGGTATGTAGGATACCTTATGAGGGAGAATTAGAGGGACCCCATCGTGAAGATGTGGATGGCTTCGTTAAAACTATTGCTGTAGAAGAGCCAAAGAAGGGCTCTGAGGCAAAAGTCTCTAGCCTACACTTTCCTGTTTTACGCTACTTTGCCATATTTGCTAGTAGATGCTTGATTGGTCATGGAAATAGTGGAAATTTGAGCATTCCAGATATTATCATTCTTCAACATGCTTTGCTTGGGGACAATACTTTTAGTATGGGTGCCGTCGTTGCTAAATGGCTTGCCCTTCATCATACAAAAGGCCCCATATTTGGAGGTATCTATGCTGCACGTCTTGCTGAACATTTTCAGATACCCATTAGGCACCTTGAGGAGGAGGAGACAAAATTACCTCCTCACATTTTAGATTACAAGAGCATGGTAGCACACAAGTTTATTGTTGACAACGAAGAGAAGATGCTCCTGTATAGACTTAGATTCCATAAGAAACACTTTGAGTTTATTATTTTGCCTGCACCTCTGTTATTTGATTTGCTTGCAAAAAGTCGTCTTGTCACGCCGGAGGCAGTGAACAACCATCTAGCACAAGCTTTTACTCCGGAACCTGAACCTGAGCCGGAACCTGAATTGGACCCTTATCGTGCATCATTTTTCCAGTGGGATCCGGAGATGACCAGCCAGTGGTATCTTGATTACACCTCCCACTACACCGGGGAGAGTAGCGGCGGTCCTTGGTATTAAACCAACTTAGGCCAAAAGCCTAAGCTTGGGGGAGTACATATTTTTCACCGACTTTACATTCATGTTCACACACTAGTCGTCGGTGCTCATACAATTTCATTGTATTATCCATGCTAGTTTAAATTTCTTTTTCTAGTTTTCTTCTTGTGTGTTTGATAAACCTTAAGAAAAACCAAAAAAATTAGTTTATTTAATTTCCTTGCTTGTACTAGAAATTAAAATGAAAAACCCAAAAAGATTTCTCGTTCTTCTTTTACTTTTTGGGAGCTTTCCCGTGTAAATAGTTTTATTTTCTTTTCTTTATTTTGGGGGTCGAGAAGACTATATTGAAAATGCTTAGTGGCTCTTGCGCATGATCGTTTATTTAACTTAGAGCCCATATTACTTGTTTCTCTCTTGAGTTGAATGCTTGCAGATTCCAGCTTAGTCCAATGCATGTGCACTCTTATTATTATACACACCGTTCGGTCGTGCAAGTGAAAGGCAATAATGATGATATATGATGGACTTATTGGGATGAGAAAAGCTGGTATGCACTTGACCTCTCTTATTTTTGTAAATATGATGATTCATCGTTCCTGAGTCAGCCATTATGAAGTAAACATATTTGCAATGACATTTAGAGATTATAGTTGCCTGTGCCATGCTTGATTAACTATGAGTTATAATGGTTTACCTTGCGTACCAACATGCTATTAGAATGATTATGATGTGGTATGATGGGATGGTATCCTCCTTTGAATGTATTAAGTGACTCGACTTGGCACATGTTCACGCATGTAGTTGAATCAAATCAACATAGCCTTCATGATATTTATGTTCATGGTAGATTATATCCTACTCATGCTTGTACTCGGTGTAAATTAATTTTAATGCATGTTTACGACTATTGTCGCTCTCTCAGTTGGTCGCTTCCCAGTCTTTTGCTAGCCTTCACCTGTACTAAGCGGGAATACTGCTTGTGCATCCAAACTCCTTAAACCCCAAAGTTGTTCCATATGAGTCCACCATACCTTCCTATATGCGGTATTTACCTGCCGTTCCAAGTAAATTTGTATGTGCCAAACTCCAAACCTTCAAATGAACTTCTGTTTTGTATGCTCGAGCAGCTCATGTTTCATCTAGGGCTACCTATATCTTCCATGCTAGGTGGGTTATTCTCAAGAGGAGTGGACTCCGCTCCTCATTCATGAGAAAGGGCCGGTAACCGGGACGCCCCGTCCCATGATCCAAAAAGATCAAAGCAAATCAAAAGAATTAAACAAAACTCCCCCAGGGCTGTTGTATGTTGGAGGCACTCGTTGTTTCGAGCCAGCCATGGATTGATGCTTGTTGGTGGTTGGGGGAGTATAAACCTTTACCATTCTGTTTGGGAACTGCCTATAATGCATGTAGTATGGAAGATACATCCATCTCATAGTTGTTGCGTTGACAGCGGAAGTATGCCACTCAAAATGTTATTCAATCTCTATTTTAAAATCAAGCTCTGGCACCTCTACAAATCCCTGCTTCCCTCTACGAAGGGCCTATCTATTTACTTTTGTGTTGAGTCATCACCCTTCTTATTAAAAGCACCCGCAGGAGAGCACACTGTCATTTGCATTCATTATTATTGGTTTATATTGGGTATGACTTGACTGGATCTCTTTTACCACGGATTACAATGTTTATTCAGTCCTTGATCTTTAAAGGTGCTCTGCATTTATGTTTTGCGGTCTCAGAAAGGGCTAGCGAGATACCATTTTGTTATATCATGTTATGATTATTTTGAGAAAGTGTTGTCGTCGATGTCAAAACCGGCGGATCTCGGGTAGGGGGTCCCGAACTATGCGTCTGGGCGGATGGTAACAGGAGACAAGGGACACGATGTTTTACCCAGGTTCGGGCCCTCTTGATGGAGGTAAAACCCTACGTCCTGCTTGATTAATATTGATGATGTGTATTACAAGAGTGGATCTACCACGAGATCAAGGAGGCTAAACCCTAGAAGCTAGCCTATGGTATGATTGTTGTAATGGATGTTGTGTCCTACGGACTAAAGCCCTCCGGTTTATATAGACACCGGAGAGGGCTAGGGTTACATAGAGTCGGTTACAATGGTAGGAGATCTACATATCCGTATTGCCAAGCTTGCCTTCCACGCCAAGGAAAGTCCCATCCGGACACGGGACGAAGTCTTCAATCTTGTATCTTCATAGTCTTGGAGTCCGGCGGACAATGATAGTCCGGCTGTCCGGACACCCCCTAGTCTAGGAGTCCCTCAGTAGCCCCGAAACCTGGCTTCAATGACGATGAGTCCGGCACGCATAATGTTCGGCATTGCAAGGCGGGTTCCTCCTCTGAATAATCCATAGAAGATTGTGAACACCTGGATAGTGTCCGGCTCTGCAAAATAAATTCCACATTCCACCGTAGAGAGAATAATATATACACAAGTTCAATCTGCTGACGTATTTTGCGGCGTGACGTCACACCACTACCAAGCTTTTACTTGAATCATTTTTTATTATACCACCTCAGCGCGTTTAGTGAAGCGGTTTCCTTGGCACGTCTTGTCGAAGTAGAGACCGTGTTCCCCTTATTCCGGGATTCTCATCAATATGGACGTGGGTAACCCAACCGCGCCCGTCGCCATGCCTCCTCTACCGAAGGCGAGTCCCGAACGGTCACGGAGACGGCTCTTGGTATTCTCCCTCTTTATAATAGGACCAAGGCTCGTTTCTTTTCTTCAATCTTCCATCGAATCCTCTCCTTGCTCCAAGTTCCAACACCCAGAGCCCCAGATTCGAGCGCTTCGGACCTTCAACAATGTCCGGCTCCGACCTTCAGGGCCGGTGGATGCCCTCCTCTGTTACGGAGGAGGACGTGCTAAAGCTGCGAGAAGCCAAGTACCTGACCTACGAGATTTCGCACAGGTTGCCCGCCGAAGGGCAGGCCATCCCCACCCCCGAGCCCGGCGAATATGTCGTCTTTGTATCCCACCTCCGTCGGGGTTTAGGCTTCCCGACGGATCCTTTTGTGAGAGGGCTCATGTTTTACTATGGGTTGGAATTCCACGACTTGGCTCCGGAGTCCAGCCTCCATATTTCCGCGTTTATTGTCGTCTACGAAGCCTTCCTCCGCGTCGCCCCCCACTTCGGCCTGTGGCTGAAAACCTTCAATGTGGAGCCGAAGATGATCGGGGGGCGTCAAGCAGAGTGCGGCGGGGCGGCCGTAAGCAAGAGGGCCAATGCCACGTGGCCCGAGGGCTCCTTCCAAGAGGAGCTCAGCTTGTGGCAGCAGGAGTGGTTCTATATCACCGCTCCGAAGGGCAGCAGGCAGAAGCCGCCGCCTCCATTCCGCTCGGGACCTCCACGACGGTTGATGTCGTGGGTCAACCAGGGGCTCAATTGGGGGCCGTCAAAAGACGTGCCCCTATTGCAGGGCCGGATTCGAGACCTCCAAACGAGGGAGATCGATCTGGTCGTGGTGATGCAGGTTATGCTAATTAGGCGTCTCCTGCCCTGCAAACGCCGTCCTCTCCGACTATGGGAATTTAATCCGGAGGGACCACAGATTGTCCAACACTTCATGGGTAAGACACCCGTGGAGATGTACAAATTATTCTTTGGACCTCAAGTGGCGTGTCCGGAATTGACCGAGGATGCCGGCCTAAGCTGCAATCGCCCGGATACTCAAGTAAGTAGCTCAGTGTTCGGACGTACCGTTTGTTTGCCTTTCTACAATTCGCCTTTTAACCCGTTATCCTTCAACAGGAGTGGATAGTGCAAGCAAAGCTGACACGGTGTCCGGCCCCCCTCCCAGAGACCGCGCCGGAGCCCGTGCTGGTCAGAATGTTGGAGGTTGCGCCTTCAGAAGGAGGCGAAGGGGAAAATAGGGGAGCTACTGCCTCATCCAAGGAGGCTCTTAAAGAAGGGGGGATCGAGAATCCCTCCCTCCAGGGGGAGAAGAGGACCGCCTCCGAAGACCCGGAGGCCAAAGCCCCTAAGCAGGGGAAGAAATCTTCACCAGAGGGTCCTGCGTCCGGGGAGGCCCCGGCCGCATAGTCTTCTCTAAAGAATCAACCCTCCAGCGAGCCGTGAGTAGAAAAAAGGGGGAGTTCATTAATAAGAAACATCCCTATTTGTGCTTCTGAGGATAGCCGAAATTTTTACCTTGTAGTTCGGATCTGCGACCTTCTTAGATGAGCTTGTCTTCGGGGGATCTCCGTCCGGAGATGATGGAGAGCGAGACGCCTGTCTGCTACACCGTCGGATAGGGCGGACGAGCCTGAAGTGTCGTCACGGAGGGTATCCCCGAGCCCGGCAGAGCCGAAGAGTTGGGCGCCGACTAGTGTTCGGCTGAAGGATCTGCTTGAGAAGGCGTCCATCTCAGAAGATCACCATGCATTGATGAATATGGTGATTGGAAGGATTTCGTCCGCCGAAAGCGGATTGCATAATGCCGTCAGGAGTTTGCTGACGGGATTTGAGGTATGCAAAGATGACACACCTTTCGACAGTTTTGCACATGGAAGTGCGCCCTATATAGATAGTAGACCCTGAGACTCGGTAGGTTGTCGAAAGCGACAGCGTGCCGAGGATCAAAATCGTAGGTTTCAATCTTCGCCGTTCCTATGCAGGTGGCGGATCGTCCGGGGGCCAGCCGGACTGATGGAGTTGCTGAATTAATGCGGCAACTCGATGTTGCGGATGCGGACATCGCGCTAGTCCACAAGCGGCTTGACGAGTCGCAAGGTAAATTGTGTCTCCGCAGTCACCTATTAAGGGAGCAAAATCCTACCGCTTACAATATTTATGCTTGACGCAGTTGGTGCTGCTGCTGTGGAGAGCCTTCAGGCAGAACTTGCTCAAGCCAAGGAGCAAGCCAGAAGGAGTGATGCGGCTGCCTCGAGGGCGGCCAAGGAGTTGGAAGCCGAAAGGGCTGCACACTGCCGAAGCAGGGAAGAGATGGCCGAATTGGCCGTTAAATTGAAGGATGCTACCGACCGCAGTGAGGCTGTTGAAAAGGAGCGCATATCGAAGCGAGAAGATCTGGGGAAGGCCACCGCCGAAGCCAAGGATGCCCGTTCTGCAAGGCGGGCTATGAAGGGGGAGATGCGTCAGGCCGGAGACATTGTGGCTGGCAAGACTTTTCTGCTATGCCGCAGGTTTACAGATCCTAAGTATGCTCAACTTGGCCAGCTGTGGGGTCTGGAGGATCCTTTTATGGACTTAGCGGCAAGTGCAGCGGATGCTATTGTGCACTTCTGGAGCCAAAAGGATCACAAGACGGAAGAGCTGTTTTGGTCTCAATTCCATAGTCCTGATTGTTCACATCCGCTGACCGATCGGTTGGCCGAATGGGCTGAGCTGAATAGGTTGTCCGGGCTTGCCATGACGGATATCGTGATGCATGTCTGGCCGGATAGGCCCAAGCCGAAGAGCTATTTTGGCTTGTTGCAGCAATTTCTTGGGGCGGTGCCGCATATCAAGTCAATGAAGCGGTCAGCCTGCATGGAGGGTGCGCCGATGGCCCTCGCCCGTGTGAAGACACATTGGACAAAGATGGATGCCACCGCTGTTGCGACCCAGGGTTCGGACGGAAGCCGGTTACCCGCCGAGCACTATTTTGGGGAAGTTATGCATGGTGCTCATGTAATAGAGTCGCAGTGCTCGAAAAATGTCACGTTCAAATGAACGTTTTATCCTGTAAAACAATGTTTATAACATAAGCGCTTTCTGTACTTGTGCGTTCAAGTATTGAAATATCTCCTGAGCGGCCGTTTATGCATACGTATGTATAACCTGAAAGATTGCAGTCGTCGGCTTCACCCCCACGCACAAGGTGCGGGGGTGTTCGCAAAAATAGCGCATTTTCACACTTCATCTGACGTCTCGGTCCTGTTTAAGGAGGTGGTAGCGTAGCAAACGAGGCAACCGGACTATAATGCTTTATCACTTTCACTTAGCCATTGGAGTTCGAGGGTGGGGCTATGATATAGCCCCTGGGGGCACCGCGCTCTCCGAATTCAGGGCATGTATGTGCCTGACCAGGAAACGGTCCTTCGTCAAAGCGGAGGAATTCAAAACATTCCGGTGGTCGATCGAGTGGTTGACCAGTCTCTCGTTGTATCATGACAGTCAGTTTTCGGCTTTCTCTACTGAGGTGCTTACCCAGCCGAACTGGGGCACAATCGCAGTAGTTCTCCTGGTGCCGCGTTAGCCGATGATACGGAATGTAAGGCAGCAAAACACAGGAGCCGGGCAAACCCAACATTTGACCAAAGACATGATTCGGAGCTGATGCATATAAGGCCTAACTCGAGACGCCGAACACTCCCTAAGGTGTTCGGTCTTTTATAATAACGGGCGAAACAATGCCCTAAGCCCCTTGTTTCCAGGTACGGGCGAGGTCCTCTGACGGGGCCGATGCCAAAACTTCAGTATCCTCTCTGGTTATCATGAAAAACCGGGGGATTATAGCAACAAGAGACAGTAAAAAAGGTTTACACAGGGTCTTAATCTGAAAAGAATCCTAGCAACGGGTCCCTACTGCACGTCTGCGCCTGTGTCTCCGTTGTGCCGTTATCCTGGACGGGTGTGCACGGTGTTCATCTGTAAAAAAGAGAGGAACTTAGAAAGAAATCGTGCGAAAAGTGCATAAAGATTAAAATGATAATAAATTAATAAAGTTGAGCCTGTATTAGCCCATTGTTGCTTATATGCGCAGCCCCCTGTGAAGGGGTGTGCGGCTAGGGAGCCCCTAGCTTATTTATGCCGGACTCGTCTATCCGTGTCCGGGGTCTTTGAATGACCCTCTTAATGAAATGATGCCTCGTGGACCGGGCATTTTGAGTGCAAGAGACGCGTAATGTGGTATTGCGTTGAAGCGGACAAAAGCTTCACGCCCCAGTAGTGCTTGATAGCTACTTTTGAATGGGGCGACATGGAAGATTAGCTTTTCGCGTCGGAAGTTGTCCGGTGACCCGAACACAACTTCTAGTAATAAGGAGCCTGTGCACTTGGCGTAAGGGCCTGGCGTCACTCCTTTAAAGGGAGTGCGGCTATGTCGAATTTTAGTAAGGTCTATCCCCAACTTGCGGATTGTGTTCGGATATAGCAGGTTTTAATCGCTGCCGCCGTCCATCATGACTTGTGTAAATTGTAGTCCGTCGATTATAGGATCCAATATCAGAGCAGTACATCCTGCATTCCGAATGCTTCTGGAATAATCCAGGTGGTCGAAAGTGACTGGTTTTGACATCCAACTTCAGGGTTCCGCATTGTTTTTCCGTAATATCACATGAAGTGAGTTTACTGTTTTGACTTCTTGTGGGAAAGTCTTTTGTTTTCCGGTGCTCTGCTGAGGGGTTATCATCATCCTCGCTTGATGCGTCGAGCCCCTTGTGTTCGGCGTTTAGTCGGCTGGACTATTTCAAAACCCAACAATCTCGGTGGGTGTGGTTTGCAGGCCTTCCGGGGGTACTGTGGATTTGACATATCCGATCCAAAATTTTGTTTAAGTTGGATAGCTCATCACTGTTATCCTTAAGAGGCAGTGTTTTGTTGTTTGGCCGCGAGCTTTTGAATCCGGCGTTGACCGCCGTATTCTTTGGGCTTTTTTCTTTATTCCGGCGCTGATCCTTTGTGCGCCGTGATTTTCCGTTTCCATCTCTAATCTCGGATGTACTCGGGTCGCTGGTGCTGCATCTTGCTAGCCAGCTGTCCTCCCCTGCGCAAAAGCGGGTCATGAGGCTTGTTAACGCAGACATTGTCCTCGGTTTCTCTTGGCCGAGTTGTCTGGCGAGCCATTCGTCTCGGACGTTCTGTTTGAAAGCTGCTAAGGCTTCAGCGTCCAGACAGTCGACTATTTGGTTCTTTTTAGTAAGGAACCTGTTCCAGAATTTGTGCGCTGACTCTCAGGGCTGTTGAGTTATATGACTTAGATCGTCTGCATCCGGAGGGCGGACATAAGTCCCTTGAAAATTTGCTCTAAACGCGTCCTCGAGCTCTTCCCAACTTCCAACAGTGTTTTCTAGGAGGCTTTTGAGCCAGTGCCGAGCTGGCCCTTTGAGCTTGAGGGGTAGATATTTTATGGCGTGGAGATCATCTCCTCTAGCCATATGTATGTGTAGTATGTAATCCTCTATCCAGACTCCAGGGTCTGTTGTTCCGTCGTATGCCTCTATGTTTATGGGTTTGAACCCTGCTGGAAATTCATGATCCAGCACCTCATCGGTGAAACATAGTGGGTGTGCGGCACCCCTGTATTTGGGTGTGCCGCTGTCTTCGAACACTTGACGTGTTGTGATGCTTCCCGGGGCCCTCTTTTTTGGCCCGTAAATGGACCTGGCTGGGCCACCTGTTTTCCCAGGATCATGAGTCAGTTTGAGTGTGGCGCCGCTGGCCGCTTTTGGCCTGTCATCTGGTCATCTATCCGGCCATGCGGCTTCTTTAATTTTTGACTGTGGTGGCTCTATGGCTTCCTCGTCAAATTCTGGCAGCAGCTTGCGCTTCGGGTAGCTCTTTGATTGATGGCCATTGCCATATTTGTCTGCGGTTTTGAGTACTTTGCTCCACCTCATTCTGAGTATATCTTCCGCTGTTTTGAGCTTCCGTTTTTCCTTCTTCAAGCTTCTTGCGGTGGCGACGAGTCTTCCGTGAAGGTTCTTATGCTCCGGTGGTGTGTCCGGCGTGAGGTCGTCCGGACTGTTGGTTTCGCCGGGGATAGATTGATTATCCGATTCGTCTTGTTCGGACGGTTGCTTGGTTGCGTGTTCGTCGTCCACTGGTTTGCCCTGCTCTAACGCTGGGTCATTAGGAATGCTGTCTTTGCCGAGGCGGGGCTTAGGGCGGCGCTTGCGTCGCCATTTTGGTTGTTTATCGGCGGGATTATCCTTTGTCACGCCCCTTTGTTCCTCGTCGTCGCTTCCTTTTGGGGTATCCACCATATATACGTCATGCATTGGGGTGGTCCTCCAGTGCCCAGTAGGCGCTGGTTCTTGATCGTCTCCGGCATCATCGTCCATACCGCCGATTTCCTTGGAGTCGTAGTCTAGTATGTCGGTTAAATCGTCGACAGTGCCTAGAAAGTGGGTGGTGGGTGGGCTTTGAATTTCTTCGTCGTCCGCATCCCAACCATCCTGGCCGTAGTCCGACCAGGTGTCAGGACCCCGACTCAATGCCACATCGATCTAGCATGTAACACCTCATATCACTTTGCGGCCTCACGCACGGTATTCCCACGGGTGTCGCCTTACCTTTGCCCGGGACCGTTTGCGCCTTTTGGTACACGTATATGACAGTGTCGCTAGCATCCATATGATAAGGAGCCCGGGCTGACATGGCTAGTCGTAAACCCAAAGTGGCACGAACTTACAGGGACAGGCATCCATGACCCAGCATCGAACGTGTCGGTCATCAGCGAGTGAATCCAGGCTGTAGCACTGGGCTAGCAGGACTCTGGTGAACCGGGCTGTAGCGGGCTAACAGGACTCCGGTATTCATCGCGTGACATTTCCCCGAAGGGACAGACACAGGAACGAAGAAGGACACATGCCGGCCAGCCTAAGTGTTCCGAAGCAGTAGCAAGCTACCATGGCTCAGTGGAAACACTAGGAGACATTTCCCGGTAAGAGAGGCTACTAAGGATAAACAACTAGATAACCAGATCCCACACATACCAAACATTTCAATCATACACACAATATGCTCGATATGTGCAAATACAAGAAGGCATCACAACATGACTCTACGACACAAGTATTTATCCAATAGGCTCCGAGGAGCGAGATATTACAAACATGGGTCTCATGACCCAACAATCAGAGCATACAAGTCAAGCACATGCGGAAGCTTAACATGTCTGAGTACAGACATCTAGAAATGAAAAAGGCTGAGAAGCCTGACTATCTACCAGATCCTGCCGAGGGCACAAGATCGTAGCTGAGGTAACAAGCTAAACGTCGAAGCCCACGTGGAACTACTAGTGAGACTGAAGTCTCTCTGCAAAACATAAAATAGGCAAACGTGAGTACAAATGTACCCAGCAAGACTTACATCAGAACTAACTACATATGCATCATTATCAACAAAGGGGATGGTGGGGTATAACTGCAGCAAGCCAGCTTTGACTCGGTGGCTATCCTGAACTACGATTGCAAGTAACTCTTTGAGGTGGCGCACACGAGTCCACATATTCACCATATCAATACACCACGATGGATCCGCTCTCGTCTCCCTACGAGAACGCCATCCATAGCACTCACGCTTATCTTGCGTATTTTAGAGTATCCACTTTCACTTGTCTATGAACTGATATAAGCAATCCAGAAGTCCTTTTACGCGGACACGGCTATTCGAATAGATTAGGTTAACCCTGCAGGGGTGTACTTCTTCATACACGCTCTCACCACTTACCGTCGTTTACACGACATGTACTCGGCAACCTTCAAGCGGAAGCCCAACGTGGGTGTCGGCCACGACCTACCTAATCACCTAAGTCTCTAGTCCAGGTTTATCGCCTATTCGGGTTCCATCCATGAGGAGATCCGGCCGGAGTTTCGCTCACAGCCCCAAACGATGTGAACAGGGTTCCCGAGACACCAAACGGGCGCCCGGTACACCATGCCACGTGCCTACCGCATCACAGCCCACCCCTACGGTCAGCGCTGCGCACGGCCTCTAGCATACTACAAACACCAGAAACTACTTGCAACTCCTGGACAGAGGACAAGGGTGATTAAGAAGCCGAGAGGGTCCATTGGTTTCGGGCCCAATGCGTGGTAGTAGCTGAATCATGGATCACAAACATAGAACTCAGTTCCTGAGGACGGCTGCAATGAGACAACCCACCATGTACTCCTACATGGCCTCTCACCGCTACCTTTACCAAAACGTGTTCACACACTTAGCTCACACACAGTAGGACATGTTCACACGCCTCTGATTCATCCCCGATGAATCAGACCTGACTCAACTCTAAGCAGTAGCAGGCATGACAAACAAGCAAGAATGAGTAGGCACAACAGGGCTCAAACAACTCCTACTCATGCTAGTGGGTTTCATCTATTTACTGTGGAATGACAGGTCATGCAAAGGATAAAGGGGTTCAGCTACCGCAGCAAGTAACAGATGAATCGTTGTTGTCCTAATGCAGTAAAAGAGAGTAGGAGCGAGAGAGTGGGATTGTATCGGAATGAACAAGGGGGTTTTGCTTGCCTGGCACTTCTGAAGATAACATTGAGTCTTCATCAGTGTCAACGATCACAACGTCAGAACATCGTCTACCGGGAGGGAACAGATACCGGCAACAAAGAAGAAATACAATCAATGCAATGCACAATATGATGCATTCTCATGACATGGCAATATGAATGTGTTTTGAGCTAATGCAACTAGCAACAGATTAAATGAAGTTGGTTTGAATACAAGATTCAAATTCAAACTCCATATGTGATTATCCAAATGCCATTTAATTGATTTGTGCTAAACAGCAGCTATAAGTTGTTCTAACATGCATGAAAATGGTACAGATGGATTCCTTGAATTTTTCTAATAATTTTTCATATATAAATTATTTAATTTGGAGTTACGGTTGAATTTCTATGATTTATTGAAGTTTTAATCATTTTCTGAAATTCCTGAATAAAAATAAATCCAGAAAACCTATTACTGTGTCAGCATGACTTCATAGTGACGTCAGCAAGTCAACGGCTTTGTCCAGGTCAAATCTGACCTGTGGGACCCACATGTCAGCTGCACAGTGATTTAACAGAGTTTAATTAACTTAACTAAATTGTTAGCCGGGTTAATTAAACGGTAGGGCCCACCTGTCAGTGGCCCTAGGCCTGGGTTAGCAGGGTGGTTAGGCCCTAATGACCGGCCACGTCGGATTTGCCGGCGGTTGGACGACGGCGACGACCCAGAGCGGCGGTGGCTCGCCGGACTTACGCCAGAGGCGACGGATCGACGCGCCAAGGGCACCAGGAGGTAGCCCGTGCCCGTGCGCATCTAGGGGGACCAACGGGAGGTGCGGGGGTGGCCGGGGTTCACCAGAATGGAGCCCGAGGCGGCGGCCGGAGCTCGGGGGTTCGCGGGACCGGCGCTGCGGTGCACGGGAGGACGAGTGGTTAGGTGCTTTGGGTTCCTAAGGTTGCGGTGAGCACGCTGGTGGGCTCGGGAGCAAGCTGCGGTGGCTGTGGCCACGGCCATGCCATGGCCGGCGGCGAGGAGCAATCGGCTCCGGTGAAAAGGGCGGCTAGAGTACGGGAACGAGCGCGAGGAGGAGGGGGAATGGAAGAGTAGCTCACAGCGGATCTGGTGGAGGCAACGGCGAGGCCGGGGAGGGGCTGGAGCTCGCGAATCCTCGAAAGTTCGCCGGCGGCCGAAGGTTTGGGGAGAGCTTGAGGGCGACGCTGCAGGGCTTCCGGAGGGCCGTGGATCGGTGGGGAGGAAGAGGGGGTCGGGGCAGAGCTTCCTGGGGCGTCGGTGAGGCGTCGGGTGGCCGGTGGCCACGGTGGTTCTCGTCGGCGGTGGCGGGCGCGTTCGGTGAGGAGAACAGAGGAGGGGGAGAGTGTTCCGGGGAGAGAGAGGAGAGGGGCACGGGGAGAGTAGGAGAGGGTCGAGGGGGCCGCGTGGCGTCACCGGGGCGTCGAGGAGGAGCCAAGCAGGCTGGGAGGGAGGAGGTGGCCGGGGCGCGTGGCCGCGCGCGCCACCGAGCAGCTTCGGGGCGAGGGGGAGGAAGACGACAGGGGGAGAAGCGGCGGTGGGCTGGGCCGGCTGGAGGAGCTGGGCCAGGTGGGCTGAGGTGAGCGCCAGGTAAGTTTTCTCTCTCCCTCTTTTATTTCTATTTAATTCTCTTTTCTATTTTCTGTAGTTTGTTTTGATTTAGTTTTAGACACTAAATCATTTTTATTGCTTCTGATATTTATGGTAGGGACTAGTAGGATTATTCCAAAGCCCTTCATCAAGATCAGAATTATTGGACATCTATTAATTAATTTAGAAATATATATCCAATTCAAATAGTTATTTATTTAATTCAAAGGCCCAAAATAATTAACTCTGAGATACCAAAAATATTGTTTTGAGTTTTACCTCTTCGCAATATTTCCAGAGACTAAGAGGAACATTTTCTTGGACTTCTTTGAGGAGATTTTAATGTTGATCATTTTAGAAGGTTTCTGAGGCTTTGAAAATTCCTCAATTCAAATTTCATTTGAATTAAAACATGATGCTCACATGAGGTCTAGCCTAGTGCATAACAGGACCAGGGATGTGACAACTCACCCCCACTAAACAAAAATCTCGTCCCGAGATTCAAGCGTAGGGTAAGGTGAAGGGGAAACGCAACTAGTATAATCTTCACGATCTAGGGTGCACTTCATAAGAGCGTTGATTCGATCACCATCATTGTCTCGAAGTCTTTCTCTGAGAACTCCAACTAACATGACAAGAAGAGGGAAGGAAAACTCTAGAAGAATTAATCTTCTCAAAGAACGAACAACTCAGGATTAACTCACGGAATGGGACATAGCAACATCTCTCGAGCTGAGAGACGAAGCACACCTCTAGAGGAATGGAGTGGAACAGATGACGAAAGTTCACTAGGTAGACAACGATTCCACACCTAAGAAGGTGGTGAACGGTTGTCAACGTAGCGAGGAGTTGAGTTGCCATGATACCTCAGCGAGACATCCTGGAGGGGGGGTGATTCGTAGATATATCCCCTTAAGTGGCAAAAGAATTACCTTTGATTCAGAGATCATTGAAACTCTTTAAACCAGCCTAGGACAATTCTCGAGCGATCGTTTGGAGGGGGTCGGTAGAATGGCATACTCGGACTTGGATGATGTGGATTACCTTGTTGAAGACAACGTAATGGATGAATTTGCTTATCACCGGAAATGGAAGAGACCCATGGTAGAATGGCACATTGGCGGTGCAAGCTGGGAACAAAACGCAAATGCTGGGAATGATTCTGGTAACTGGGGAAGAACCCAACAATAGAGAGTGAATTCACTGTTTGAGAAGGTCATATCATTGCCGAGGGAACTGAGAGCATCCCAATTAGAGCCGATGATAACACGTAGCGCTTGTGCGTGCTCTCAAGAACTTGAGCATTTCCACAATGGTCAAGGTTTTATCAACAACCGCGTCAAGGGTGCTGACAACACAACATACTACCATGATGAATAGCGATGGACGATGCAGATGCGAAGGAGGATAACACTTTCTCAGATTTCACCTTAGGGAGGCCAAGCAAATAAAATCTGGATGATCGACCGAGAGACATTTAGCACTCTGCTTCTAATGTTCTCCTTGATGTGCTAGCGTAATCCACCCATAGATATGGTTTGATATCTAGAACATCAAGTAAAAAGGTCGGACTTCGGAACACAGAAATCCATAGGGGCAACTAGGGAGTAATCCTACGAAATCCCTATGGGGAGGTGGCCAACTTCCTCAAACAAGATACTATAATAATAGGTCTACCGGATGGGTGTGTTGGCCACGACATCCACCTTGCCGGTTATTGAGAGACCAATATTATAATTCTTGGGAAATGTTCCAACCATCACATCTGCCTGAGATTCAGATCTGGTTGGTGTCAGGATATCCCAGACTCATCAAGTCTAGAAAGAAAAATGAAAGTTTGCAACACAAATCGACGAGATAATGTTGTGGGATTCTCGGGGAGTGAGCTACGATAGTAAGCTCCAAAACATGAGCTGGTTCTGCTACAAACATGCGAACACGTTGTCCCATACAAGCATGGCCACGTAGCAGTCTTATAATTAAACACTACCGAGTTCAGGTGGAGAACCATCATCGAGGATATCGAAGTCTTTACGCAAGTCCATGGATTAGATCCCAAGCATAGACTTCTTTTCCTTGAACAAGTCAATCAGTGGCTTAGTGTGCTAGGGACACATATAGAATGAAGGTTGCAAGTCTCCAGACTACAGAATACTTCGCACGTGTGCATGACTGATTTGGGATGATTCCAAAGGAAACAAAACAATCTTTCTCAAATTCATGGCGGCAACTTTCACCAAATGCACGTGTATAAGAGGAAGTCACTCCTTTCATCAAACAAATACTTCATGAGCTAGCATGAAGAAAATGCTTTCAAAAGTTTCCAACACTAGCTTAATGTTCAACAACATCATGGAGGAGATAAGGATGTTGCCAATGGGCTCAACAACAATTCATCTAGGTTTCCTTTTAAAAGGAATTCCATAGTTAAGTGAACACGGTGATAGCATTGGTCAGACCAAAGATGTAATGGTGTATGCTCGAGGGATCAACCACGAATAAGACAACATTACGAGCATCGTTGGTACTGATTTGATTTGATGATAGCCCACACTCAAATCAAAGGATTGATAAGACAATAGGTCCAGCAACTGATCACAAGGACCAATCGATGAAGATATCATCCTTCTTCAGCACACCCTACACAAGAATATCCCTTTGGAACGAACTAAGTCAGGCAAGCTTTTATATTCCAACTCTCCAAGTTGTTGTCTAGCTTAACCAACTAGCTCAGGGATATCTAACACCGATTTTTGGAGAGAAGGTGGTTCACAAGAACCCAACTTGATCACGAGATCAACATAGCGGTCAGGCGACAACCTGGTGATACTTCCGAGAAGAAATTTGGAGTATCATGAACCACCGGTATGTTACTAAGATCGAGAACAATCTTACTTTTCAGGGCAAGACGATATGATCAAATAAGCAAGGATTGGCACTATCCTAACTCACTGATCGGAGAGTGCACCAGAAATAAGGACTAGGTAGCACAGTCAACCTTAGGGTGACGATTCAATAATCAACACGCTAAGAATGAGGTTATCGTCCATTTAACTACCAAGCAATGGAGTTGCTAGCAGTATTGATTTCACACGCCATGATTCATTTGTCGGCATTCCGGTTACAATTACACGGAAACCGAGAAATTATCAATGATGATCAGAAGTATTACTGCGTCAAGAATTCATAAGATGGTGTGCAATTCCCATAATATTCCTGATATAAAGATGGTAATACTTCAAGGTAGAACAGACCAGAAGCTGGATTGGCATTTTGATCTGTGGAATACAATTTCTTTGACCCAATCCTAGATATGGATGAGATTCTGGAGTTTGTTTCTCCTATTCATTCTGAAATAGAATGGCTTGGCGGACCACAAGGGTAATAGGCATCGACGAACGAATGCACGCATACTCTTGACTATCAATTGATAGGCGAGGGTCGGAAACAACTAAGATGGGACAACTCAAAAGAACATATGATTTTCTGAGTTGTGGATGCATGGATTAGCATGTCGAACGAAGTTCAACATATTTCTTCCGGATAACCCATGCAGAAAGGTAGAACTGGCAGAGCCACAATATATAATGGAGAACTCATCAAGAATAATCCTGTTGTGATATTTCAGTTCAACGAGGAACTTCTGCCATAAGTAGTTCATGGTATTTGGAAGAAGAAGATACCACGGACTTCAAGGACTATCGCAAAGGTTACTAATATCCTAAAGGCACTAGCAATTACTATCAACATGAAGTAGGTAGAGTGAATCTCGGGTTCAAGAACCCAGGAACAGAATACCTATTACTAAGTAGCATCACGGGATGCTTATGAGAATGATGGCCAGAATCATCACACTGGGAACACAAATCATGGCTAAATTACTAGATGATCCCCTAAGACACCTAGGGTCATAATAATATCTCCAACATATATGTCAAGGTAACGGAGTACCTCAACTCACTGATTAGTGTGGTTAATCTGGCCCAAAGGAACATTGAAACGGGAAGAAAGGATTTGCAAATGCATCAGACTACTTAGAAACCTGGGATGACTCGGACAGCATAACGGCTGTAAATGCTCAGAAAAGATTTGAGACATTCACAAAAATGGTGGCATAACCACTCAGAAGCACAATATCAAGGTTTCGAGATCAACAATTAACATACGGAAGTAGTAGGAACTGAACTGAGACTTAAATCCAACAATCTTATAAGTCCACTGATTAGTAACACGTGATCCTAATAGAAAGAAGGGATAGCCTAGTTCTTAATCCCCGTAGAAGAGAAGATGATGACTCAGATCAGAAGGGCATGAGGTAAAGGAGTAAAAAGAGTCTTACGTTCCATCCCACAATCAATTCCCTTACATAACTAAAGAATTTCTAGACTCAACTTCGACCAGTTTGGCTTGGTAATCCTACAGGCAGTCAAGCTCTGATACCAACGCTGTCAGGACCCCGACTCAATGCCACATAGATCTAGCATGTAACACCTCATATCACCTTGCGGCCTCACGCACGGTATTCCCACGGGTGTCGCCTTACCTTTACCCGGGACCGTTTGCGCCTTTTGGCACACGTATATGACAGTGTCGCTAGCATCCATATGATAAGGAGCCCGGGCTGACATGGCTAGTCGTAAACCCAAAGTGGCACAAACTTACAGGGACAGGCATCCATGACCCAGCATCGAACGTGTCGGTCATCAGCGAGTGAATCCAGGCTGTAGCACTGGGCTAGCAGGACTCCGGTGAACCGAGCTGTAGCGGGCTAACAGGACTCCGGTATTCATCGCGTGACATTTCCCCGAAGGGACAGACACAGGAACGAAGAAGGACACATGCCGGCCAGCCTAAGTGTTCCGGAGCAGTAGCAAGCTACCATGGCTCAGTGGAAACACTAGGAGACATTTCCCGGTAAGAGAGGCTACTAAGGATAAACAACTAGATAGCCAGATCCCACACATATCAAGCATTTCAATAACATACACACAATATGCTCGATATGTGCAAATACAACATGGCATCACAACATGACTCTACGACTCAAGTATTTATTCATTAGGCTCCGAGGAGCGAGATATTACAAACAGGGGTCTCATGACCCAACAATCAGAGCATACAAATCAAAGCACAAGCGGAAGCTATCATGTCTGAGTACAGACATCTATAAATGAAAAAGGCTGAGAAGCCTGTCTATGTACCAGATCCTGCCGAGGGCACAAGATCGTAGCTGAGGTATCAAGCTAAACGTCGAAGTTCACGTGGAACTACTAGTGAGACTGAAGTCTCTCTGCAAAAACATAAAATAGGCAAACGTGAGTACAAATGTACCCAGCAAGACTTACATCAGAGCTAACTACATATGCATCATTATCAACAAAGGGATGGTGGGGTTTAACTGCAGCAAGCCAGCTTTGACTCGGTGGCTATCCTGAACTACGACTGCAAGTAACTCTTTTGAGGTGGCGCACACGAGTCCACATATTCACCATATCAATACACCACTATGGATCCGCTCCCGTCTCCCTACGAGAACGCCATCCATAGCACTCACGCTTATCTTGCGTATTTTAGAGTATCCACTTTCACTTGTCTATGATCTGATATAAGCAACCCAGAAGTCCTTTTCCGCGGACACGGCTATTCGAATAGATGATGTTAACCCTGCAGGGGTGTACTTCTTCATACATGTTTCCACCACTTAGCGTCTGCACACGACATGTGCTCGGCAGACTTCAAGCGAAACCCAGAAGTCCGGATTAGCTCTTATGAAGGAACTCCTTCTCCTTGAACAAATCAACCAATGGCTTGGTGTGCTAGGGATACATATAGATTGAAGGTTGCAAGTCTTCAAACCACAACATTCTTCGCACGTGTGTATGACTGATTTGGAATGATTCCAAAGAAAGCAACATTGACTTTCTCGAATCCACGGCGGCAACTTGCATCAGATGCACATGAATTAAAGGAAGTCACTACCTTCATCCCAAACATATGCTTCATGAGCTAGCATGAACAAATGCTTTCAAAAATTTCCAACACTAGCTTAATGCTCAACAAAATCATGGAGGAGATAAGGATGTTGTCAATGGGCTCAACAACAATTCATCCGGGTTTCCTTTTAAAAGGAATTCCATAGTTAAGTGAACACGGTGATAGCATTGGTCAGACCAAAGATGTAATGGTGTATGCTCGAGGGATCAACCACGAATAAGACAACATTACGAGCATCGTTGGTACTGATTTGATTTGACGATGGCCAACACTCAAATCAAAGGATTGATAAGACAATAGGTCCAACAACTGATCACAGGGACCAATCGATGAAGATATCATCTTTCTTCAACACACACTACACAAGAATATCCCTTTGGAACGAACTAAGTCAGACAAGCTTTTATCTTCCAACTCTCCAAGTTGTTGTCCAGCTTAACCAACTAGCTCAGGGATATCTAACACCGATTCTTGGAAAGAAGGTGGTTCTTAAGAAACCAACTTGATCACGGGCTCAACATAACGGTCAGGTGACGACCTGGTGATACTTCCGAGAAGATATTTGGAAAATCACGAACCACCGATATGTTACTAAGCTCGAGAACAATCTTACTTTTCAGGGCAAGACGATATGATCAAATAAGCAAGGATTGGCACTATCCTAACTCACTGATCGGAGAGTGCACCAGAAATAAGGACTAGGTAGCACAATCAACCTTAGGGTGACGATTCAATAATCAACACGCTAAGAATGAGGTTATCGTCCATTTAACTACCAAGCAATGGAGTTGCTAGCAGTATTGATTTCACACGCCATGATTCATTTGTCGGCATTCCGGTTACAATAACACAGAAACCGAGAAATTATCAATGATGATCAGAAGTATTACTGCGTCAAGAATTCATAAGATGGTGTGCAATTCCCATGATATTCCTGATATAAAGATGGTAATACTTCAAGGTAGAACAGACCAGAAGCTGGATTGGCATTTTGATCTGCGGAATACAATTGCTTTGACCCAATCCTAGATATGGATGAGATTCTGGAGTTTGTTTCTCCTATTCATTCTGAAATAGAATGGCTTGGCGGACCACAAGGGTAATAGGCATCGACGAACGAATGCACGCATACTCTTGACTATCAATTGATAGGCGAGGGTCGGAAACAACTAAGATGGGACAACTCAAAAGAACATATGATTTTCTGAGTTGTGGATGCATGGATTAGCATGTCGAACGAAGTTCAACATATTTCTTCCGGATAACCCATGCAGAAAGGTAGAACTGGCAGAGGCACAATATATAATGGAGAACTCATCAAGAATAATCCTGTTGTGATATTTCAGTTCAACGAGGAACTTCTGCCATAAGTAGTTCATGGTATTTGGAAGAAGAAGATACCACGGACTTCAAGGACTATCGCAAAGGTTACTAATATCCTAAAGGCACTAGCAATTACTATCAACATGAAGTAGGTAGAGTGAATCTCGGGTTCAAGAACCCAGGAACAGAATACCTATTACTAAGTAGCATCACGGGATGCTTTCGAGAATGATGGCCAGAATCATCACACTGGGAACACAAATCATGGCTAAATTACTAGATGATCCCCTAAGACACCTAGGGTCATAATAATATCTCCAACATATATGTCAAGGTAACGGAGTACCTCAACTCACTGATTAGTGTGGTTAATCTGGCCCAAAGGAACATTGAAACGGGAAGAAAGGATTTGCAAATGCATCAGACTACTTAGAAACCTGGGATGACTCGGACAGCATAACGGCTGTAAATGCTCAGAAAAGATTTGGGACATTCACAAAAATGGTGGCATAACCACTCAGAAGCACAATATCAAGGTTTCGAGATCAACAATTAACATACGGAAGTAGTAGGAACTGAACTGAGACTTAAATCCAACAATCTTATAAGTCCACTGATTAGTAACACGTGATCCTAATAGAAAGAAGAGATAGCCTAGTTCTTAATCCCCGTAGAAGAGAAGATGATGACTTAGATCAGAAGGCCATGAGGTATAAGGAGTAAAAAGAGCCTTACGTTCCATCCCACAATCAATTCCCCTACATATAACTAAAGAATTTCTAGACTCAACATCGACCAGTTTGGCTTGGTAATCCTACAGCCAGTCAAGCTCTGATACCAACGCTGTCAGGACCCCACCTCAATGCCGCATCGATCTAGCATGTAACACCTCATATCACTTTGCGGCCTCACGCACGGTATTCCCACGGGTGTCGCCTTACCTTTGCCCGGGACCGTTTGCGCCTTTTGGCACACGTATATGACAGTGTCGCTAGCATCCATATGATAAGGAGCCCGGGCTGACATGGCTAGTCGTAAACCCAAAGTGGCACGAACTTACAGGGACAGGCATCCATGACCCAGCATCGAACGTGTCGGTCATCAGCGAGTGAATCCAGGCTGTAGCACTGGGCTAGCAGGACTCCAGTGAACCGGGCTGTAGCGGGCTAACAGGACTCCGGTATTCATCGCGTGACATTTCCCCAAAGGGACAGACACAGGAACGAAGAAGGACACATGCCGGCCAGCCTAAGTGTTCCGAAGCAGTAGCAAGCTACCATGGCTCAGTGGAAACACTAGGAGACATTTCCCGGTAAGAGAGGCTACTAAGGATAAACAACTAGATAGCCAGATCCCACACATACCAAGCATTTCAATCATACACACAATATGCTCGATATGTGCAAATACAACAAGGCATCACAACATGACTCTACGACACAAGTATTTATCCAATAGGCTCCGAGGAGCGAGATATTACAAACATGGGTCTCATGACCCAACAATCAGAGCATACAAGTCAAGCACATGCGGAAGCTTAACATGTCTGAGTATAGACATCTAGAAATGAAAAAGGCTGAGAAGCCTGACTATCTACCAGATCCTGCCGAGGGCACAAGATCGTAGCTGAGGTAACAAGCTAAACGTCGTTTCCCACGTGGAACTACTAGTGAGACTGAAGTCTCTCTGCAAAACATAAAATAGGCAAACGTGAGTACAAATGTACCCAGCAAGACTTACATCAGAACTAACTACATATGCATCATTATCAACAAAGGGGATGGTGGGGTTTAACTGCAGCAAGCCAGCTTTGACTCGGTGGCTATCCTAAACTACGATTGCAAGTAACTCTTTGAGGTGGCGCACACGGGTCCACATATTCACCATATCAATACACCACTATGGATCCGCTCCCGTCTCCCTACGAGAACGCCATCCATAGCACTCACGCTTATCTTGCGTATTTTAGAGTATCCACTTTCACTTGTCTATGAACTGATATAAGCAATCCAGAAGTCCTTTTCCGCGGACACGGCTATTCGAATAGATTAGGTTAACCCTGCAGGGGTGTACTTCTTCATACACGCTCTCACCACTTACCGTCGTTTACACGACATGTACTCGGCAACCTTCAAGCGGAAGCCCAACGTGGGTGTCGGCCACGACCTACCTAATCACCTAAGTCTCTAGTCCAGGTTTATCGCCTATTCGGGTTCCATCCATGAGGAGATCCGGCCGGAGTTTCGCTCACAGCCCAAACGATGTGAACAGGGTTCCCGAGACACCAAACGGGCTCCCGGTACACCGTGCCACATGCCTACCGCATCACAGCCCACCCCTACGGTCAGCGCTGCGCACGGCCTCCAGCATACTACAAACACCAGAAACTACTTGCAACTCCTGGACAAAGGAAAAGGGTGATTAAGAAGCCGAGAGGGTCCATTGGTTTCGGGCCCAATGCGTGGTAGTAGCTGAATCATGGATCACAAACACAGAACTCAGTTCCTGAGGACGGCTGCAATGAGACAACCCACCATGTACTCCTACATGGCCTCTCACCGCTACCTTTACCAAAACGTGTTCACACACTTAGCTCACACACAGTAGGACATGTTCACACGCCTCTGATTCATCCCCGATGAATCAGACCTGACTCAACTCTAAGCAGTAGCAGGCATGACAAACAAGCAAGAATGAGTAGGCACAATAGGGCTCAAACAACTCCTACTCATGCTAGTGGGTTTCATCTATTTACTGTGGAATGACAGGTCATGCAAAGGATAAAGGGGTTCAGCTACCGCAGCAAGTAACAGATGAATCGTTGTTGTCCTAATGCAGTAAAAGAGAGTAGGAGCGAGAGAGTGGGATTGTATCAGAATGAACAAGGGGGTTTTGCTTGCCTGGCACTTCTGAAGATAACATTGAGTCTTCATCAGTGTCAACGATGACAACGTCGGAACATCGTCTACCGGGAGGGAACAGATACCGGCAACAAAGAAGAAATACAATCAATGCAATGCACAATATGATGCATGCTCATGACATGGCAATATGAATGTGTTTTGAGCTAATGCAACTAGCAACAGATTAAATGAAGTTGGTTTGAATACAAGATTCAAATTCAAACTCCATATGTGATTATTCAAATGCCATTTAATTGATTTGTGCTAAACAGCAGCTATAAGTTGTTCTAACATGCATGAAAATGGTACAGATGGATTCCTTGAATTTTTCTAATAATTTTTCATATATAAATTATTTAATTTGGAGTTACGGTTGAATTTCTATGATTTATTGAAGTTTTAATCATTTTCTGAAATTCCTGAATAAAAATAAATCCAGAAAACCTATTACTGCGTCAGCATGACTTCACAGTGACGTCAGCAAGTCAACGGCGTTGTCCAGGTCAAATCTGACCTGTGGGACCCACATGTCAGCTGCACAGTGATTTAACAGAGTTTAATTAACTTAACTAAATTGTTAGCCGGGTTAATTAAACGGTAGGGCCCACCTGTCAGTGGCCCTAGGCCTGGGTTAGCGGGGTGGTTAGGCCCTAATGATCGGCCATGTCGGATTTGCCGGCGGTTGGACGACGGCGACGACCCAGAGCGGCGGTGGCTCGCCCGAGTTACGCCAGAGGCGACGGATCGACGCGCCAAGGGCACCAGGAGGTAGCCCGTGCCCGTGCGCATCTAGGGGGACCAACGGGAGGTGCAGGGGTGGCTGGGGTTCGCCGGAATGGAGCCCGAGGCAGCGGTCGGAGCTCGGGGGTTCGCGGGACCGGCGCTGCGGTGCACGGGAGGATGAGTGGTTAGGTGCTTTGGGTTCCTAAGGTTGCGGTGAGCACGCTGGTGGGCTCGGGAGCAAGCTGCGGTGGCTGTGGCCACGGCCATGCCATGGCCGGCGGCGAGGAGCAATCGGCTCCGGTGAAAAGGGCGGCTAGAGTACGGGAACGAGCGCGAGGAGGAGGGGGAATGGAAGAGTAGCTCACAGCGGATCTGGTGGAGGCAACGGCGAGGCCGGGGAGGGGCTGGAGCTCGCGAATCCTCGAAAGTTCGCCGGCGACCGAAGGTTGGGGGCGAGCTTGAGGGCGACGCTGCAGGGCTTCCGGAGGGCCATGGATCGGTGGGGAGGAAGAGGGGGTCGGGGCGGAGCTTCCTGGGGCGTCGGTGAGGCGTGGGGTGGCCGGTGGCCACTGTGGTTCTCGTCGGCGGCGGCGGGCGCGTTC
>NC_041389.1:203376184-203409189 GCF_002162155.2 Triticum dicoccoides | reverse complement strand
GCTTCCGGAGGGCCGTGGATCGGTGGGGAGGAAGAGGGGGTCGGGGCGGAGCTTCCTGGGGCGTCGGTGAGGCGTGGGGTGGCCGGTGGCCACGGTGGTTCTCGTCGGCGGCGGCGGGCGCGTTCGGTGAGGAGAACAGAGGAGGGGGAGAGTGTTCCGGGGAGAGAGAGGAGAGGGGCACGGGGAGAGTAGGAGAGGGTCGAGGGGGCCGCGTGGCGTCACCGGGGCGTCGAGGAGGAGCCAAGCAGGCTGGGAGGGAGGAGGTGGCCGGGGCGCGTGGCCGCGCGCGCCACCGAGCAGCTTTGGGGTGAGGGGGAGGAAGACGACAGGGGGAGAAGCGGCGGTGGGCCGGGCCGGCTGGAGGAGCTGGGCCAGGTGGGCTAAGGTGAGCGCCAGGTAAGTTTTCTCTCTCCCTCTTTTATTTCTATTTAATTCTGTTTTCTATTTTCTCTAGTTTGTTTTGATTTAGTTTTAGACACTAAATCATTTTTATTGCTTCTGATATTTATGGTAGGGACTAGTAGGATTATTCCAAAGCCCTTCATCAAGATCAGAATTATTGGACATATATTAATTAATTAAGAAATATATATCCAATACAAATAGTTATTTATTTAATTCAAAGGCCCAAAATAATTAACTCTGAGATACCAAAAATATTGTTTTGAGTTTTACCTCTTTGCAATATTTTCAGAGACTAAGAGGAACATTTTCTTGGACTTCTTTGAGGAGATTTTAATGTTGATCATTTTTAGAAGGTTTCTGAGGCTTTGAAAATTCCTCAATTCAAATTTCATTTGAATTAAAACATGATGCTCACATGAGGTCTAGCCTAGTGCATAACAGGACCAGGGATGTGACACCAGGGTTCTCCGAATAACGAGAGATGCTTTAGCGAATTTAAGATGTCGCTAAGGGGCGAGTGTTGAAACATGTCCGTGGCGGTGAACTCCATGATCGGTGCCCAATCAGATTCGATTGGCAGGGGCGCGGGAGGTTCGGAGTCCGGCAGGGAGTCCGGCACCTGGGAGTCACGGGCTTTACAAGGGACAAGGCTAGTGTTCGGCTCCATCGCCATCGAAGTTGCAGCCCCCGAGACGGTGTCCAGCCACCGGTCCTTGATTTTCGCGATCGGCTCCGGACTAAGGGTCGGAGCGGATTCATGTGCGGCCTCCAAGGTACTGTCCGGCGGCAGAGCTAAATCAGGCCCATCGTGACAGCGCGGCACGCTTGGCTATGGCTCTAGTCCGTCGAAGATCAAGTCCCCGCGGATGTCGGTCGTGAAGTTTAGGCTTCCGAACCTGACCTGATGGCCAAGGGCGTAGCTTTCAATCTGCTCCAGATGGCCAAGCGAATTGGCCCGCAGTGCGAAGCCGCCGAATATGAAGATCTGTCCGGGGAGGAAAGTCTCACCCTGGACAGCGTTGTTGTTGGTTGAAGAAGCCATCAAGCCTATCGGTGACGACACAGAGGAACTCTCAATGAAAGCACCAATGTCGGTGTCAAAACCGGCGGATCTCGGGTAGGGGGTCCCGAACTGTGCGTCTAGGCGGATGGTAACAGGAGACAAGGGACACGATGTTTTACCCAGGTTCGGGCCCTCTTGATAGAGGTAAAACCCTACGTCCTGCTTGATTATTATTGATGATGTGTATTACAAGAGTGGATCTACCACGAGATCAAGGAGGCTAAACCCTAGAAGCTAGCCTATGGTATGATTGTTGTAATGGATGTTGTGTCCTACGGACTAAAGCCCTCCGGTTTATATAGACACCGGAGAGGGCTAGGGTTACACAGAGTCGGTTACAATGGTAGGAGATCTACATATCCGTATTGCCAAGCTTGCCTTCCACGCCAAGGAAAGTCCCATCCGGACACGGGTCGAAGTCTTCAATCTTGTATCTTCATAGTCTTGGAGTCCGGCGGATGATGATAGTCCGGCTGTCCGGACACCCCCTAGTCCAGGACTCCCTCATTTGTCATCCGAGTTTTATTATTATGGCTCGCTAGCTGATTATGTTATTGATATGAGTAATTGTGAGACCTAGGTGTTATTGTTAGTATGTTTAGTTCATAATATTTGCTGAAAGTTGAATGCTGGCTTTTCATGTTACAACAATAAGAGCAAACAGAGTTTGTAAAAGTTTTTCTTTATCACTTTCAATTGAATCAACTGAATTGCTTGAGGACAAGCAAAGGTTTAAGCTTGGGGGAGTTGATACGTCTCCGACGTATCTACTTTTAAAAATACTTTTGCCCTTGTTTTGGACTCTAACTTGCATGATTTGAATGAAACTAACCCAGACTGACGCTGTTTTCAGCAGAACTGCCATGATGTTGTTTTATGTGTAGAAAAGAAAAGTTCTCGGAATGACCTAGAAATCCACGGAGGCACTTTTCAGATTTAATAAGAATTTTTGGCGAAAGAATTAGTGCCAGGAGGCCCACGGCCTGTCCACGAGACAGGTGGGCGCCCCCCCCCCCTAGGGCGCGGCCCCCTATATCGTGGGCCCCCTGGACCTCCTCCGACCTCAACTCCAACTCCATATATTCCGTCTCGGGGAGAAAAAAATCAAGGAGAAAATTTCATCGCGTTTCACGACACGGAGCCGCCGCCAAGCCCGAGTTTCTCTCGGGAGGGCTGATCTGGAGTCCGTTCAGGGCTCCGGAGAGGGGGATTCGTCGCCGTCGTCATCATCAACCATCCTCCATCACCAATTTCATGATGCTCACCGCCATGCGTGAGTAATTCCATCATAGGCTTGCTGGACGACGACGGGTTGGATCAGATTTACCATGTAATCAAGTTAGTTTTGTTACGGTTTGATCCCTAGTATCCACTATGTTCTGAGATTGATGTTGCTATGACTTTGCTATGCTTAATGCTTGTCACTAGGGCCCGAGTGCCACGATTTCAGATCTGAACCTAATATGTTTTCATGCATATATGTGTGTTCTTGATCCGATCTTGCATGTCTATAGTCACCTATTATGGGTTATGATCCAACAACCCTGAAGTGACAATAATCAGGATACATCTCGGTGATGACCGTAGTTTGAGGAGTTCCTCTATTCACTATGTGTTAATGCTTTGTTCCGGTTCTCCATTAAAAGGAGGCCTTAATATCCCTTAGTTTCCGTAAGGACCCCGCTGAACACTGGAGGGTAGGACAAAAGATGTCATGCAAGTTCTTTTCCATAAGCACGTATGACCATTTACGGAATACATGCCTACATTACACTGATGAACTGGAGCTAGTTCTATATCACCCTATGTTATAAATATTGCATGAGGAATCGCATCCGGCATAATTATCCATCACTGATCCATTGCCTACGAGCTTTTCATATATTGTTCTTCGCTTATTTACTTTTCCGTTGCTACTGTTACAACTACTACAAAAACCCAAAAACATTTATCTTTACTTTTGCTACCGCTACTATTATTATCATATCACTTTTGCTACTAAACTCTTTGCTGCAGATACTAAGTTATCCAGGTGTGGTTGAATTGACAACTCAACTGCTAATACTCAAGAATATTCTTTGGCTCCCCTTGTGTCGAATAAATAAATTTGGGTTGAATACTCTACCCTCGAAAGCTGTTGCGATCCCCTATACTTGTGGGTTATCAGTCCCGAACCGTATCATCACCAGCAACGGCTCCCAATTTACAAGCAACCTCTTCAAGTCATATTGTGCTAACCTTGGAACGCATATATGTTATGCTTCGGTGGTGCACCCACGGAGCAACGACCAGGCCATGCGTGCCAACGCAAAATTCCTCAGGGGCCTCAAGACCAGGAGCTTCAAAAAGAAGGTCGAGGCCTACGGCAGGGGCTGGCTGGACGAACTATAGTCCGTCTTGTGGCCCATATGCACCACCATGACCAATCCCATCGGCGAGACTCCCTTCTTCCTTGTCTACAGGGACGAGGGGGTCCTCCCGTCTGAAATCAAGCATGGTTCTCCGTGAGTCTTGGCATTCGATGAGGCACGCCAGGATGCCTCGCGGGGAACTGGTCTCGTGCTCGGCGAGGAGGCCAGCTGCCAGGCCTCCTCCGCGCCGCGAGGTACTAGCAGGCCTTGCAGTGCTTCCACATCGGTTACATCCTCCACCGGACTCTCTAGGTCAGAGACCTTGTCCTGAGGTGGGTCCTCTCCAGGGAGGGCCTCCACAAGCTCTCGTCCATGTGGGAGGGCCCGTTCAGGGTTGCCCATGTCTCGAGGCCAGGCGACGCGCGCCTGGAGATAGAGGACGGGGTCCACGTGTAGAACACATGGGACATCCAGCACCTCCGCAAGTTCTACCCGTGACACTCTCATGTAATAATGAGTGGGGTTGTACACGCCCCGGAGTCTCCCGATGCACTATTCCACAGCCTCGCGGGAGCTCCCACCCACGCCCAAGTGGAAGCCACATGCTCCACACTGGCGGAACGATCGAACAGCGGCTATGCCCACGCCCAGGTGGAGGCCGCATGCTCCACGCTGGTGGGAAGACTAATGTAGGCGTTGGACGTGGCAATTTTTTCCTTTTTTCTTGTAAACCGAGTTTCTGATTTCCCTGAATAAAGCTTGAAGTTTTTGTCTATTTTCTCAGAGACGGGTTGGGGATTTTTCTTGCAGTGTTTCCCTTCTTGGATTTCTTTCGAAGAAGCAGCAACGGCTGCCCGATGCCCCCCTCCTGAGCGTCCCACGAGTGGGGGCTAGGCAAAGTGCTTGCGCTTGGGCCAGCCCAAGTGGCATTAAGGTAGCAACGGCCGCGGGTCTGCCCCTATGCGCTTGGGCCACCTCACCAAGACTCTGGTATCTAAGCCCTCGAGCGGTGCTCATGAACAAGCCAGCAGGCACGTGTTTCCCTCGACTTTCGCCTTAGGGGTGTTCATCTCCTGGCCTTGCCCGGGCATCGCGACCCAGCATACCTGTTACGATCAACCCTCGCTCGGGGGCTATGAACACTGAATCGGCATAAAGGAAAGGCAGCCTAGGAAGGCACAAATACGGTTCGGTACATCATTAAGAAGCTCCATCAACACCCTTTACACCCCCGTGGGGCCATGCTCAAATGTCAGCAGGTAAATAGAAGGAAGGCGGCCTAAGGAGATGCGTCGTCACACTACAAAAAAAATACACTTCCGTGATGATACGTGTTTGTCACAGTAGGTCACGTTTTTTGTCATGCATGTACATCCATGACGATTTTATGATAGAATCAAGATAGTCATACATGTGCTGTCGTAGAAGTGTTCCATGACATTACCAAAATTATCATCACGGAAGTGTCCACTTCCATGACGATAAATCGCACGTCACAGAAGTGCTTTCGTCAAGGGTGACCGACACATGGCATTCACCGTAACGGAAGGCCGTTAAGCTTTCGGGTCGGGTTTTGCATCCGATAACCCGTTAACAGCCTGGACCAATGGGAAATTTCCACGTGTAAAATTCTGATTGGCCGGAGGGAACACCTGTCAGCTCGTCAGTGGGCTAGATGTCGCCCGTCCTTTGGAGGAGACATACCTATTATACGTCGACACATGGTTGGGCCCAACAGAGGCCCATATAGGTTAAAAAGGTCGACCCAGTCAAAGGCCCGTAGTACTTACTTAGGTACTAGTGGGCCAGCCCAATAATGTCATGCTTAATAAAGGCCCATTTACGGCCCGAAGCCAGATCTGGCCCGTTAATTGCTTGCCGAATATTTGGGCCCATTTACGGCCCGAAGCCAGATCTGGCCCGTTAATTGTTCGCCGAATATTTGGGCCCAGTTACAGCCTAGTGACCTTCGGCCTGTTAGAGGCCCGATGTAGACATGGGCCCATTTCATCTCGGTGTGACTTTCGGTCTAGGAATGGCCCGTGCTACCCATGGGCCATATATGGTCCGACGGGACATCGGGTCCACTAACGACCCGTGATAAAGGTGGCAACAGTTAAGCCCAACGTGACTTTTGGCCTGTTAAAGGACTGTCGCATAACTCGGCCCATTGATGCCTGTACTAAGCTTTCGGTCTCTTAAAGGCCCATGATATCAGTGAGCCAACTAAGGCCCGAGATATGTTTCGGCCTGGTAACAGCCAGTGACCCAACTGGGCCCAAAAAGGCCCGGTCTACATTTCAGCCTGCTGAAGGCCCGTCGACGACTTGTGAAAATTGAGGCCCAACATGCATTTCGGCCTGCTAAAGGCCCATGGTTTCATCTGGGCCGTAACAGGTCAGTACAATATTCAGCCTGTTAATGGCCCAACGCTACTTGGGCCAAACTAAGCACTGGGTCCACAAAAGGCCCAACTAAAAGATAGGCCGGTGTAAGTTGTGGGCTTGGCGCAAAGTGTGAAGGCCCCAATCATTCAGGCCCAAGAAAGACGCAGGCCGGCCCAATTGTGTCCCGCTAAAAACCAGGGCCGTTAGAGTCGAATGTTTCGGCTCGGTCGACTACATCTGATTTTTTTTAGATAGCGAATGATGGCAATAACTAGTAGGAATTAAGAACAAACTTACTCTATACAATAAAGAAATTACAACATAGTAACTAAGAATAAACCTAAACTATACAGTAAAGGATTTAAGGTATATTACATCCACTGGGCATCGAAGTTCGCCACCAGTGATCATAAAGCGCAACAAAGAAGGAGATTACAAAAACTGGGCACCATTGCAGCGTAACAAAATAATACTGAACCGAGACCACTTCCAAGACAGTTCAAGAAAGGTTAGCCTTGCGGGGGAACTGCTGCGCAAGCTGCTGAGCAAGGCTGTGAGACCGGCCTAGCATGTCGTTCATAGCTTCCAGGTGTAGTTGTTTAGCGATGAGGTTCTCATTGGTGTTCTCCGCAATCTTTCTTAGAGATAGGACTTCAAGTCGAAGTTGAGTTGCAGAATGCCTTTCTGCTTGAACTTGGGACTGAAGAAGTCGAACAGATTCAGACAATGAATTCGGTGAGCTTGTATGACTGCTAGTCTCAAGTAACTTCAACACTGCATCAAGACAGGACTTTGGGGTTGTCTCGCTATCTTCAAGATGTTTTGCCTTCTTTGCTGCAATATATGTTGGGTTTGTCTCACAACCTTCAGCAGACTTGTGCATGCCATCAGGCATATCACCCTGAAACAAAGCAGACAGATGACAGGTTTTGCACGTGTATAAACAAAGATGATAACTATGCTGTCAATTCCATCCAATTTCAAAATTAGAAAATAAAGAGTAAGTTCAAAATATCAATAGCATAATTTGCCATTGTTCATAATGCGGGGAGCTTCACCACACTACTGGATTACCATGTCAACATAACAAGCATAGATGAAGGGCAAAGAAAATCATTGTATCTATTTTGGTTAATGTGCATGGCATGTTGTTCATATCATCAGCCACATCAGTAAGATAAAACAGGAAATACAAGGTGCAAACATGGGGTGCTTCACACACACTGGATTATAGATCCACAAAAACAAGCATACATATAGGGAGTATTGAGTAATGTGCATGGTATGAATAAGGAATTTGGTTTTACGAGTAAAACTTAGAACGTACGATTCTTGCGAACATGCATTTTGGTAGAAACAACAAACTAAACAACAGTAAACAATAGGGAGTATGAGCAAATTAAACAGCAACTGTGGATAAAGGCTTTAGAAGGACTGACTTACATTAACAGTTAACATGGGCTTTATAATGTCCTTCTCCATGTCAAGGGAAGGATAACTCAAGAATTTTAGCACAGAATCTTCTTCATAAGCATTGCCTGTACTCTACATTTTGTAGAGAGTAATTATAGATATGATAATACTGGAAGGGATAGAGGGTAATGAAGATAATACGCAGATTGATGCTACATAATCAACTACCAATCCCTGGAAGTACAAGCGTTACAGGACAAAATGTACTCACAAGAGCAATGGGCTACACTTCTGCAATGGCATTGTCTGTGTATTCTACTTGTTGGTAAGATTAAATATATAACTGATCTTTTTTAGTAAATGGTGGGCGAGGGAGATAAGATGCAGAATGCTACACAATGAACCAATCCCTCTTTCCATAATACAAGAGTGTTTTGAACACCGGTGTACTGTACAAAACATTCTTATATTATGGGACGGAGGGAGTAGCTGTTAATGTAAGTACAATGGTAGACGACGTTCAGTCCTTACAAGAGGACTGCAGAGCTAAACCTCTTCAAAAGCATTGGGTTGTTCCTAAATTTATTTAAGAGTCCATACGGATCTTGTAATGACCACCAAATGGATGATTACGAGGCTAACATGTGCAGTGATGCTACATAATCAAACAACTATGAAAGTAAGTATGGTCATACAGGGCAAGAGGTACTCACAAGAGCAATGCAGTGTGCAGTATAGTTGCGAGATTCTGTGGTCCCTTGAGAACAAATGTTCTTCTGCTAACAGTTTCCATACAAGTGAGACATTTAGGCAAATGCAGAAATGTAGTTCAAATTGTGATGTGATATCATAGACAATACCTTACGCTACAGCCGAGACCAATGTGTAACAAGATTATTCCAGTCACCGTTGGATAAATGTAGCACCGGAAACTTTATAGAAATTTCGTTTAGAGGCTTGCCATCAAAGTGCGCTTGCCTCAGTAGGAACGATACTTCATCAACGAGTGCTTGAAAAGCGCAACCAACCCTTGCTCGTGTTCACTATCCACTTTGCTCCTCGCCTATTTAAAAGAATGAAATCTTGTGTCTTCTGTCAGGAGAAACATATGCAGTAATGACCAGGAATAACATTAGTACATTACTTACACGTAAGTTGCAGAGGAAGACTGGAAATTGTTCTGCGTCTGCGGTATAATCATTCCATGAAGGAAAGATGCGCATAAAGTTCTTGACAACAATATAAGCTTCGTCTTCTAAACTGGGAAGAAATGGAACAGGGATCCTAATTGCTGCAACTGGGGCTCTCTCTGGTTCGAAAAGGGATTTGGCAACTGGATTTGGTGTACTCTTTGCTGGAATGGGGTTTCTGAAGGAAATATACCCTAGAGGCAATAATAAAGTTATTATTTATTTCCTCGTATCATGATAAATGTTTATTATTCATGCTAGAATTGTATTAACTAAAAATATAATACATGTGTGAATACATAGACAAACATAATGTCACTAGTATGCCTCTACTTGACTAGCTCGTTAATCAAAGATGGTTAACTTTACTAACCATAGACATGAGTTGTCATTTGATTAACGGGATCACTTCATTAGAGAGTGATGTGATTGACTTGACCCATTCCGTTAGCTTAGCACTTGATCGTTTAGTATGTTGCTATTGCTTTCTTCATGACTTATACATGTTCCTACGACTATGAGATTATGCAACTCCCGTTTACCGGAGGAACACTTTGTGTGCTACCAAACGTCACAACGTAACTGGATGATTATAAAGGTGCTCTACAGGTGTCTCCGAAGGTACTTGTTGAGTTGGCGTATTTTGAGATTAGGATTTGTCACTCCTATTGTTAGAGAGGTATCTCTGGGCCCTCTCGGTAATGCACATCACTATAAGCCTTGCAAGCACTGTGACTAATGAGTTAGTTGTGGGATGATACATTACTTAGCGAGTAAAGAGACTTGTCGGTAACAATATTGAGCTAGGTATTGAGATACCGACGATCGAATCTCGGGCGAGTAACATACCGATGACAAAGGGAACAACATATGTTCTTATGCGGTTTGACCGATAAAGATCTTCGTAGAATATGTGGGAGCCAATATGAGCATCTAGGTTCCGCTATTGGTTATTGACCGGAGATGTGTCTCGGTCATGTCTACATAGTTCTCGAACCCGTAGGGTCCGCACGCTTAAAGTTCGGTGACGATTTATATTATTAGTTATGTGTTTTGATGTACTAAAGGTAGTTCGGAGTCCCGTATGAGATCGGGGACATGACGAGGAGTCTCGAAATGGTCGATACGTAAAGATCGATATTTTGGACGACTATATTCGGACTTCAGAAATGTTCCGAGTGATTTGGGTATTTTTCGGAGTACCGGAGAGTTACGGGAATTCACCGGGGAGTATATAGGCCTTATTGGGACATACGGGAATAGAGGGGAGAGGCCAAAGGGAAGGAGGCGCCCCCCCCCTCTGGTCCGAATTGGACAAGGGGTGCAGCCCCCTTTTCCTTCTCCCTCTCCCCCTCTTTCCTTCTCTCCTACTCCGGAAAGGAAAGGGGAATCCTACTAGGACTTGGGAGTCCTAGTAGGACTCCCCACACTTGGTGCGCCCTCCTCTAGGGCCGGCCTCTCCCTCCCTCCTTTATATACGGGGGCAGGGGGCACCTCTAGATAACAATTGATCTCTTGATCTCTTAGCCATGTGCGGTGCCCCCTCCACCAGATTCCACCTCGGTAATATTGTAGCGGTGCTTAGGTGAAGGCCTGCGTCGGTAGCATCATCAACACCATCATCACACCGTCGTGCTGACGGAACTCTCCCACAAAGCTCTGCCGGATCGGAGTTCGTGGGACATCATCGAGCTGAACGTGTGCTGAACTCGGAGGTGCCGTACGTTCGGTACTTGATCGGTCGGATCGTGAAGACGTACGACTACATCAACCGCGTTGTGCTAACGCTTCCGCTTTCAGTCTACGAGGGTACGTGGATAACACTCTTCCCGCTCGTTGCTATGCATCACCATGATCTTGCGTGTGCGTAGGAAATTTTTGAAATTACTATGTTTCCCAATACTGGCATCCGAGCCTGGTTTTATGCATAGATGTTATATGCACGAGTAGAACACAAGTGAGTTGTGGGCGATACAAGTCATACTGCTTACCAGCATGTCATACTTTGGTTCGACGGTACTATTGGATGAAGTGGCCCGGACCGACATTACGCGTACACTTACGCGAGACTGGTTCTACCGACGTGCTTTGCACACATGTGGCTAGCGGGTGTCAGTTTCTCCAACTTTAGTTGAACCGAGTGTGGCTACGCCTGGTCGTTGAGAAGGTTAAAACAACACTAACTTGACAAACTATCATTGTGGTTTTGATGCGTAGGTAAGAATGATTCTTGCTCAGCTCGTAGCAGCCACGTAAAACTTGCAACAACAAAGTAGAGGACGTCTAGCTTGTTTTTGCAGGGCATGTTGTGATGTGATATGGTCAAGACATGATGCTAAATTTTATTGTATGAGATGATCATGTTTTGTAACAAAGTTATCGGCAACTGGCAGGAGCCATATGGTTGTCGCTTTATTGTATGCAATGCAATCGCCCTGTAATTGCTTTACTTTATCACTAAGTGGTAGCGATAGTTGTAGAAGCAATAGGTGGCAAAACGACAATGATGCTACGATGGAGATCAAGGTGTAACGCCAGTGACGATGGTGATCCTGACGGTGCTTCGGAGATGGAGATCACAAGCACAAGATGATGATGGCCATATCATATCACTTATATTGATTGCATGTGATGTTTATCCTTTATGCATCTTATTTTGCTTTGATTGACGGTAGCATTATAAGATGATCTCTCACTAAATTTCAAGGTATAAACGTTCTCCCTGAGTATGCACCGTTGCGAAAGTTCTTCGTGCTGAGACACCACGTGATGATCGGGTGTGTTAGGCTTTACGTTCAAATACAATGGGTGCAAAGCAGTTGCACACGCGGAATACTCAGGTTAAACTTGACGAGCCTAGCATATACAGATATGGCGTCGGAACACTGGAGACCGAAAGGTCGAGCGTGAATCATATAGTAGATATGATCAACATAGTGATGTTCACCATTGAAAACTACTCCATCCCACGTGATGATCAGACATGGTTTAGTTGATTTGGATCACGTGATCACTTAGATGATTAGAGGGATGTCTATCTAAGTGGGAGTTTTTAAGTAATATGATTAATTGAACTTTAATTTATCATGAACTTAGTCCTGGTAGTATTTTGCAAATTATGTTGTAGATCAATAGCTCGCGTTCTTGCTTCCCTATGTTTATTTTGATATGTTCCTAGAGAAAACTAAGTTGAAAGATGATAGGAGCAATGATGCGGACTAGATCCTTGATCTGAGGTTAATCCTCATTGCTACACAGAAGAATTATGTCCTTGATGCACCGCTAGGTGACAGACCTATTGCAGGAGCAGATGTAGACGTTATGAACATTTGGCTAGCTCAATATGATGACTACTTGATAGTTTAGTGCACCATGCTTAATGGCTTAGAATCGGGACTTCAAAGACGCTTTGAACGTCATGGACCATATGAGATGTTCCAGGAGTTGAAGTTAATATTTCAAGCAAATACCCTAGTTGAGAGATATGAATTCTCCAACAAGTTCTATAGCTAATAGTTGGAGGAGAATTGCTCAACTAGTGAGCATGTGCTCAGATTGTCTGGGTACTACAATCGCTTGAATCAAGTGGGAGTTAATCTTCCAGATAAAATAGTGATTGATAGAGTTCTCTAGTCACCATCACCAAGTTACTAGAACTTCGTGATGAAGTATAGTATGCAAGGGATGACGAAAACGATTCCCGAGCTCTTCGTGATGTTGAAATCGATGAAGGTAGAAATCAAGAAAAAGCATCAAGTGTTGATGATTGACAAGACCACTAGTTTCAAGAAAAGGGAAAGAAAGGGAACTTCAAGTAGAATGGAAAGCAAGTTGTCACTCCCATGAAGAAGCCCAAAGCTGGACCAAAGCCTGAAACTGAGTGCTTCTACTGCAAAGGAAATGGTCACTAGAAGCGGAAATACCCTGAATATTTGGTGGATAAGTCGGATGGCAAAGTGAACAAGGGTATATTTGATATACAGGTTAATTATGTGTACTTTACTAGTGTTTATAGTAGCTCTAGAGTATTTGATACTTGTTCGGTTGCTAACATTTAGTAACTCGAAACAGGAGTTACAGAATAAACAGAGACTAGCTGAGGGTGAAGTGACGATTTGTGTTGGAAGTACTTCAAAGATTGATATGATCATCATCACACTCTCCCTATACTTTCGAGATTAGTGTTGAACCTAAATAAATGTTATTTGGCGTTTGCATTGAGCATGAATATGATTTGATCATGTTTATTCTAATACGTTATTCATTTAAAGTCAGAGAATAATTGTTGTTCTGTTTACATGAATAAAACCTTCGATGGTCATACACCCAATGAAAATAGTTTGTTGGATCTCGATCGTAGTGATACACATATTCATAATATTGATGCCAAAAGATGCAAAGTTGATAATGATAGTGCAACTTATTTGTGGCACTGCCGTTTGGGTCATATCGGTGTAAAGCGCATGAAGAAACTCCATAAAGATAGATTTTTGGAATCACTTGGTTATGAATCATTTGATGCTTGCGAACCGTGCCTTTTGGGCAAGATGACTAAAACTCCGTTCTTCGGAGTAATGGAACGAGCAACAAACTTGTTGGAAATAATACATACTGATGTATGCAGACCAATGAGTATTAATGCTTGTGGCGGGTATCATTATTTTCTGACCTTCACAGATGATTTGAGCAGATATGGGTATATTTTCTTGATGAAACATAAGTCTGAAACAGTTGAAAGGTTCAAAGAATTTCAGAGTGAAGTGGAAAATCATCGTAACAAGAAAATAAAGTTTTCTGCGATCTGATTGTGGAGATAAATATTTGAGTAATGAGTTTGGCCCTCATTTAAAAACAATGTGGAATAGTTTCACAACTCACGCCACATGGAACACCACAGTGTAATGGTGTATTCGAACGTTGTAACCGCACTTTATTGGATGTGGTGCGATCTATGATGTATCTTACCGGTTTACCACTGTCGTTTTGGGGTTATGCATTAGAGCCAGCTGCAATCACTTTAAATAGGGCACCATCAAAATCCGTTGAGACAACCCCTTATGAACTATGGTTTGGCAAGAATCCAAAGTTGTTGTTTCTTAAAGTTTGGGGCTGCAATGCTTATATGAAAAAGTTTCAACCTGATAAGCTCGAACCCAAATCAGAGAAGTGCATCTTCATAGAATACCCAAAGGAAACTATAGGGTACACCTTCTATCACAGATCCGAAGGCAAGTTATTCGTTGCTAAGATGGATCCTTTCTAGAGAAGGAGTTTCTCTCGAAAGAAGTGAGTGGGAGGAAAGTAGAGCTTGATAAGGTAATTGTACCTTCTCCTGAATTGGAAAGTAGTTCATCATAGAAATCAGTTCCAGTGATTCCTACACCAATTAGTGAGGAAGCTAATGATGATGATCATGAAACTTCAGATCAAGTTACTACCGAACCTTGTAGGTCTTCCAGAGTAAGATCCGCACCAGAGGGGTATGGTAATCCTGTCTGGAAGTCATGTTACTAGACCATGATAAACCTACGAACTATGAGGAAGCGATGATGAGCCCAGATTCCACGAAATGGTTTGAGGCCATGAAATCTGAGATGGGGTCCATGTATGAGAACAAAGTGTGGACTTTGGTGGATTTGACCGATGATCGGCAAGCCACAGAGAATAAATGGATCTTCAAGAGGAAGGCGGACACTGATAGTAGTGTTACTATATACAAAGCTCAACTTGTTGTGAAAGGTTTTCGACAAGTTCAAGGGGTTGACTATGATGAGACCTTCTCACCCATAGCGATGCTTAAGTCTGTCCGAGTCATGTTAGCAATTGCCGCATTTTATGATTATGAAATTTGGCAAATGGATGTCAAAACTGCATTCCTGAATGGATTTCTGGAAGAAGAGTTGTATATGATGCAACCAGAAGGTTTTGTCGATCCGAAAGGTGCTAATAAAGTGTGCAAGCTCCAGCGATCCATTTATGGACTGGTGCAAGCCTCTCGGAGTTGGAATAAACGCTTTGATAGTGTGATCAAAGCATATGGTTTTATACAGACTTCTGGAGAAGCCTGTATTTACAAGAAAGTGAGTGGGAGCTTTGTAGCATTTCTAATATTATATGTGGATGACATATTGTTGATTGGAAATGATATAGAATTTCTGGATAGCATAAAAGGATACTTGAATAAAAGTTTTTCAATGAAAGACCTCGGTGAAGCTGCTTACACATTGAGCATCAAGATCTATAGAGATAGATCAAGATGCTTGATAAGATTTTTCAATGAGTACATACCTTGATAAGTTTTTGATGTAGTTCAAAATGGAACAGTCAAAGAAGGAGTTCTTGCCTGTATTGCAAGGTGTGACGTTGAGTAAGACTCAAAACCTCGGTGAGAAACATTTGATCTAAAATAGAAACATAATGAGAAGTCATTCCCTATGCCTCAGTCATAGGTTCTATAAAGTATGCTATGCTGTGTACCAAACCTATTGTATACTTTGTTCTGAGTTTGGCAAGGGAGTACAATTTTGATCTAAGAGTAGATCACTGGACAACAGTCAAGAATATCCTCAGTGAGGACTAAGGAAATATTTCTCGATTATGGAGCTGATAAAAGAGCCCATTGTAAAGAGTTACATCGGTGCAAGCGTTTACACCGATCCAGATGACTCTAAGTCTCAATCTGGATACATATTGAAAGTGGGAGCAATTAGCTAGAGTAGCTCCATGCAGAGCATTGTAGACATAGAATATTTGCAAAATACATACGGCTCTGAATGTGACAGACCCGTTGACTAAACTTCTATCGCGATCAAAACATGATCATACCTTAGTACTCTTTGGGTGTTAATCACATAGCGATGTGAACTAGATTATTGACTCTAGTAAACCCTTTGGGTGTTTATCACATGACGATGTGAGCTATGGGTATTAATCACATACAGATGTCAATATTGGTGTTAAATCACATGGTGATGTGAACTAGATTATTAACTCTAGTGCAAGTGGGAGACTGATGGAAATATGCCTTAGAGGCAATAATAAATTTATTATTTATTTCCTCATATCATGATAAATGTTTATTATTCATGCTAGAATTGTATTAACCGGAAACATAATACATGTGTGAATACATAGACAAACATAATGTCACTAGTATGCCTCTACTTGACTGGCTCGTTAATCAAAGATGGTTAAGTTTCCTAACCATAGACATGAGTTGTCATTTGATTAACGGGATCACATCATTACAGAATGATGTGATTGACTTGACCCATTCCGTTAGCTTAGCACTTGATCATTTAGTATGTTGTTATTGCTTTCTTCATGACTTATACATGTTCCAATGACTATGAGATTATACAACTCCCTTCACCGGAGGAACACTTTATGTGCTACCAAATGTCACAACGTAACTGGGTGATTATAAAGGTGCTCTACAGGTGTCTCCGAAGTTACTTGTTGAGTTGGCGTATTTCGAGATTAGGATTTGTCACTCCGATTGTTGGAGAGGTATCTCTGGGCCCTCTCGGTAATGCACATCACTATAAGCCTTGCAAGCAGTGTGACTAATGAGTTAGTTGCGAGATAATACATTACATAACGAGTACAGAGACTTGCTAGTAACAATATTGAGCTAGGTATTGAGATACCGGTGATCGAATCTCGGGCAAGTAACATACCGATGACAAAGGGAACAACATATGTTGTTATGCGGTTTGACCGATATAGATCTTCGTAGAATATGTGGGAGCCAATATGAGCATCCAGGTTCCGCTATTGGTTATTGATCGGAGATGTGTCTCGGTCATGTCTACATAGTTCTCGAACCCGTAGGGTCCGCACGCTTAAAGTTCGGTGACGATTTATATTATGAGTTATGTGTTTTGATGAACCAACTGTAGTTCGGAGTCCCGTATCAGATTGGGGACATGACAAGGAGTCTCTAAATGGTCGAGACGTAAAGATCGATATATTGGACGACTATATTCGGACTTCGGAAAGGTTCCGAGTGATTTTGGTATTTTTCGGAGTACCGGAGAGTTACGGGAATTCGCCGGGGAGTATATGGGCCTTATTGGGCCATACGGGAATAGAGGAGAGAGGCCAAAGGGAAGGAGGTGCCCCCCCCCTCTAGTCCGAATTGGACAAGGGGTGCAGCCCCCTTTTCCTTTTCCCTCTCCCCCACTTTCCTTCTCTCCTACTTCGGAAAGGAAAGGGGAATCCTACTAGGACTTGGGAATCCTAGTAGGACTCCCCACACTTGGCGCGCCCTCCTCTAGGGCCGGCCTCTCCCTCCCTCCTTTATATACGGGGGCAGGGGGCACCTCTAGACAACAATTGATCTCTTGATCTCTTAGCCGTCTGCGGTGCCCCCTCCACCAGATTCCACCTCGGTAATATCATAGCGGTGCTGAGGCGAGCCCTGCGTCGGTAGCATCATCAACACCGTCATCACATCATCGTGCTGACGGAACTCTCCGGCAAAGCTCTGCTGGATCGGAGTTCGTGGGACGTCATTGAGCTGAACGTGTGCTGAACTCGGAGGTGCCGTGAGTTCGGTACTTGATCGGTCGGATCGTGAAGACGTACGACTACATTAAGCTCGTTGTGCTAACGCTTCCGCTTTCGGTCTATGAGGGTACGTCGAGAACACTCTCCCCTCTTGTTGCCATGCATCACCATGATCTTGCATGTGCGTAGGAAATTTTTGAAATTACTACGTTTCCCAACAGGTTTTGTGTCGTAGAGCTAGTGCTATGTCAACTGGCATAATCATACTGTTTGCTGCAGTTGGGGTCTACTGAGTTGGGCATCAGAAATGACCAGTGTAGTAGGGCTAGAGTCTACTAGAGTTGGAGTGTTTTGTGGGTCAGGTGATATTGCAACTACACCTAATGGGCTATTTGATTTATCAGGTGCCACTACCTTTTCCAAATACTTTGCTTGTGCTCCTCCACGATCAGCAATTGCCCTCTTCCTTTTGAACGTCTAATACACAAGAACAACATTTGAAAGGGTAAATATGGTATGATGACAAATGGAATATGTACTGAAAATGGATAGGCAGGGCGTATTCACATACACGATGTGTAAACTAAGCTAATGGCAGTTCAACAAAGTAGAAGCAACACAAAGCATCAGTTGCAAGATATGTGCGACCAATGTAACCTTGGAAAGTTAGAGCAAGCACCTTGATGGGTGAATAAGATAGGGCATCTTCCTCTGACTCCTCCACTAGGGAGCTACATTGACTTAGGTCTCCCTCTAGCTCAGAATCACTGTTAGGATCATATTCTGAGCATGAATCTGTAGGTGGAGAGCGTTTGCATTGCATTGCATCCAGACTTGATTTCAGTCCCTTAATGCCAAGTTTGACAGCCATGGCATTGTTCTGCTTTATTCTTTTCATGCGCCCAAGCTCATAATAATTATGATGCTGTTCAGAATATGGGATTCATGAAAACATAAAAAGTAGTCAGATTATCTATGGAATGCATTGCGGATTCAACTTGAAGAGTGTCTCCCTATAAAACCCTGCATATGTAAAGTTCACCCCTAACTGTGCTGACTAGACCACACGCAGAAATACAAACCCCTATGTCTCTATAACAGGCAGACACACATTTCAAAACTGGAGTAGGAACATTAGAATCATATGAAATTTGTATTTGAACAAATAAACTAAGGAATTATGAGTGGCATAATGTTTAGCTTCAAGGGTGGAGTGTTGGTAGTGCGACACAAAGCAAGTAGGCAGATTGTATTACATGTAAAAGATCGAAACCTATGTAAAAGCTGGAAATGACACTTTGTTTCTATATAATGCAGTGTTCGTTGCCCACACATGATGGAAGAGATCACATAGAGAAATATTATTCACTCATGTCTACGGTTCTAGTATTTAGAAATAGGGTGGTCCACCCTAAAAGAATATTGACAACAAATATGACAAGGCAAGCATAGATGTAGTGAATCAATCATTTACTTGTGACCTTACTAGGACAAGTATGCAGAATTATAACAGAAGTAAGAGACCGTCCAAAATCTGAATCAAGAAGTTTGTCTAGCACTTATTGTTTGCAACTAATTGACGTGAATAATTGGATATTATATCAAATGAGTAAGAAAGACAAGTAAAATTGTCAACAAACCTGGCTTGCAGTAGTAATCTGAGTCAATGTCACTACGACCAACAATCCAAAATGACCAGTGTCTATTCCGAGGGCCGGAATTTTGTAAAACCTGTGAACTTTAGAGGTACTAAAGATTACTGAAATACATCTGAACCATTATGTGTAGGTAGCACTGAGCACACAACAAACCCTAGTGACAATCATGCCTAATGAGTAATGAATCAATTAGAAAATGGGTGATGAGGAGTGGCTGCTGAGTGTTGAGGACGTATCTCAGGATAAATCGGGTTGGCTTGGTGAGTGCTGCACGCCTGAGCCCTGAACGGACTGGAAAGGTAGGCACGGCGGCACGCCCGGGCAGCGATGACGCTGTTGGGTGAGCGGCTCTTGACCTCCTGTTAGTCCGGCGTTCCTCCTAGAGTCGTGCCGTCCGGGGACGGCAAGTCGCCGGTGAGGCAGGCGGCTGGGGGCGAGTATGGATCGGAAGCGCGCAGTAGAACAGAGGGGAATCAGGGCCTAGGACGACCCAAAATCCCAGGGTGGGCTGGCCCACCGTGGGCACCCTGTAGAGATACACACCCGAGCGGCGAACATGCATTTTCAAAACTAATTTAGGAACATTTAGCTGACCAATTAAACGACTCTCTTTTAATAATATTAGATTCGTATTTGAACAACTAAGCTTCTTTAGCTTGATAGGTGGAGCAGTGCTATTATGACACGAAGCACGTATTCTTATCGTGTAATGATCATAAAAGGGGGAAACTATAAGCATATTTTTTTAGCAAAAGAGGGTTTTACCTCCGATTTCTATTAAAGAAACCACCACGGAACCAACATGATCAATTAAACCCTAAGCATGATTAATTAAACCGTATTATGACTGTGCCATGGCAGATTTGAAGCTACAAACTGGAGAAATGATATTTAGCATCCATTGTTTACATCGAACTAAGAACTAAATTCTAAGAGCTGAAAAGAAAGTAGAGTAACCAAGTTAAGATCTATTTTCTGGTTGAGATCAAAAAGTTGAGGAGATATGAACTACCACCTCTCTTGCGGCGCCATGTAGGCATCAGGGGTGCGATGGCTGTCAGTGGCGTTGAAGCAGATCTGCGATGGTAGACAGGTGCATCGGGGGGTAAGTCCCGTTGCGGTGGAAGAGAAGGTCGTGTGAGCGGCCCCGGCAAAGAGGACGACGGCGCCGATGAAGCGAGAGGACGTGATGCAAGGTTATTGATCCGTCGCCGTGGATGAGAAACGTCCATCTCTAGCAGTGGACGATGCAGTCTTGGTAGGTGCTCCAGCATGGTGGAGGGCGGTGGCGATGTATGTGGTGGAGGACGGCGGCGATGGAAGGGGTGGAGGACGGTGGCGATGGATGGGGTGGCGGACGAAGGCTGGTGTGGGGATGGTGTTCTAGCACGGACGGTGTATGAATGGGAAAATGGAGGGAGAGGTACGGGGAACCATGTTTTTGGGACGCGCCTGTCTGAAATTTGGGAAAGTTATGAACTTAGACCCCGTTTAAAATTTGGAAGTCTCGTCGGTTGGGGATAGGACGGTAATCTCGCATCTCGCCAATATTTGCCCAGAGCGATTTTCGGCGAGGAGTGTCGGATTCCGGGTTCCGGCAGACCCTTGAGGTTCGAACACTGGGGTACGCACGGAGATTTCGCCCTCTACCTACGTGCTCCTGGCCGCCTCGCTAAGATCTAAACTACGTAAGGAACAACACAAGAGACATAGAGTTTATACTGGTTCAGGCCACCATTGCGGTGTAATACCCTACTCCAGTGTGCGGTATGGTGGATTTCCTCTTGGGATGATGATGAATAATACAAGAAAGAACAGCCTCGCGAGGGTCTGTTCTTGGCTGGTGCGACGAACTACTAAGGGGAGTTCAGTCGCTCTCTCTACTGGTTTCTTGGTGAGGATCCTGTCTTGATTCTAGCTCCTGGATTCTAGATGCCTCTACCCTGGGGGTGGCTAGTCCTATTTATAGTCAAAGGCCCTGGGCCTCCTCCCAAATATTGAGCGGGAAGGGCGCCAACAATTGGCCATTTTGAAGGGGAACATCTGGTACACTTATCCTGACTAAAGTTGGTCTTCGCCTGTCAAAGGCTCTGTTGGTGATGCCTGCTTGGGCTCCACAATGACTTCCTTCCTGCCGTTGGGCTGGTCTTGGTCTTGTTGCACCGAAATGGATGCCTTTCCTTGATGCTCTCACCTGCGCTTGCTCCCTTTCTACCAAAGAGGAAAGGAGGACACTGCGCGGGCTGGCGCCCGACTGGCGCCCTTGGTCGTCATGGCTTGCGTCATGGGCACCTCGTGAGGTACTCCGCCTTGAACTCTCCGCCTCCTCGCGAGCCAGCCTAATGAGGCCGTGCCTGAGGAAGCTCCTGGTCGTCCACCCCGCGAGGGTCTTGAGCTTGTGTTGATGAAGATGGGCCGTGCTGGGCCACCCTTTGAGCCACGCCGCAGGCTGCAGGCAGGCAAGTCTGGGAACCCCCGTTCCCAGAACGCCGACAGTAGCCCCCGGGCCCAAGGCGCGCCCGGACTTGGCCGAGCAGAGAGGCGAAAGGGCAAGTATGAAGCGTCACGGGCCCTAACAGCCTGCGGCCTTCGGCGCCACGTGGCGGTTGATTGGACATGGGCAGCACTGTTCCCCCACGCCTCCTTATTTTGTGCTATGCTAGGCGGACTCGTAGTCGCACACAGCCGCTCCCTTTTCATTGCCCGAGCATCCTCTGCCCTTTCTCCTCTCGAACTCCAGCTTCCGCTCCCAATCCAATCTCGAACCTCCCCCCCTTCTCTTGCCATGGCTCCGCCGAAGAAGGGAAGAGGGAAGAAGCCCATGCCTCCGCCTCGCTCACTGTCGCTGGCGGCCCCCACCGTCGACCGGTCGATCATAATCAATCGAGAGGGCTTGTGCAAGGTCAGCTCGACTCTGGCCACCATCTTCAAAGAATGCGGGAGGACGACGGCCTGGCCCGCGTCTCGCTTCTCCATCGACAGGATAGTCACTAAGGTCCGGTATTTTGCCGACGCCCTGTTGGCGGGACTAGTTCCCCCCTTTTCTGATTTCTTCAACGTCGTGCTCTCCCACTATCAGATCCATATGATGCATCTGGGTCCTGAATCCATCACTCTTCTTGCGGTCTTCGCCTTTGTTTGCGAGGCAATGATGGGCATCCTTCCTTCGGTTGCCTTGCTGCGCCACTTCTTCTCTTTGCACCTTGTCAACCCCACCCAATGCTCGGGGTGCGTGAGCTTCATTGCTGCACCTGAGACAGTGGCCTCAGGGATCGACTTCAGTCTTCCTCCGCCCGCACCTGGGTTTCGCGAGCGGTGGCTGTATGTGGACATAGGGGTGCCCAGCCCCCTGCTGTCAGAGCCGTCTTGGCCTGCTGTTCCCAACTCAGGCTGGGGCCAAGAGACGCTCACGAGTTCCCGGCTCGTCTTCGTCTGGCGTCGCTTCGCATTCTTGAGGGCGGTCGGCGTGACGGCGCCCAAGGTGGTGAAGGATTTCCAGCTACGCCGTGTTGCCCCTCTCCAACGCCATTCTCACCGGATGTGGGCCTTCAGCGGGCTTGAGGATTGCATGAGGCTCCAGGAAGAGGACCTGACGCCTGAAGCACTGAGGAAGGTGCTCTTGGTCTTGACTGGGACCCCACCCCCGGCAGCATCCGGCAAGGGGGGGCCTTGTTGTACCTCTGCCCGAATAGAAGCGACTTTGTGAATCAGATGCCCATCTTCGACGAAAGGGGGCTGCGCCCCGCTGGCCTCCAGGGGCCTCGCGAGAACCTAGTGGTGGTGGCCGCCCTTGCAGTCGGCCAAGGCGACTCTTCCTCAAGTGGCGGCGCAGGGAGGCATGAGCCGCCAGAGGCCGAGGGGGCCCCCGCTGAGGTGACAGCACTGGGCGGCGCTCATGAGAGAGCTGCCCTTGAGGCCCGCACTGCTGTGGCTGAGGGCGGCGAGCGGCTGCCTGCAGCGCCTCCGGCTGAGGCCCCTGAGGCCCCAGCTGCTCTTCTTGGTGAGGCAACCGGCAGCGCGCATCAGGCAGATGCCCCAGACGCGGGTCGCCTTGACACTTCTTCCTCGTCGCAGGCTGACCCCTGCGCTCGACTCTTGGGTCGCTTCCGCATGGACTTCGAGGCCCTCCGGAAGAGAAGGGAGGCCCTGGCTGATGATTACCCTTGCTACCTGCTGAAGCATAGGAAGTACTTCGCCACCGATGAGTAAGCCTTCTCCCTTCCCAGCTCCTGATCCTTCCGTTGCTTTTCCTGACCCTTGCTCCGCAGGGCCCTTCCTGCCGAGCTCACGGAGATGACTGAGGAGCCATCCCCCTTGTCTCCACCCTCTCCACCATCTTCGAGCACTCCGAGCAGCAGAGCCCTTGCAGTGAGGCCGGTTGGAGAGACGAACCATCCTGAGGCACATCGCGACCCTGCGCGCCTCGCAATCTTTCTTCGCGAGCCTTCTCGTGGCATAGCCAGCCTGCCGTGGACTTCTTGTCTGGTCGTGGACCGTGATTGGCTGGGGGTACTCCCTGCACTCTTCATTTGGGGATGGACTGGCTCCAGGCCGGGCTTTTGGCGAGGCGTGCCCGGTCGCCTCGAGGGCGCCAGCCCCCAGCCCCCTGCCCGGAGGGGGAGTGTTGATTCATGCCCCCCAGCGCTCGCTTGGGGCGGATGATGGTGTGGAAGACGTACTCGAGCGCGCCCGGGAGCGTCGCGCTCTTCGCCAAGGGTTTCTTCGGAGGGTGGCCGACGCGGTGAACCTGCTTGGTGAAGAGCTCGCTGATGAGGACGCACGCCTTGGGGCCGAGGGCCTGCGCCTGGTTGCAGAGAGGCGCGAGCTGGAGGCGGCTGTCGCCCTCGCGCGCTATCAGCGCGATCTTGACGATGAGGAGGCCAAGGCGTCACTGGCGGCCTCTTGGGAGGTCCGTTCCCGGGCCGTCGAGGAGGCCCGGCAAGCTGACCGGCGGCGAGAGGCGGCGGAGGAGCGGGCGCGGGAACTCCTGGCCCGGTGCCGCTCACTGGAGGAGCAGGTGGAGCTGCGCGAGGCGGCCCTTGCATCGATGAAGGTGGCTTCAGGCGACCCAGCGGAGCTCCAGAAGCATGAGGAGGCGCTGACGCTGGAAGCCGCTGAACGCGCACGTGAGTATGAACGCCTGGAGACAAGGGAGCGCTTGGTGACGCAGGTGGAGGATGATGTCGCTACGCGGGAAGCCCGTGTCCTGGAGGAGGTCGGACGCCGGGTAGCGACGGCGCGCTTGAACCTCGAGCGCGAGTTCGAGGAGAGGCTGGGGTTGATCCGGACCGAGGCTCAAGGTAGGACCGCCGTCTTGAGGGTCAAGCTGGAGGAAGCGACACGGCGGGTCGATGCTTTGCGGGCCGCACTTGAGGTGGCGCAGTGGGATTCAACTACCTCCCATGCCGAGGTGCTTCTCCTTCGCCAACGGGTGGACGAGGCTGAGACCATCACGCGCCAGAATGCGGACGAGATACGCTAGCGGCGGCTCCTGGAGCATGAGCACGGCCCCATGCTCACCACGCTTCGGGAGAGAGCCAACACGGCCTTGGGTAACATCTGCGAGGCGGCTGTTGGCGAGCCGCACGTAGTTAACTATGCCGGCAACCTTCAGTTCTTCACCGACGTGGTGACGCAGCTGGAGGCGCGGTCGGTCAGAGCCGACAGGTTGGTGGAGGAGAGGAGCCGCGCCCTGCTCGGGCACGCCTTTTCCCTCGTCTTCAGCCATCTCCAAAACATGGATCCCCACTTCGACTTCGACACCGCCACCGCCCCAGTCCCCCAGGCCGTCCGGGACGACCTGATGCACTGGGTGAAAGACAACGTGGACGCTCTCGTCAGGGCCTTCGCTTTAGATAACGATGATGCTATTATGGCCGCCGATGAGGGCGGCGTGGTTAACGGTCCTGACGCCACTGATGACAACGCAGAGGGCGATGGCGAGGCCTGCGACGCCAGCAACAGTTTGGGCGGTGCTCCTAAGGATGCATTGGGGGATTTATCCGACTGACCGCGTATTGTTCCCGTTCCCTTACCCTTTATCCCGTGCGGGCCCTGAGATAGCTTGTGGGAGGCTGTGGTGTCCCGAGTGTCTCCTGGTCGAATCCGTAGGACCTGCAGTAGAAGCCTCCTGAGAGGATATGACAGCGGCAGTCTGGGCTGCACGCAAGCTAGGCCAGACCCGGCTCGCGAGGGGCTCATGAGGGGAGGCAGCTGAGGCGAAGTGGTAACCAAAACGCGAGAGATTGCTTGAACGAGACTAAGCACCCCTTCCCCAAACACACGCAAATCTCAAATTCGAGTCCAACTTAAATCCAGCGGGGGAAAGCGACAACCAAGGGAAAAGCAATGAAAGCAGAAAAAGGCCGCGACCGGCACCTAGTCTAGTCTTGGACGTCTTCTCACCAGCGCGGAGCTAAGTGCTGCCACTGGGCGTGGGAGGGAGCCCAAGGGTCTGAGGCCGGCACCCCTGAGACTCCGGGGCGTGTACAGCCCCACACATTATTACGTGAGAGTGTCACGGGGCGGCGAGCTTCATAGGCACTAGGCCTTCTTCACAGGTACCGGCCTTGCTTCATATCGCCAGACGAGGGCCCCGCCTTGCGCCACACTCTAGGGCCATCAACAACGACCGGAAACCAGGACGCCGCCGATGGGGTGGAGCGGTCGCTAGCGGTTCCCCCGACGACCATGGGTCCTCCGCCAGGGGCAGGCCCTGAGACACCTCCCCAGCAGAGAGCCTACCTCCTGAGAACGCCTCGCTCTGACCGCCACGGTGGTGATGCCGGATCCCGGCCCCTCTCCTGCAGCCCCCGGCGCCCTCCTCCTGAGGGGTAGGAGACCGCGGGAGCGGGGCAGTTCCTCGCTGCGGCGACCTGCACCTCCTGCGATCCATGATTAGCGTATGCCTGCTCCTGAGGAATTAGTGGTACCCGATAATCATTGCTTCCTGCGTGGCTGGTGGGGCTGTCCCGGGGCTCCTGGAAGAGCTCAGCTTCTGGAGCCTCGTCCCCACAGCTTGGGCTGAGGAGCGAGCCTTGTTCGCCCTCATGAGGGTGCCCTTGGTCCATCATGTGGGGCACGTATTCTTCTAGGGCCGCCACCCCGATGCCGCGCCATAGCGCTCCGCGTGCCATGCAGCTCTGCTTGATGCGCCCACCTGGGGGTGGTAGCGCGGCGGCCCACTGGGGCCATGGGTCGCGACGAGTCCTTCTTCGCTGCCCTGGACCTGAGACGGGAGCTGGGTGCAGAAAGGGTGAGCCCCCGAGGCGGCAAAGCCCAGGAGCTCTGCCACCCGCTCCAGTAGCATGTCACGGCCGCCTTCCATCAACCTGCACTGCAGTAGCTCTCGGGCCACTGTGAGCGCGGCTCTTGAGTTCGCTTGCTCCCGGTGGGTGTACGGCGCCGTGGCCGCGGCGTGGTTGGAGGCCCTTGCTGCCGATCGTGCCTGCCGCGGTGTGAGAGCTGTCGGAGCCTATCCGCGTCGCCCGCGGCCCACAGCGCTCTGCGGACCGCGAGCTACCTGGGGCACAGGGTCGCCCGGGGCGAGCGGCTCTGCGTGGGCGGGCCAAGCCGCCCAGGGATCAGGGTTTCCCGCCTGGTCGCCGGACATGGTGATGACGATGCGACGGGACGCAAAGTGGCAGAAGGCGGATCCCGGCGCACCCCTACCTGGCGTGCCAAATGTCGGATTCCGGGTTCTGGCAGACCCTTAAGGTTCGAACACTGGGGTGCGCGCGGAGATTTCGCCCTCTACCTACCTGCTCCTCGCCGCCTCGCTAAGATCTAAACTACGGAAGGAACAACACAAGAGACATAGAGTTTATACTGGTTCAGGCCACCATTGCGGTGTAATACCCTACTCCAGTGAGCGGTATGGTGGATTGCCTCTTGGGCTGATGATGAACAATACAAGGAAAAACAGCCTCACGAGGGTCTGTTCTTGGCTGGTGCGACGAACTACTAGGGGGAGTTCAGTCGCTCTCTCTACTGGTTTCTTGGTGAGGATCCTGCCTTGATTCTAGCTCCTGGATTCTAGATGCCTCTACCCTGGGGGTGGCTAGTCCTATTTATAGGCAAAGGCCCTGGGCCTCCTCCCAAATATTGAGCGGGAAGGGCGCCAACAATTGGCCATTTTGAAGGGGAACATCTGGTACACTTATCCTGACTAAAGTTGGTCTTCGCCTGTCAAAGGCTCTGTTGGTGACGCCTGCTTGGGCTCCACAATGACTTCGTTCCTGCCGTTGGGCTGGTCTTGGTTTTGTTGCACCGAAATGGATGCCTTTTCTTGATGCTCTCGCCTGCGCTTGCTCCCTTTGCATCAAAGAGGAAAGGAGGACACTGCGCGGGCTGGCGCCCGACTGGCGCCCTTGGTCGTCATAGCTTGCGTCGTGGGCACCTCGTGAGGTACTCCGCCTTGAACTCTCTGCCTCCTCGCGAGCCAGCCTGATGAGGCCGTGCCTGAGGAAGCTCCTGGTCGTCCGCCCCGCGAGGCTTGGCCCCTCGCGAGGGTCTTGAGCTTGTGTTGACGAAGATGGGCCGTGCTGGGCCCCCCTTTGAGCCACGCCGCAGGCCGCAGGCAGGCAAGTCTGGGGACCCCCGTCCCCATAATGCCGACAAGGAGAGGGTCGTTGGCTCCCATGGTTGGCGCCCACGGTGTATGAATGGGGCTGACAGGTAGGGCGGTTGTGTCACGTGTGAGTGAAGTTACAAACCTGCCCCTATTGAAAATATTTGCCTACATCGATTTCGGCCGAGTCGAGTTTGTTTTGCCGACCACCGTGTACGAATGGGGAAATGGAGGGAGAAACAGAGGTATTTCGGATGAGCTTGAATCAAATGTGTTTTGCCACCCATGTTTGCCGCCCACCGTGTCGGAATGGGCTCAGAGGCGGTCGTGTCACGTCTAATTGAAGTTACTAACCTACCCCTATTTAGAGTAGTGGAAATTGGGCCGATGGATTGTCCGTGTAATGGGTAGACAGTAATTGCCATCTCCCAAACACTTGGCTTCGGGCAGCCGATGTGGGAGTGGACATTTTGCCACTTCTTTTGAATTTTGGGACAATAAGCATCCACATTTACCCTGGCAACTAAATTCGAATCCATTTTGTATTCCTATACGAATCTTTATAAATTATTCTATATGTTTTTATATATCTTCAAAAGGACGACAAAGATGTATTCCACTATCATATATGAATATGGTTTACAAATGTCGATACTCAAATTCAGAAGCTAGATTCTAGTTTAAGGTGAATTCGAATATTTGGAACACTTCATGCATGTCCAACTCAAATGTCACACGCAGCATAATGTGTACTCCCATTTAGATATGTACACAAGCGATGTATCATGATTCAAAAACCGAGTCAATCAACCAAGAATGTACAGAACTAACAGACATATAAACACTTATAGAGTATATGGATCAATAATATCAACTAACATACATAAGCCAGGCCGCTGTACTTTTTTTGCTACAACAACATCCTTTTTTAGCCAAGCTACTACAACATCTTGGCCCTTTCTGATGTGTGCCACTTATGGTCCATCTATACTACTATTATTGCTGAATGCACATTAAGTCCGATTGGCATATTTGTAGGTCTAGCATAGCAATCGAAATGAAATGTCTCCGAGTCTTATCAATTAATACAGACTTGTGCTCAAATAAAATTACAAACCAAAAAACAACAAACAATTATTACATGATCTCTAAAACAAATGGTTCGATTGATTACATGAACAAACAACACAAAGGTTATTCAACGATGGAAAGAACATTTCACCTATGATTTACCAAGTGGGAATTTAATTTCCTTTTTTCCTTCAGGACCTTAACAATGTGGTCAGTCTCAGCTTGCTTTGTTTTGAAATCCACCAAATATTTAATGGTTGTCTTGAGTACTGCTTGTGACTGTGTTGTTTGCTTCCTCAACATGTCAACTTCATCTCTAAGTGCAGAAGCAGAATCTCTTTCTACCACTAGTTTAGCCTCTAGAGCATCAGCAGTTGGCAATTCATAATGCACGATTGGGCCGGTGCCACCGCTGTGGGATGATACAACATCCATGGGGACCTCGCTCTTTGATCTTGGGCTAACCTGTTTTGCCATTAAAGTTCTGATTGGATTCAGAAAAGTTGAAGTTAGCAAAACATCTCAACTGGGAGTTATAACAGCAAACCAGTTAAACAAACAAGGAATTGAAGAGTTTCAATTGGATGCTGAAAAGTAGTTATTAACATCATTGTAACCCGTTGTTGCAGCAGCAAAGCAGTTAAACAAACAAGTAGCTATTTAAGTTCAGGCAAACAAGTAATTTCTAACAGTAAGTATCAAACACATAGATAGGCGCATTCTATAATAGGATTAACAGGCTGTGGCATTATGTAATCAGTAGCAAACTAAATTAAGCCAAGCAACGTAATTGAACAATTTTGCAATAAGTGGCTAACTAAAATTCCGAGAAGCAGGTAACTGAACTTATGCTAGTTCTTTGTACAAGCAGACTGCAACTTCTTTTTCGCTTACAAGGTTGTACGAAGGAGTCAATGGAATCAATTTCTTGGATATGCAGTCCCAATACTTCTTTCTTCCCACACTGCATTGGTAAGTCCAATGGTTAATCTGGTAAGATGGTGCGTCCTTGATATGTTATATGAGGACGTGTAGTCAGACTCGTTGTAGACACACACATCACACTGGCTTTTACTGTATATTTCATGCGATTACTTTTGGCATATCGAGATCTAAGCAATCTACAATAGGATGAAAAGACTGGCATCCATCACATTATTGGCAAACTCAGTTCATAGAAACAATCAATTCAACCATTTTGTGGGTAAATCAAAAGCGCCACTGGAATATTTTTCACTACCCCAATCATACACGCAAAAAGGGGCGACGCCACCATAGGGGCTGGTATGGGCGGCCGCCTCAGGTGGCTGGAAAGTGTGCACCTAGTTTGAGTCGTCCAGGTTGGCCCAGGCTAGTTTTGTCCGTCCCAATGCACGAGCAGGCAATGTAAACAATGAAGAAAAATGTTTCAATTTGGATGGGCCAATAACATAAGTGCAAGGCAGGCCCTATAGCAGGCTCGCGACCCAAACGAGCGCCTCCCATATCGATCGACAGCAGGAAAAATCCCAATTTATTCGCTCCAGCCTCCAGTCTGGTTCGATCCTAACCTAGCCGCCGCTAGATACACTGACACAACACTCCCTCGCGCCCTCATTGTAGGCGGTCGCCCGGCTTCAAGCGAACGGAAGAACAAGAAGATGAAGATCCAACCCTGGGTGTAGCCTGCGCGGGAGGCAGCAGCGGGAGCACGGGCATGGCATCGAGCTTGCGCAAACGGACAGTCGTAGCTTGCAAGATTAGCATGCGCAACGAGCAGGTACATCACATCCCTAATTATATCTAATTCAACTCTTCAATTTCTGGCCAATAGTTAAACCCGACGGTGTTGTAAAACTTCTTGTATGTAGGGAATCTATGAGAAAATGAAACTAATTTCTACTTATAACTCCCCCAGTCAATACTGAACTGACTGAATCTGATGTATCTCATCAAGTTTCTGGTGCAAACATACAAGCTCATGTTGTTCTTGAGCCTGAAGTGTCTAATGAACAGACTGCTAATGAAGGATTTGATGCAAACATTTTACATGCTCCTAGTGATGAACATATAGTGTCTAATGAGGGATCTAATGCAAGCATTTTGCAAGCTCATTGGAGGATTTTGTGTCTAATGATCATCTGCTATGTTGAGGGAGACATAGAGATTTGCACGCATTGATGACAAGCAAATTATAGTGCATTTTCATAGCTTGAGGAAACATCGAGGCCATCTACCAGAAAGTCCCCGTATCATGACAACATAGCATAAATACTTTTCTAATCTGTTGTTTGAAACTATTGGCATACTTGTGCAGGATAGATATATCGATATCCAGTTTGCGCACTAGTTATAGGTGCAATTACACTTCGATATTTTCAGCCAGAGAGCGAATAATTCAAGCAGGTAGAGACCATGTTTGTAGTCCTTGTACACCATGTTGCATTTTGTGTTTTTGGTGCTTGCATCATTTAGTGTTTATAATCTGAACTACTTTGGATCATTAGCTGGTTTTCAAAGTGCATGTAGCTTCACATTTCTCAAGTTATGTTGATTTCCAGAGTGCAAGTGCCTTCGTATTTTTTAAGTTAAATGTTCGCCCCTGGTAACTTGAATTCGTGGATCCGCCACTTCACACAAATCATACACGAATGCCAGTACGAATTAAATGAAATGCAGGGACTTACGCTAGCTCGTTGTACAAGCTCACTGCAGCTCTACTTGCGCTTGGGATGTTCCATGTACAAGTCCATGTTACCACTTGCTTGGATGTGCAAGCCTTGTGCTCCTTGCATCCCCCTCTGCATTTTTGACACGGCGAATGGTTGATCAAATAAGAGGAATTGACCTTGATGTTATACAGGAGGACAGATACTTACAAGGTTATACGGGTGTGCAGGATGTGTACCAGATCCCATAGCGCCGTCATGCTTCGCTAAAAAATGAATTTGCTTGTTTCAGATGATATCTCCAAAAGAAATAAGAGTTAAAGTCAGAGTTGCATAGGCGTGTAAGCTAAGAGAGCAGTGAAAGGATATCCAAACATTGTCGGAATAGTGCATAAGGGAGTGATGTGTGGATACCTAGTTCGGGCCGGCGTTTGGGCATGCTCGCCTAGCTAGAGTGCGGGTCACTTCAGAGCCGTTGAGGGTGATGCGCTAGCGTTGGCTGGCCACGCACGGATGTAGATCTTGAGTGGCAGTAGAGTGCTATGATGCGGTGGATGAGATCGTTGGTGAAGACCCAACGGCCTCGGGGGCGGAGGTGCGACGATGTGCTCGATGAAGTAGCCCCGGTGAGCTGGGAGACAACGTCGATGAAGCGCACCTGATGCGGTGGAAGTCGGTGTCTGTGAGGCACGTCGGTTGCGGCGGCCGACGTTGTCGGTGGACCACCCGGTGCGGTGGACGAGGGCGTAGATGAGGTAGCTCCGGTGCGGTGGTGAAGCGTGGCCGTCGTCTTCGTCGTCATCATCTGGCACAGAGGTGGGAAAAGAGACGAGATGAGGGGCGATTTGAACTTTTCTTGGGTTGGCGGCGAATTAGGGATTTGAGCAATCTGGGTGCGGAAGGGGACGGTGGAGAAGGGAGATTTTGCAGGGCTGGAATTGGGGCCGCCAGATATTTCAATCCGAAACATGGAAGCGCGAACTTATTTTGTCGTCGTCCTCTTTTTGGGGGGGAGGGGGCGTGGGTGGGTGGGTGCTATGCGTCCGCCCGATGCACGCGACCACCATCACACGACCCTGGTCTGCCTGGTGCGCCTACATTTGAGAATGCAAACGAATCTTCTTTCATTTGCAAATGAATCTGTATGTATTACCATGCCCGTGTTTTCCTTGCAATAATTAGTCATTCGAAACGAGATACTCCCTCCGTTCACTTTTGTAAGTCGTTTCAAACAACTTAAAATGAACTGTTTTGCACATTGTCTGAAATGTCTTCAAGGTCTTATAAAAGTGAACAGGGGGAGTACTATAAATTAATTAATGAGGAGTTATTTGAAAAAAAATCGAAAAGGTATCCACGGTATCCACGCTAACGTGTATTAGTGTGTGTGTGTCACATAATTAGTTATTTGAATTAGAGTGTGTCTCACGTAGCGATCTCCAATTCTAACGTGGATTTCGCATTTCACTGTATCCATGCTACTTTTTAATACAAATTCATATGTATATGATGAACACCATGGTAGTGAGAAAAGTTTTGGATGGATTCAAACATATGACCTACAAAATAGCACAACAAATCGAGTCATTGTCAACTTTTCGAAACCTAGTATGGCACGAATTCGAAATAATTACCCATATGCATGGTCCTCAGTTCAAATCTTATAGTGTACACCGAATTGAAAAATCGATATTAAGTCTCGTACTATCTACATTCAAATGTTGTTTTTACCCCCCCCC
>NC_041389.1:203340963-203376112 GCF_002162155.2 Triticum dicoccoides | reverse complement strand
GCTACATACTTCCTGTATCGGTCAATCTTCCTCTCTTGACCACCTTAGGAAGCTATCGGTTTCCAACACATGTTCATTCTTTCTCTCCATGTTACAATCTCTAACTCTCTCAACTACACAACCCCCCTTTTCCACTCTGTTATCAAATGTATTTACCTCACACACCCGCCATTGCACCCCATGCCGAGATCTCTCTCTCCCTCTCCCTCACACCCTCTCGCGCTAAATTAATACATGCATTGCCTATCTAGCCCCCCAATCTCTCGTGTGCACGCACGCACGTTGTCTATCTAGGTCACTCCCTCGAGACTGTCTCACTCTTTCTTCCGCACGGCGGGCCACACTCGCTCAATCTCGCTCTCTTTATCTGAGTCTCGTTTGACCTCATTTTCTTTCACGCACAAATGATATATCTCCCTGTTCGGGCCTCGATCGACACACTCTATACTCTCTCACGCAGATTGTCTATCTAGGTCAGTCCATCCAAGCCGCCGCCACTCTTTCGACCTCATGGCGGGCCAGGCTCGCTCAATCTCTCTCTCTCTCTCTCTCTCTCTCTCTCTCTCTGTATGTCTCGATTGACCTCGCTCTTTCTCGGACAAAAACGATATATCTCCATGTTTGAGCCCAATTCGACCTATGCACATTGTATTCTCTCTCACACACATTGTCTATCTAGGTCACTCTCTCCAACCTGTCTCACTCTTTCGATCGCATGACGACCCTATGTGATCGACTGACCTTGCTTCCTCCCATGCACAAAATATATCTACATGTCTGTGACTGGATCATCTCTCAAGCTCTATCTTAAAGCCCTCGCCCTTGCCAAAAGCTCAATCGGCCAATATCTCTCCAGAGCATATATATCTGTTCAATGAATGTCGGACCACACTCACTTTGTCTCTCTATCTATATGTCTATCGATTGACCTCGCTTTCTCACACCATATCTTCCATGCATTGAAGGTACCTCTCCATCCCTCGCAAAGCCGGAGCTATTTACATTGCGAGGGGCACCCCAACCTTGGATTAATTTGTGTAGGCATTTATTCCGGTCGGTTTAGATTATATTTTCGTAGCATTCGGCCCACAACTACTCCAAACACCATTGCAACCCCCGCAACTCCCCTAGTTGATTTCCCTCTGGCTCGGTCATCTCTCTCTCGCACGTCGCACGTCCTTTCTCGCCTTCAACATCGCACCATGGTATTATTGCAAAAAACTCTGTTGTTCTCTTTAATTATTATAAATAAGCTACAAAACTACACGCCGATAGTCCACTTGGAATGGAACAAATTTCGACCCACAAATTAAAGTGCTACAAACTACACACCGAGGCCCACATGTCATGAAACAAATTTGGACCCATATATAAATTAAAAAAATAAAGGACGAGGATCGAACATGCCACAGGGCCTTCAAGCCGCACGTCAATAGGCAACATACGTAGAACAATAATGTTTGTTTGTTTTTGACTATATATTGCAAGGCAATAGCCTCACAACCCTTTATTCAAAACCAAAAAACCAAAGGTTCTCTGTACAACTAAGTTCAAAAGAAAGAAAATACAAGAGATAAGAGAGCTATCATACTTACAAAGACAGTTAGGGTAGAGAAGCTATCCAAGCTAACAGACTGTCCCTATATTTACATTTGATTCTGTGAGCTAATAATGAAATGTCATACACAAAGTTCCTCCTCCAAGCTCTAAATCTAGGAGTCTCATTTCTAAAGATCTTGCCATTCCTCTGTGTCCAAATGTTCCAAGCTGCTGTAAAAACTACCTCAGAATGGAAAAGCCTATTGAAATCCTTCCTAGAGGCTGAAGCCATCATGAAAGTAGACAGGTTGGGTGTTGTACCCCCCTTGGTTCACATAATGTTTTTATATTACCACAGCCTATTTAATGGATAACATGTAATATTATTTTTAGTACTATTCGCCTTCACTTACTGGTGGGTTCCTTGTGTGCTCTCTTTCTCTCCTCCCCTTCAATGTTTAGACGCACGGGCAAACACGAGGAACTCGCGGGCGATGTTGCCATTGACCGTATCTGGACGCGTTCACAAGTTACGGCACCAGTTTCACGTACTAGCAGCACTAGTCAGTGTGTACGTGCAATGCACGTTAATTTGGAAGTATATTAAGTGCATGCGGATATTAAGTAGGATAATATTTGCGTGTTATTATGTGATTACCACTATTTTTGGCATTTAATTAACTGCAAGCTAAACGTGTTGAGCGCTCGACATTGAAGCAATCTAGGTCGTTGGATGACAAGGAATACATGTGGCCTGATGACATTTTATATTTAATTTGATATGGCTCTAGCAGAATATTCAATCGATCAAACCATAGATTTTGTTCAGTCTGACTCCAACTTTAAATTATACGACGATCAATATAAAATAAACGGAAATGATAAACGTTCAGATTTTAAGCATGGCAATCCAAACATTTTTCATGGCAAATTTAGATTGCGCGGCGGCGGCGGGGGCGTATTGCGGTGGGAAGCGGCTCTTTTGCCGTGCTCTGTGTGTCATCGGGCCACTGACCGACGGCGACGGCGGCGTCTTGCGCCATTGTTGGCGTACTCCTGGATGTTGGCCTAGCTTCAAGGAAGGCCGGAATGTTCTAGACTTTGGAGCGAGTCAACTGGCGGGAGGAGGCGACTGGCGTTGGTGCAAGGAAGCGGTCGACGGCAGCCATCCATGGCACTAAGCAGGGCACTGGCACCTGCGCGGGGACAGGTGCTGTCAACGACGCGGCGGAGACATTCGTGTGCACGGGCATCGGCACGGGCGTGCACGTCAGTGCACGCGCAGGCGCATGCGCTGGCAGGTGCACGGGCACCGGCACGGGCGTGCGCGTTAGTGCACGTGCAGGCGCATGCGCTGGCAGGTGCACGGGCGCGTGAAAGTCGGTGGGGACCTCGTGGAACCCTATGGCATCAAGCTCGGCGACAATGTGCAGCTCCCAGCCCATCAATGCGACAAGGATGGGCACTGGCGCAGTCGGGGCGACAGGAGCCGGAACGGGAGCGCGAACAGGCGCGGCGTCTTCCAGCAAGCCCAGTTCAAGCTCGTCCCAAAGTGCATTATGTTCTTGAGACTCCAGCTGGGTGTCTTCCTTAGGAAACTGGAAGACTAAGGGCAGACCATCGTGATGCGGCATGACGTACGTATAGGTCAGGCTAGTTGGAGGTAGACGACAGTAGAATCGGAGAGAAAGAGAGAAGATTGTAGTTATACCAGGTAGTGCGGTGTTGATTTTAAACTGCGGCGCCGGCGACATTAAAAGTGGGAGCAGTTGGGACAAAGGTGGGTGGCGGAGCCTGGTCAAAGGGCTCACCTCTCGGTGAGCCTGCACAGCGGTCTGCTCGCATGCCTCCCTGTCAGCCGGCACAGCGGTCTGCTCGCACACCTCCTGTCGACTCACATGCTTGGTCGGACGGCACCTGCGGAAGAGAAGCGGGACTCGTGGCGGCACGTAAACGCCCACGGTTTCAGTAGTGAAAGCGTTCGCCTTAACGTGACAGGTCTTTGTTCCAAAATACCTTGGCTCTTCATTTGTGCAACTTGTCATAAGCAGCTTGTCTCAAATTGAAGAAAAAAATTACGAAGTAATATTTGTGCCATATCAGATGACCATGCTCAGTTTCCAGAATTTATGGTCACTTTTGGATTTTCTGAAATTTAAGATCCATGATTTGAAACAATATCATAACCTGCATCATGCAATAAATTTTCAAGCCATACATATGTCCTGTTGTATTTCTTAAGAAAGGATTTGTTCAAACATTTTTCTTAGTTAGACTTCAAACAAGTTATATATGCAGAGTAAAAGGATAATCCCTCCGTACCAGTGCATTGCCTGATATATTAACTCAAGTACTAGGCACGAACAAATGGGCTCAATTTTGTGCTCATCCTGGTGCAGTAGTAGTATTACTAGGCAATGCAGTTGACGGGTGACCTTCGCAAGCGGCGATCGAGGGAATTGAACCTTGCTCGGCATGGTAGGCAACGTTGTCAAGTTACTAAAGCATCCCTCCGTTGTTCATCATTAGTCATTATGGACCAGGGACATGAGGGGAATTTCCTAGGGCTGGAATTCTGGCCGCCAGATATTTCGACTCGAAACGCTAAGGCTCGACTGGTTGGGGTTGCCTAATGTGCGTACCACGCACGCCACCAGAAGGACACGAGCCTGGTTATTTATTTATTTTTATTTTTTAGGATCAACACGAGCCAAGGTCTGGCTGGTACGCTGTTGGGTCCTACCAAGGTCTGGAGAATACAAAAGGAACCTTTTAAATTGCCGAACAAATCTATGTGTATTACAATGCCCATATTTTCCTTGCATATACTAATCTCAACGTGGTAATTGATTTATGACGTGGTAATTGGTATCCCTAGTAAGTTTTTCAATGCAAATTCAAATTTAAAAGATGAACAATATAGAGGTGAGAAAACTTTGTATGTATCAAGCATATGACCACACACACACAGAGAGAGAGAGACACACACGCACGAACACAACAACAATCCAATAATTATAGTGCATCTATTTTTCCAAACCATGCATGTATGACACGAATTCAAAAATACTCCCTCTATTCCTAAATATTAGTCTTTTAGAGATTTCAACAAGTGACTACATACAGAGCAAAATGAGTGAATCTACACTCTAAAATATGTCTATATACATCCATATGTCCCAGTCCATTTGAAATCTCTGAAAATACTAATATTTAGGAACGAAGGGAGTAAAATGTAAGACATGCATGGTCCTCAGTTCAATATTTAAAATGAACATGAATCTGAAACATGAATATCAAGTCTAGTACTACATTACAAGCAAATGTTGTGTTTAGGTGGAGCTATGATTGTCGGGGGTCAACCCCTCGACCTTAGATAATATTGTGAAGCTCTGTTTAGGGTTGTTTAGATTATATTTGTCCCCACCTTCCCAACCACCAATTGGTTGTGCACCCCCACCCCTCCTCACCGGGAGAATATCATGTGCTTCCATACCTTAGATGCTATATGCCGATACGAGTTGCTTGGAGCTTGTAGATCTGAGATATAGCAGCTCACATGATGTCTTAATATTTTTACAGGAAACCTTGATGAGTTTGAGAATTGCACACAATTTGTACAAAAACTACTCAGATGTCCTTGGATCCCATATCCAATGACCTCGAAGCTCGTATCACCATAGCATCTAAGATGAAGGAGGACATCATATTCTCCTGTATGTAAGAATATCTTATGCTACCACACCTCAGATGCTTTGGTGATACAAGCTCTTCGGAGCCGTTGGATTTGTGACCCAACACCTCCTCGGTGGTTCGAATGGTCTTTTTCAGAGAAGCCCCCAAAGAGTTCGGCCACTGCTTACAAGCACAAAGACTGCTCAGATGCCATTGGATCTCAGATCAAACAACCTCGAAGCTCGTATCACTGTAGCATCCAAGCTGCGATAGCACCTTATGTTTTCTTGCACGGGAGAATATGAGGTGCTCCCGCACCGTAGATTCTATGGTGATACGAGTTCACGGAGATCTAATGGCCCACAGTAGGAGGTTGAATGTTTTTCCAATATACGGCTGAGGGAGTTTGGGAAATGCACAGAAAGGACAAGTACTACACATGTGCCATCTGATCACTGGTCATACGACCTAGATGCTCATATCACCGTAGCGGGTAATTAAGCTACGGGGAGCACCTAATATGAGCAATGGGGAGCCGTTGGATCCAAGATGCAGTGGCACACACGAGGCCTGAATGTTTTATTTGCAAAAAAAACCTTTGGAGAGTTTGGGTATTGCGCATACTTACAAAGACTACTCCCAAGCCATTGGATCTCACTTCCAACAGTGTAAAAACTCATATCACCATAGCATCGAAGCTGCGGGGTGGATGTGATATTCTATGCCGCTATCATTTTTGTTCGTAAACTTGCAAAATACGTGTAACTCGTGCCATTACTTGTCTAACCGCGCAAAGTGTTTGTTCAAAAAAACCATCCTACACTGAAATATCAGAACAACACACGGGGGTCCCACTTGTCATTAATCAAATTTGGACCTAAAACTAACAAATCTGAAAGACGAGATTTGAACTGGCAACCTGGACTACAAAGCGTAAGTCGATAGCCTGAAACAACAACGATTTTTGGCTTTGTCCCATAACTTGATTTTATAAAGTATTGCGTTGAGTAGAGTAGAGGGAGTGCCTCTTTAACACGTGCATGACCGTTGACTCACTTACTGGTGGGTCCCAGGTCTGCGATCTCTCTCTTCTCTCCATCATCTAACCTTTGCACGGGCACACATGAAGAGCGGCGCTAGCTTGTTGTCATGTTATTACAACTAAAAAAAGCTTGGAAAATAGAAGAATCGCCTAGAACAAGAGACGTTGTGGCTGGTCGAGACGGAGCTAACCACATCTATCCTCCGTGCCACGTTAGCATGATGAAGTTGTGTGGCTAGTGGGGTGTGACTGGCTCGGTCCCAAGGACGAACCATAGGTATATTTTTACATGCACATTTTTCCTCCGTGCCGAGATGTGGCACACCCTACCGCGCGGTTTCGGGGTCCTCACGGGTGGTGCACGCATATATTCTTCCTAACATGGGATGCCCTACCGCGCGTTTTCTAGGTCCTCCTCGGTTGTAGTGCCGAAGCAAGTAAATGAGTCGTCAAATCACGAAAGACCACCTTTCCCACCGAGTACATCAGTGAAGCATGGTGGCTAGCTAGTTGGGCTAGTTCGACCGATTAGCTAGGCCGCCACCACATTTGTTTTTTGCCCCTCTTTTTATCTACTTGCCGGCAGGTAAATTTAAATATCCACCGCGGCGTTGCTCTGGTGTTTGGGTGCGGCAGGATTTTTAATTTTTTGATTGACAGGAGCAGGCGCGGCAGGATTTTTAATTTTTTTGATTGATTGGAGCAGGCGCGACAGCAATTATTCACGATGACTCTGCCTGTAAAACCCACTGCTCCCTGATGTGAGAAGTCGTCGACTCATGTTTTACCATGGTGAAAACCAAAAGATTCCCCGCTCCTCGGCTGGCTCCCTCTCCCTTCCCGTAGATTGTATTGCCTTTCAGCCGTTTCGCCCCCTTTGCATCCTCTCCCCATTGTTCTACCTGGTGCCATGGCGGCGCAGCAGATCACGGAGTCCAAGGTGAGGCGCGTGACACAGGAGCTCTTGGCCAAGGATGCGGAGCTCAGGGCCAAGGACATAGAGCTCCGTGAGCTCAAGGAAGAGTGGAGTGTCATGCTCCTCCGTTATGTGCGGGAGTTCACAGAGCTTCAAAAGCGGCAGGCGTCCACCACAAAGACGCTCGAGGTGTCAGCGGCGTTGCTTCAGAAAGCGGGAGATATGATAGGCTGTCAGGGGAGCCGGTTGGAGCACGAGCGGGCCGATCGTGACGAGGTACCGGATCGCCTCAGCCACTTGGTGAACCAAGTTGCCACGCACGTGTTGCGGCTGCGCGATGCCTACCGTCGTGCCAGCGCAATCATGCCGGCCGTCGGGCTAAACCCGTTCGACCACCCGGTCGACTTCAACGAGCTGCGGCTTCCTGACCTGGTCTCCTTCTTCACCTATATCTCCGAGGAGCTGAGCCGTCTCCGCGCGATGGTGCAGGCGGAGCTGGACAAGGAGGGGTTGCGGGCTACCGTCGCCGTTGCCGGGAAAATCCTTTCAGGGCTCCGTCATCGGAATCCATTCGTGCCATCGGACGCCGTCTTTGAAGAGCTGGCTCCTGTCGACTGGGAGCGGGATCTGCGGGCGGTTGCAACCTGCATCACCAACGTCGTGCGCCTCGAGAAGCAGAGGGACTTCGGTGGTTTTTAGGCGCCCTCTGCATGGGCATGTCCATGTCTCGGCGCAACTTGACGGTTGGATCAAACTCAGATGGTGCAGATCAGTCACTGTAGCACAAAGCATGTGGGTGTGTTTGGTTGCATTCTCATCTCAATATAGTTGTTTCCACTTCATGTATTTGTGTTAACCTACTAGTGTGGACTCATGCACCCTTCTTGCACTCTGCCAAACACCCAAAAGTGGGTCGAGAAGGGAACTTTTGCTCCCATCCTGTGCACCCTTCATACACCCTGCCTAACACTATCTGTGCTTCATATGGTTCATTTTTCATGGAGTACTGTAGCACCGTATTCTCCGTGCGCTGTAGACCTAGTTCTGTTAACATTGATCTCACCGTTCATTCTCGACCAGACAGTCGAAAAAGCGGTACTATGTTACTACATTACTATTCATATAGTTGACATGCGCACAACATCATTTGATATCATCATATCTTACTACACTAGCAACAAGATTACATAGTGCTGACGTATGAACCACTGCACATGCCTAGTAGTAGGAGCACCGTGTATGTTCAAGTGGCTGCCGTTTTTTGCACTCCTCCGTCGTAAGAGTGGAAATGCTTGCTGTAATCATTTTTTTCTTCAGAAAAACAGTGGACACGCTCTACCATCCCGATCCTCCTCCAGCCATGCACTAAATTACTCACTTTCGCCAACGTGTGGGACAACCAGCATCTGGGTCCACCAACCATGCACTAAATTACTCCGTAGTAGAGTGATGGTAGACTACCCTGATCGAAGCGCCGCAGTAATGCCCAATGAGCCGTCAAATCACAAATCTCCCTCCTTTCCAACGGTAAGTTGGACGGATGAAGCAACCATCATTTCACTCTTCTCTCTCAGCTTCCTCTCTTGAAGAAAACCCCCACTCGCTTTGCTTCTCCCTCATATCGTTCCTCATTTCACTCTTCTGTCTCAGCTTCCTCTCTTGGATGGACGCTGGAGCACCGGCCGACGTGATGTCTATGGCTCTGGCCAAAACCATTGAGGCTCATGGTACGGAGAAGGGCAAGCACCCCGCCGAGACTACCGCAGACAAGCTCAAAGCCATCGCCCTATCCAAGCCCCCCTCTCCGGGATCCCTCATTAAGCAAGTCCAGGTAATATCTCTTCTTCACAATCTTTTTCTCGATCTTGATCGTGTTTTTTCATCTAACAAGCAGTACTAGTACTAGTAGTACAACTTTCTGGGTGATCTTGCATGTGATTTTAGTGTGCCAAATGACAGTTCTAAATTCCTCTTTTGACCAAAACATGCGAGAGGTTGAGACTGATTTCTTATAGATTGCTTTCAACTACTCCCTCTGTCCCAAATTTCTTGTCCTAGATTTGTCTAGATACGGATGTATCTAATACTTGATACATCCATATCTAGACAAATCTAAGAGAAGAATTTTGGGACGGAGGGAGTACTTTATGAACATCAATGCTACCTTTGAAGAGGCTATATTTGCCTTAGTAACTTGTGTTATGGATATTGCAAGTAATCCCTCTGCTCTCATGCCTTTGAAGCATGTTCTAGTGTCTTTGTTCACTCACTTCTGTGCGTATATGTAGTCATATATGGAGTATAATATCGAAAATCATCTTATATTTCTGAATGGAGGTAGTAATAAAATATGGGTTCTGTTTGACTTAGAACCAGGTCCGCGGTGGAGATGAAGTTCTCAAAGTCATGTCCTGTGAACTGGAAGACCTGAGGATGAGTTCTACTACTAAACTATCCAGCTGATGTGTCCTTGTCGCCGCGTGTCCTGAACTAGTGTTTTCCTGTAGCATTGTTGTCAGGCGTGTTCTCGAGGCTGTACTTGACCCCAATAATTTCCTGGTTGTGCCTTCGATTATGAAGGGTGTGGTTCTTGTATAGCTTCCCAACAAATCTGATGCGAAATGTATTCATCATCATGTTTATGAATGGAAAGACCACTCGGTTAGGTTCTCCAAGGTTGAGGAGATGGTGATGGTGCATGTAGACATCTCTCACGAAGTCCATGGCCTAGTCAGTTATGCGGGGTTCATCCCGTAGGTCGGTGGCAAGAAATAGTCTGCAGAGTTTAATTAGTGCCACTTTGCTTGTCTGTAGTAAGTACTATTGTTTAGTACTTGATTTGTGTTTGTGAACCCTGTATTGTTTATTAGTACTGTCGCTTTTGGTGTGTGGTCAGTCCTAAGAACGGTCTATGTTAATGTCTGTCCACTCAATTCAGTCTGTATATTTTGAAGTATCCAGATCATCTTTTTTGTGAGGACGGTTTATAAATTATGGTTACACTCCGATATGTGTATGCATTGTAGGGTTTATCGCACCCACCAGGATTTCCAGTCCCATGGATGTTTGGTCCATACGATTTGTCACGACCTTTGGACTGTCCTGCTTGTGGGAGTAGGCAGGGCCCCTGCATGCCATCCGTAGTTGGACGATCAATCTTTGGTTTTGTCTTCAACATAGTGATTTCCTGGTAAGGATTCACTCGTGTCACATCAAGTAAATATTATTGATTTACTATCTAAATCTTATTGATTTAATGTCATGTTTGCTTTCTTTTCCTGCAATTTTATGATGCAGGTTTTGCCATGTGACACTCATCACAGAATAAACCGTTTGGTTTGCTCTACGATGGCTATTTTTTCAGGTTTCACTTCTTATGTTGTGTCAGTAACGAAGGCACTGTCCATCACTTATATTACAGGAAAAAATTGGATTAGTCTGTTGTCTGAGTACAAGTTGAATCCCTATGATGAACTGCAGTTTGGTTTAACAAAAACGCCACAAATAGTCCTTCTCGTGTTTAAAAGAAATGAAGAAAAAAACTGGATCACGGTCACGGATCCTAGTCAAGTCAGAAAGCTTATCATAGCACACCAGACACGATCGCCGCTGTCTCGCACATCGGTACCACCTTCAGCAATGGATCGAGCACAGGCAGTTGCTCTAGCACTGACAGCGGCAACAGCTCAGTCCGATCCAGTAGAGGATTGGGCACCGACCGCGTCAACGGATTAGGCTGATCTACCGGAGGATCGGGCATCAACACCGGCACCTGCTCCTACACCGGCATCAGCTCTACAAAGAGCACCATCTCCGGCAGCAGCGGCGGCTTCGGCACCTGCACCAACACTTGCACTTACATCTGCTCCGGCCCGTGCAGTGGCAACCGAACGAGCAGTTGCACCAGTAACAGACTGGGCTGTAGTTTGCACTTCATATACCAAAGTCCTTGCAAAAACCGACATGTCCACCTTCTTGGTAAGCATTGGCCGCCCAAGTGCTTCGTTCTTTTTTATTTCCATGTTGTTTCACATGATTCACTATGTTGATCTAACTGTTTGGGTATGTCTTCTTGTTTGCAAACAGAGGATTCCTAGAGCAATGAGGGAGTCATTCAACAATCCGGGTGACCGTGGCCAAGTTTCTCTTACCATGCGCAGCATTGGTGTGAATGAACCTGCTCAATATATTGTAAGTACAAAGGATGGTTGCATGATGATTGATGCTAAAGGATGGTCAAGATTCCAATCTAAATCGTATCTTGTGGTAGGGGATGATGTGAAAATCGAACTTTCTCGGCAAGGAGAGCCGGTCCAAATCAACTTTGAAATTCTTCAGTAGCAGCACGCAACTGCCGAACTGATCTATCCTCCGAGAGATTTTGATGTAATAATCTGGCATGGTGAAACAAGTGTCATGTGTGTATAAGTAGCACGACAATATTATTTATCACATGGTATATCGTTGATAGAATTGCAACTCTCATTGCTGGTTAGGAACTGTCGTTCGATTTCATTCCAATAGCTGTCGTGCTTTATTCAATTTTGTTGTCAAGCAAACATTGTGGTGCTTTTCCGAACCCAAACGACAAGCCATGGGGGAGGATCTAGCCAAGTTACTCGAGGATGGATTCATCAGAGAGATAAAACACCCGGACTGACTAGCAAACCTGGTGATGGTACCAAATAAGGATAAATCCTGGCGCCTATGTGTCGATTTCAAAGACCTCAACAAGGCCTGCCCTAAGGATCCCTTCCCCCTCCCCTGCATCGATCAGATTATCGACGCTACCGTGGGACACGACTCATTGTGTTTCCTTGACGCATGACCTCCCGGCGCCGACGGTGCTCCATCCCGCACCCCATGGAGCGGCTACCTTGAAGCCAGTGCCGTGGGCGACATCTCCATGGCGGCTCTCCCCCAATGCGAGGCCCCTTCGGCGGCGGCGGCCATACCAGCCGGATCTGCTGCTGCTGCTCCGGCTCTCGCTCGCTCGCTCGCGCCGCTGCTGCTTCGGCTCTCGCTAAATCGCTCGCCCGCCCAGCTGATGCTGCTCCGGCTCTCGCTCGCGCTGCTGCTGCTACTCTTCCCCTCGCTCATGCTGCTGCTCTGCTTCGATTTAGCCACACTTCAGTCGACTGAATCAACTTTTGGGTCAGTCGATTTTTAGGGGTTGGGGGGCTCGCCGGAGTTAAGGAAGAACCACCCGCAGCAGGGACGGGGGCTCGCCGGAGAGGTATCCCACTATCTATCTTAGGGTTCAGGGTGGGGGCGGGGGCCTAGAGGGCTGGCCGGGGCGGCGGCGGACCGGCGGTGGGGAGTTGTTTCGGGGCAAGGCGGCGCGGGGGCCGGCGGTTCGGCCAGTGGTGGCTGGCGGCTCAGGGCGGTGCAGGTTGAAGATGAACTTCAGGCCCTTCCTAAACTACATGTCAAGTGCCTCTCTGCTACCATTGCGTTCAATTTCGACAGTAACATCAGATTCCATAGTAAATTTCAGTTTCGACAGTTAAGTTCACAGTCAACAGTTTTTACCTCATCTGTTGTAGTCAGGTGGTTTTTGGTGATGTAAATTTTACATATATTTTACATCATCTATTGGAGATGCTATTAGAATCCCACTTGAGATTGACGATGTCTGTCTTGTGCTGCTTCAGCCTTGACGTCTTAGGGCTCACCGGAGCTGCTCCAACGACAGAATGATCCATCACAACAGAGCAGTGCCCTGGACACTGTCCACAGATTCCTTAGATCTTCCTCCGCACCTCCGACAGCCACCTCCATCTCAACTGCTTCAGCGACCAACCCAATCATGCTGAGGTCTACACGGCTACGGCAAAGAGGTTGTACACTTGTTGCATCACTTATTACTATGCATTCATGTTGATCCATTAGGGCTATTTTGGTTCAATGGAAAAACATAGCAATAGGGAATTTTCCAATGGCACTCTACTATTCAATTATTCATGCATTTTGTTGAAAGGAATGAAGCAAAACATCCACCTGGACCTACTTTTCAAAATCCTATGCATGAAAACAAGACCAAGTGCATTAGTGGAAGAATAACATTCTAACTGTACACGCTTTCATATGGTTTCACTTTATTTTGGCCATGTTTCTTTGCAATCCTCTGCTCTTCCAATTCCTGTAAACCAAACACCCAAGTTGACAGAAATCCTGTGTTTACAAATTCTCTGTTTACCATGTGCATTCCTATCCTATTCCGGTGTTATTACTATCCTTGCATTTTTAGAATCATGCAAGCCAAATGAGCCCTTACTGAATTACTTGAGTTACAGGTAGGTGTCGAAGGGAACTTTGTATGCTTTGTCCTGCTCCTGCCATGACGTCGTCCACCTCACCTGAGCTGCTCCATCGACAGAAGCATCCACCAAACCAGATATCATGACTCCTGACCGTCTTTCGCCACCTCAGATCTCCTTCCCTGCCGCCGGCACCCACCGCAACGGCATCACCATCATTGACTCAGCAGATGAACCTGAGGAGTACACGGGTCCACAAGAGAGGTCACACTCTTTTGTTTCTGCTTATGTTATGCATTGCTTAAAATTACCTGCTACTTTATCGTCATGTTCACCTCTTGGACTCCAAGTCAGGTCCAAATTAATGTTCAAACTTGAGTTCTAAATTAGTTCTGGGGCACATATCGAGGCAGCAATGAATAGTATGTCTGTCTAATATCTGGTTCACCTCGGGTATGCCTATGTTGTTCATCTTGGGTGGGAAACAAATAGTAAAGCAATCATCATCTGTCTTTTTATTAAATTAAAGCAATCATCAGCCTGCTATCATTATTTTTGGATCCATCCACCGGTTGTTACCATCACTCTAAATTTCTGCATGCTCTCCTTACATAATCTCACCATATTTTTTTTCCGTATGCATGTCAGATATTGTACACAGTCATGCTGAACATGTAGAGAAAAAGAGAAGAGTTTTGTGTGGCAATACAATGTCATGCAGACATTGCTCCATGGTGGGTTCAATGGAAAACCCTCCCCACCCCTCCCCAGATTGTAATCCAGAGGATGATATCTGTTCTGAGGCAGATTCAGACGTCGTTGACCACTCCTATTTACCCCCAAGGTGTTTGCTCTACCTTGGCATGATGATGTTAGTCATATCATGCATATGTTGCCTTGCAGTGCCTACTTTTAACATCATATATGTCATCTGCTTAGTTTAGACATGTTCTGTAATGCCACATGTTTAGTTTGTATATCATATATGGGAATTATGCAGTCTCATGTCTTTTAGCCAGCCATAATATATGTGAAATGTGCAATGCAATCCTGTTTAACTAGGCATCATATATCTTAATGATATATTGCCCATCCTTTCCTTCATTACATTTCCATTTGTCGACAATGTTTGTACATTAAACTACTCTTCCTGTGAATCAGCCATTTGGGTGGGAGATGGAAAATCTGGAGTGAAAACAAGGCCTTCAGAGCAGACAGTGCTACCTGTCGAAGCAGATCTTGGGTCCCGATAGCTCCTCGGAGATGGATTCAGAGACAGATGACCAGTCCTATTCCCCCACTGAGGTGTATGCTCTAACTTGGCACGGTTATACTGCTCATATCATGCATATGGTGTCTTGCATTGCATAGTTTAGACATCATATACACAATATTCAACACCATGTTCTTAGTTCAGACATCATATCGAATGCCCTCTGTTTAGCATATAAATCACATATGTGAATTAAATGATGCGATCCTGATTACTTAGATAACATGTAGGTGAATTATGTCATGCGATCCTGTTTAGTTATTCAACATATCTTTGAATTATGTTATGCTATGCTATCTAGTTTAGATAGACATCATATATGTGAAATTATGTCATGCTATCCGTTTTAGTTAAACAATATACATGTCAACTATTTCATGCCCTCTTTTTTCCACACTATCTATTGCATCTGTCTCTCATACAATGTCTGTACATTCAACTATGTTTCCTGTTTATCAGCCATTTGAATTGGAGCGGGTGATGCCAGTATCTAGTGGACTAAAAACACGATCTTCAAATAAAATAGTGCTACCTCTTGGTGGAGATAGCACTCCGGTTGTACATGCACAAGAACTAGCCCTACCACACATAACCCAAACTCTCGCAGATTGTACCCCTACTGCGATGGATAGAGAACCAGCTTCACCAAATCTAACCCCAACCCCAGCCCATAGTAGCCCAGTTCCTGTTGACACAACACCATCTCCACCACAGAGCTCCCAAACAAGAGCAGTTAGTAAGGTAGCTCTAGTGCCCAAAGGGCCAGTACTATCACGGCAAACCCCAACTCCACCAGTTAGTACGCCTATTCTTGTGGAGGAAGCACAACTAGCTAGTCATAGTTTAGCATCTATCGCATTTGATGTTGTTAAATCGTATGTGCGTATCTTCCCATCTTGGAAATATTATACTAAAGATGAAGGAAAACGCCAGTTGCAGGTGTTTGTCCAGGAGTTATGTGTAAGTAATGTTATTCATGGCAATTACTTTGCTTTGTCCCATACATCCTACCTCCATGATGGTTATAATACAACAAATTTTCCCATTTTTCTCTATAGAGAAGGACCGATTTGGAAACTTAGGATGAGGTAACCTGTGCCAATACCTCTACTATCTTCAAGAATGCTTGGTGGCAGTATCGGAATTACCTGAAGAAAACGTACTTCACCGGCAAAGAAACTCATCAAATTACCTTACGTTCTCCTGAGACACATTTACTGGACCATGACTGGGAATGCCTTGTTCTGTACTGGTCCCGAACCAAGAATGTGGTAAGGTCTATGTCGGTGTCAAAACCGGCGGATCTCGGGTAGGGGGTCCCGAACTGTGCGTCTAGGCAGATGGTAACAGGAGACAAGGGACACAATGTTTTTACCCAGGTTTGGGCCCTCTCGGTGGAGGTAAAACCCTACTCCTGCTTGATTAATATTGATGATATGGGTAGTACAAGAGTATATCTACCACGAGATCAAGGAGGCTAAACCCTATAAGCTAGCCTATGGTATGATTGTTGTTCATCCTACGGAGTAAAACCCTCCGGTTTATATAGACACCGGAGAGGGCTAGGGTTACACAGAGTCGGTTACAATGGTAGGAGATCTACATATTCGTATTGCCAAGCTTGCCTTCCACGCCAAGGAAAGTCCCATCCGGACACGGGACAAAGTCTTCAATCTTGTATCTTCATAGTCTTGGAGTCCGGCCAATGATGATAGTTCGGCTATCCGGACACCCCCTAGTCCAGGACTCCCTCAGTAGCCCCCGAACCAGGCTTCAATGATGACAAGTCCGTCGCTCATGTTGTCTTCGGCATTGCAAGGCGGGTTCTCCTCCAAATTCCATGTGCTTGCCGAATAGTGTCCGGCTTCCTTATAAATGTTGCACTTCTTGGCTTCCACGTCCAATAATGGCCCTCTTCCACGTGTCGTACGAATGTGAAAAGCCAGGGTATTTTTACATTTTACCCCCTAGCTGCGCGAATAGGCTGCGTATATGAGAGGCGAGGATCTAGATCCGAATCACACCATCCTCCTTCCGCGAGTATTCATCGAAGCGCCTCTGACAAAAATCCACTCCATCATGGACAGTCGACGCGGATCCTCCTCTCGCGCTCCCAGCCCTCAGTCAGGAGATTCGGGGAGATGTTCAGTCCCGCATAGCGAGCTAGTGACGCTCCAAGCAGAGGGATATCTTCCCCCAGCCTTTATGGTTCCGGTTTGAGCCGGACTTGCCACCTACAAGGGCGGAAAGCAGGCGGAGAGCGTCCCCAATCCCTCCAAAGGAGAGCGGGTATGCTTCATCCCTTATCTAATAAGGGGACTCGGATTTCCCATACATCCGTTTCTCTGGGGGCTACTAGAGTTCTCTGGGCTCCAGCTTCACCACGTTATGCCTGCCTCCATCCTGCACATCGCGGGCTTCGTGGCACTTTGCGAGCTGTTTTGGGCATCGAGGCCCATTTTGCATTGTGGAAGAGATTGTTTTGCCTCGTACCCCGTTCTCATGAGGGGTCGATATATCAAGTGGGCGGAGCCGAAATATGGCGCATCGCCGGGACCGGATATCTATTCGGAACCCCGAAGAAGGCGTCCGAAGACTGGCCTTCGGAATGGTTTTATATGGAGGACGCCCCGCTGCCGGACCCAGTACGGATTGGCCTCCCGGAGTTCAGCAATGCTCCTCTGAAGAAACACCTGAGTTGGCGCCCGTGGAGCCCTCAACGGGAGAATGATAGGGACGTCCAATATCTGATGGGCTGAATAAGGTTATTAGCTCATTCCGGATTGACCATGATTGGGGTCATGGACACATGCATTATGCGGGGGGTGCAGCCGCTCCAGTATAGGGGCCACCCCATGTGGGATTTCAACGGGGAGGATGATGCCACCCTCCATGGCCGCAAGGGGCCGGGATCGGTCGCCGATCTGGTGAAGATCCTGTCCAGCCTGTACAAAGGGGAGAAGGAGGACTTCCTCCGTGCTATTCCATTGAATGGATTTTCCATGAATAACCCTCGGAGCTGGGTAAGCGGACGTTTATCTACCCGATCTGTATTCCCAAAGTTAAGTACCTCACTTTGTGATTTTGACGCAGGAACTGCGCCGGGGTGTGGAGGACATACACAGCCTGGCTCCACAGCGCGAGGATCCGGAACGATCCCTTGATCCGGCTTCCGAATAGGATCCGGACATAAAGGTACAGCTGATCGATGGGGTGTTCCACCAACTTAGCATTGACAATGCTTTGGTCGCCATTACGGCCGACTACCCCGGAATATCTCCGGTTTCCCAGGTAACTGTGACCGGAGTCCTGGTACCATTACTCATCCATGCTTATCTTTAAGCACTGTATACCAATGGTCCTCCACAGGAGGTGCCTTCGAGGCATGAAGCCGAACCCGCGGCGGCTGGCCAACAAGGGGTAGCTCGGCCCAGCAGGTGGAAAAGGAGTGCGGCGCGAATCGAAACGTCGCCGCAATGGTATAACGCACCACCGTATTTAAAGGAAAGATTCCTGGGAGGTATATTAACGCTCATGATTTTTCCAGGAGAAAGAGCACTCGCCGGACTGTGTCCGGAGAGGTTGCTAATCGAGCCTCCGCCAGCCAGGCTCCAACGCCTGGTCCAGAGGGGGGGCGAACACAAGGCGTGCGCCGGATGCTCCTCCAACGGAGGATGCCGACAGGCTGTCCGCCACCAGATCTGAGGTGGAGAGCGCCATGAATCATAGGCGCCGCCGGACAGTTCTTCGTGACGCGTGTTTCTCCCTGGAGGCATTGAATGCCTTTAATGCGGGAGATGCGCACCTCCGTGCCGCTCGAGATGGTCTAACCAAAGCCACGGAGCAGTATGTGAAAGACATACGGGTGAGTGAATTTTGACCATTTATATATAGTAGTAGCCCCCGAGACTTAAAGTAGTTAGAATAACTGATTTAAGGATCATTTGTTTTGCAGGATCTTTCAGAAAAGAATACCCACCTGTCCCTGGAGCTTCAAGAGTGCAAGGCCCAACTTGAGGCCACACTAGCCGCCACAGGGGGAGCCACAGAGACCCCTCTGGTAAGATATACTTTGAAAGATAAGTAGTTTGTGAAGTGCAGCGTGTGTATAAGTCTGACAATAATATTCCAGATGGCACCGGACTAGATCCGGACAAGCAACAGCTACTGCGCCAGCTGAAGGCCGGCGAGAAGGTGCTTACGAGGGTGCGGCAGGAGAAGAATAAGCTCCAAGATGCCAACACCCAGCTGGGCGAGGAGCTAAAAGATGTGCAGGCCCAGCTGTCAGACTCTGTGAAGGAGAATCGGCGGCTTCGTCGCGGCATTTATAGTAAGTGCTTGAGAGAACTTTTTGGAAAGAAGAGTTCGGCAAGGAAGTCGATTTGACAGAAATATGTCTGCAGGCGTGCTCACAGATCGTCCTACGGAGGAAATGCCCGGTTCAACGGGTGACCAACTTCCCGAGCTACTGCAATTGCACGAACGAGTTCGGCAGGTGATGTGCGGAGTCGCCCAGGCCTTGTGGCCATCCCTGTCCCTACCCGAAGGTTTTGGAGAGCTTGTGGAGAAGCTTCAGGGAGCACGGCGGTGCTTCCAGTTGTGGAAGATATCGGCCTGCCGTCAAGACGCCAGGGAGGCCTGGGCCATGGTGAAGACACGGTATGCGAAGGCTGACCCAAACCACATGGACGAGGTCGGACCTGTGGGGCCCGATGGGAAGGAGATCCCTGTGAGCTTAGTGTACGACCAAGTAGAATTGGCCGCAAAGTATTCACAGCGGGACTGTAAACTAGACAGTTTATTAGATGGTATCGAAGAGGAATACCGTCAGTCAGCTTGACTGTGTAATTTATAGTGACATTGAAAATGCCTTCTAGTTGGATTGTAGATCGTTTGTCTTTGAGGACCTTTTCGCTTCAACCTTGGGACCCGACAGTCCGGAGTGTGTCCGAATACCCTCACGGTTATGTAAGGAACCGGGGCATGCATGGAGACCAGGCGTAGGGGTCATTAGTGCTTTATCAGACAAGTGCCCAACTAGTTATGTTATATTACATGGTTAGTAAGAAACATCTTCCAGGGAGAATAGTTCCCTTAGGGGTTCCTTTCCCTGGGAGGCATGCCCTAAAGTGCATGTCCGGACTGCGAAAAAAGCAGGAAAGCAGCTGGGGGCAGATAAATAAATAGGTAAGAAATCATCTTTCGATTCACCGACTGAATATTCCCCTAAGAACGCTAGCTTTCGGCTTCACCCAGTCTGAGGTACACATCCGGCTGACCCGGCAGTAACAATCACAGAGGTGCTCCCTTTACCTCCTAGTCGAACAATCGGGAACGTAGGTGTAAGCACAGGAGCCAGGCAACCCAGCTTGGCCAACACTTAAGTCATATCGATGCATATAATGGTGAATAAAAGGTACATGCAGAAGTGTGACACATGTGTTGGGTATAAAGGCCGTATAAATAAGCTTCTGTTAAAGAAGCCCCCAGGTATAATGACTACGGATAGCACGTCAAGTGTGTGCGAACAATGCGCAGATGAGCCACCGAAGGCCCGTGAGAGAAGAAAAAAAAGGAAAAAAAGAGAGGGGGAAAATAAAAGACAGTTGAAGTATAAAATATAGACGGGGGAGGGAGACGAACTCAGAGTCCAGCGCTAGGCGTAGAATCTACGGAGACGGGCTGCGTTCCATGGATTTGGCTCGAGTCGGTTATCCGATGCATTTCGCAGACGGTACGCTCCCCCGGTCAGGACTTGGTCGATGATGAAGGGACCTTCCCATTTGGGCTTGAGCTTGTCCTTTTTCTTGTCCGGCAGGCGTAGAACTAGTTCGCCAACATTGTATGTTTTGGCCCGTACTTCTTTGTTTTGATATCTTCGAGCCTGCTGTTGATAGAATGCGGAACGAGCTTTTGCCATGTCACGCTCCTCTTATAAGGCGTCCAAACTGTCCTGCCGATCCAGCTCGGCTTCTCTTTCTTCGTACATGTGCACGCGAGGTGAGTCATGAATTATGTCGCAGGGCAAAACTGCCTCTGCGCCGTATACCATAAAAAATGGTGTGAATCCGGTAGTGCGGTTTGGCGTGGTCCGCAGCCCCCAGAGTACAGATTCGAGCTCCTCTACCCAGTGCGTGTTGGATTCCTTAAGGGACCGCACTAGTCTGGGTTTGATGCCGCTCATGATTAGACCATTTGCTCATTCGACTTGACCGTTAGTTTGAGGGTGATAGACTGAAGCGTAGTCGAGCTTGATGCCCATGTTTTTGCACCAGAGTTTGACCTCGTCGGCTGTGAAGTTTGTGCCGTTATCATTGATGATGCTGTTGGGGACGCTGTAACGGTGTACTACCCCTGATATGAAGTCTATCACGGGTCCGGATTCGGCCGTCTTAACTGGCTTGGCCTCTATCCATTTGGTGAATTTATCCACCATGACCACTAGGTATTTTTCCTTGTGGGTTCCTCCTTTAAGTGGTCCAACCATGTCAAGCCCCCAGACCGCGAACGGCCAGGTGATGGGTATAGTTTTTAGGGCGGTGGGAGGCATGTGGCTTTGATTAGCAAAGAGCTGGCAACCGACGCATCGTTGGACTAAATCCTGAGCGTCTGCCCGGGCCGTTGGCCAATAAAATCCTGTACGGAAGGCTTTTCTTACAAGGGCCCGGGCTGCGGCGTGGTGCCCATCGAGTCCGGCATGAATTTCAGCCAGAAGATTTCGCCCTTCCTCTTCGGAGATACATCTTTGAAGGACTCCGGTTATGCTTTTCTTATAGAGCTCTCCCTCATGGACCTTATAGGCTTTAGATCACCGTACTATGCAGCGGGCCTCATTTTGGTGCTCGGGAAGTTCCTGCCTAGTTAGGTAAGCTAGGAATGGCTCGGTCCACGGGGCAATGACTGCCATTATTTCATGGGCTGAAGGTGTTATTTCATTGGCAGAACCACCGATTGTGTCAGGATTTGCGGTGTCGGGCGGTGCGGTTGGGTCCGGATTGTTGTTTCCGGACTCCCCTTCCAATAGTACGGATGGCTTGAAAAGCCGTTCCAGGAAGATGTTGGGAGGGACGGCATCGCGCTTTGCGCCGATGCGTGCCAATACGTCTGCCGCTTGATTATTATCCTGGGCTATATGGTGAAATTCAAGCCCTTCAAACCGAGCTGACATTTTCAGAACAGCGTTACGGTAAGCTGCCATTTTCGGATCCTTGGCGTCGAAGTCTCCATTTATTTGGGATATCGCGAGGTTCGAGTCCCCCCGCACCTCTAGGCGTTTAATGCCCATGGAGACCGCCATCCGGAGGCCATGTAGAAGGGCCTCATATTCGGCTGCGTTGTTGGAGTCTGTGTACATTGTCTGGAGTATGTATTGGACTGTGACTCTGGTTGGGGACGTCAGGACGACGCCAGCCCCTAGGCTGGCCAACATTTTGGAGCCGTCGAAGTGCATGATCCAATTGGAGTTTGGCTTCGGTCCATTCAACGATGAAGTCGGCCAAAACTTGCGACTTGATAGCTCGCCATGGTTTGTAGGTTATGTCGAATGGTAGGAGCTCGATGGCCCATTTTGCAATCCTGCCAGTCGCGTCACGGTTGTTTATAATGTCGTTGAGAGGTACTTCGGAGGCTACTGTTATCGAACACTCTTGAAAGTAGTGTCGCAGCTTCCGGGATGCCATGAACACCGCGTACGCTATCTTTGGATAATGTGGATACCGGGACTTGCATGGAGTTAGAACAGTGGAAACGTAGTACACTGGTTTTTGAAGAGGGAATTTGTGTCCTTCCGTTTCTCGTTCGACGACGAGCACCGCGCTTAGAACTTGATGTGTTGCCGCGATATATAATAACATTGGTTCGCCCAAGTTGGGTGCGGCCAGGACCGGATTTGTTGCCAATATGCCCTTTATTTCTTTGAGTCCAGCCATGGCGGCATCCGTCCATTCGAAGTGTTCGGTGCACTGGAGGAGGCGATAAAGGGGTAATGCCTTTTCTCCCAAGCGGGAGATGAAGCGGCTTAGAGCCGCCATGCATCCGGTCAATTTTTGTATTTGCTTGAGGTCTTTTGGGATATCCAATTGTGACAGGGCTCAGATCTTGGCTGGGTTTGCTTCAATTCCTCTGCCGGATACAATGAAGCCCAAGAGCTTTTTAGCTGGTACAACGAAAACGCATTTTTCCGGGTTGAGCTTAATTTCATATGCTCGGAGGTTGTCAAATGTTAGCCTCAAATCTTCTACTAGAGTTTCGACGTGTTTAGACCTGACGACCACATCGTCTATGTTGCCTCCACTGTTTTGCCGGTCTGGGTTGCCAGACATGTTTGAATCATGCGCTGATATGTTGCGCCGGCGTTTTTGAGCCCGAAGGGCATTATGTTGAAACAGAATGGTCCGTATGGAGTAATGAATGTCGTTGCAGCTTGGTCTGGCTCTGCCATCTTGATTTGATGGTAGCTGGAGTATGCGTTGAGGAAGCACAATGAATCGTGCCCTGTGGTAGCGTCGATAATTTGATCGATGCGGGGAAGGGGGAAAGGATCCTTTGTACAAGCCTTGTTAAGGTCCTTGAAATCGACACATAGGCGCCAGGATTTGTCCTTCTTTGGTACCATTACCAGGTTTGCTAGCCAGTCCGAATATTTTATGTCTCTGATGAATCCGGCTTCTAATAGTTTGGCTAGCTCCTCTCCCATTGCCTGTCTTTTGGGTTCGGAAAATCGCCGAAGAGCCTGTTTGACTGGCTTGAATCCTTTTAGGATATTTAGGCTATGCTCTGCCAACCAGCGTGGGATTCCTGGCATGTCTGAAGGGTGCCAGGCAAAGATGTCCCAATTTCCCGAAGGAATTCTCGTAGTGCGGCGTCTACATCAGGGTTTAATTGTGCCCCAATGGAGGCCGTCTTTGTAGGGTCCGTTGGATGGACTTGGAATTTGACTATTTCGTCCGCTGGCTTAAAAGAGGTGGACTTGGATCTATTATCGAGTATCACATCATCCCTGTTCACCGTGGAGCGCAGCACAGTGAGTTCCTCGGCCGCTAGGGCTTCGGATAGTGCCTCTAGGGCTAGTGCGGCTGTCTTATTTTCGGCGCGGATGCTATGTCCGGATCACTGGCAAGGGTGATGATTCTGTTGGGCCCGGGCATTTTGAGCTTCATGTACCCGTAATGGGGTATAGCTTGAAAAATTGTGAATGCCTCTCACCCTAATAAAGCGTGATATCCGCTGCTGAACGGGGCCACTTGGAACGTGACCTCCTCGGACCTGTAATTGTCCGGCGAGCCGAACACCACATCCAGTGTAATTTTTCCTGTGCAGCGTGCTTCCTGACTAGGGATTATTCCTCTAAAGGTTGTGCTGCTTCGCTCAATGCAGCTCCAGTCTATTTCCATTTTTCGAAGGGTTTCCTCATAGATGAGGTTTAATCCGCTGCCGCCATCCATGAGTACCTTAGTAAGGCGAAAGTCGTCCACTATTGGACTGAGGACCAATGCGGCTGGTGCTCGGGCTGTTCGGAATTTAGGTTCGTCACTGGCGTTAAATGTAATAGTCGTGTCGCTCCATGGATTTATTGTTGCTATTTGGTAGACTTCGGCGAGGCTGCGGAGTGTTCGTTTCCCCATATTATTTGATGCAAAAGTCTCGAAGACTGTTAATACCGTACTGGTACTGTTGGGCTGGTTCTCTGGGGCTAGAAGCTCTTCGCCACTTTTGGTCACCTGTCGTAGTATCCAACATGCTCGAAGGCTATGTGTTGGAGTGGCGCCCTCTGTACTATGGATTTTGCAGGGTCCGCTGAGCCATCCCTCCAGTACGGTTCCGTGCCCTTTAGGGGTTTTTTGCTTTTTGGTTTTTAACCCAGGCGTCTGAATATGATGCACCCTTTTATTTCGGACTAGGGTTGTGTTTGGAGCCGGATTGTCCCAAAATTTGGTTTCGGTTTTCCAGGCACTCTCCATCGCACAGTACTTTCGTACTATGGACGCCAAGTCGGCGAAGCTTGTAATTTCACGATGACTTATGGCATTCATGATTCTCTTGGCCGTGCAATTGTTGCAGAAGATTGAGATTGCGCTTTCCTCACGGCAGTCCTTTATCCTGTCCATAACCAGGAGGAATCTGGCCCAGTAATGATGTACTGTTTCAGCGGGCTCTTGCCGGATTCGAGATAGATCGCTTATTTTCGGGTGGGCGGGTGGAATTAAATTCGGAACCCCGTCCAATCTAAGTCTCAAGGGCCGAAAAGTTTCTGAACTTGGAAGCTTGGGTTGTTGGATGTTGTCCGACAAATCTGGCCCGCTGCCTGACTTTAGGTTCATTGCTTGGTTGACGTCCGTCCCTCTGCGGGAATCCGGCATTGAGGGGCTCCCAGGGCGGCAATGCGATCCAAGAGCTCATTTAAGGAGGAGAGCTCCATCGGATCTAGCTGCCCGGCCAATTCCGAGTTGACGTGGAGATCGCTTTTGATGACCCGAGAGGTCATCGTCGGCGAGGCGGCCGAATAGGCGGTCATAAGAAAACCGCCTAGCAGGATAGTTTGGCAATGGCCAAAGCTCCTTTGGCAATGGTGCCGTCTTTAAAGACGGGACGAGGCATCCTTCCTGATTGCGACGGCACAGAGGAACTCTCAATGAAAGCACCAATGTCGGTGTCAAAACCGGCGGATCTCGGGTAGGGTGTCCCGAACTGTGCGTCTAGGCGGATGGTAACAGGAGACAAGGGACACGATGTTTTTACCCAGGTTCGGGCCCTCTCGGTGGAGGTAAAACCCTACTCTTGCTTGATTAATATTGATGATATGGGTAGTACAAGAGTAGATCTACCACGACATCAAGGAGGCTAAACCCTAGAAGCTAGCCTATGGTATGATTGTTGTTCGTCCTACGGACTAAAACCCTCCGGTTTATATAGACACCGGAGAGGGCTAGGATTACATAGAGTCGGTTACAATGGTAGGAGATCTACATATTCTTATTGCCAAGCTTGCCTTCCACGCCAAGGAAAGTCCCATCCGGACACGGGACGAAGTCTTCAATCTTGTATCTTCATAGTTTTGGAGTCCGGCCAATGATGATAGTTCGGCTATCCGGACACCCCCTAGTCCAGGACTCCCTCAGTCTATGAGATCATTTTCTATTTTTAAATATTATATTCTTGCGTCTTACTGTACTCTGTTCATGTAGAACAAGTGGCTAAACCTGAAGAACAAATGTTCTAATTTAAGATTCCATTGCTATCATAGTTCAAAAGAGCGCTAGGCATTAATTGAGTGTTTTGCCACCGCCTTGCGCTTTACTGACCAAAGCGCATGCTTATGCGCAATTATGCACAGATTATGCATAGTTATGTGCAATGCGTTTTGCCAACGCCTAGAGCCTAGGCGCGCTTAATCGCTCGCTTAGGCGCGCCTTTTTTAACTATGATTGCTTTGCTGTTGTATCACTGTATTTACTCATACAAACTTATTTTTAAATTGAAGGATCCAATCGAAACTCCAATGGCACAATAGGTATGTTCACACATGTTTCTTTAACAGGTTTGCTCTTATCAATAGCTCTATTGATTTCAATTTCTATTGTGTATACAGTTGACTTCTCATATCATGCACATTACTAGCATCACATCAGAGCCAATAGTGTTGTTGTACATGTAGACCGTGGTACCCATCTGCAATCTTGTTATGCCGTGTAGTTTCCCACACTTTGTATTCTTTCACCACTGCTTTGTCTTGAACTGATATGATTTGAACCGTGTCTCTATTTTGATTTGGCAAGACAATGCAGTGACCATAGGACATAGATATATGTTTGTTTGATGCTTTTATTACGTACTAGTACTTGGCAATAGAAGACATGGTAGTTTAATCCTGTCCATCTTACTAATGAGTTTCATATACTAGTACATGCTAAACTTGTTATATGTCTGCTTGTTTCTTCTTTTAGAATGCTGACAGAATATTGGGGAAGAGTGTCTTATTAAGCAATGGTAAAGGAAGTAATGTAGATAAGGTTCAGGATAGTGACACATCCTTGTTGGTCTCCAACAAAGCCGATAAAACATCTAAGGAAGACTATCTTGAAGACAACGAGACAACCCCAAAGTCCTGTCTTGGTTTAGTGTTCGAGTTACTGGCCACTACCGCTTGCACAAGCTATTCAAACTCACTGTCTGAATCAGTTCGGTTTCTTGAGTCCTAACTACAAGCTGAAAGACATCGCTCAACTGTGCTGCGACAAGAAGCGGAAGGACTGCAGAAGTCCCTGGAGCATTCAGATGCATACTTTCTGGTGCAACAGCAAGCGTTGGAGGATTTTAGCGCCAAACAGGACAAAGCTAATAAGCTTGCTAAGCTTATTGCCAGCATGGTGGATACCCAAGATAACGTTTCTTGAGCCCTTCTGAAGTTGTTTCAGTTATGCTCTAGTTTTGCTGCCGCACTTATATGCACTGGTGGCCAATTTTTATGGCCAGTGTATGTAATATGCTGCTTTATTCCCTATATTTGCACTGGTGGCGAACTTTGATGCCCAGTGGGTGTAATATGTGTAATAGCGGTAATAGGCTAGCGTTAATTGCTTGCTTATTTATTTCCTTATTGTCTTCTTTAGTTGTTTGCTTGTAGTCACTGCAGTTCTTTTTCTGTGTCTTTCTAGTGGCCACAATAGCCTATTTTTGGTAACTAGGCTAAAATAATCATGGAAACACACGGACTGTTGTAACCATGGGCCTCCTGTGGGCCGTATGATCCATGGGCCTTCTACGGGCCGTAGGATCCATTGGCCTTCTATACGGGCCTTAGGATCCGTGGGCCTTCTACGGGCTGTAGGGACCATGGGCCTTCTACGGGTCGTACGATCCATGGGCCTCATACGGGCCGTACGATCCATGGGCCTTCTACGAGGCGTATCATGATTTCGCCAATCATGGGCCATACTATTCGTGGACCATAACGGGCCGTTAATAGGCCGTATTTGATAGCTCTATGAAAACAGCCCAACAGGTTTTTTTGGACATGAAAATGGCCCGACGTATTAACGGTCCACAAACGGGCCGACTGTAATGACGGGCTGAATTTGGCCCACAAGCAGAAAATGACAGTAACAGGCCGTATGTAACCGAATGCTGCAAATGAGCCCAAGAATAAATGGGCCCTGAGAAGGCCGAAAGATAACTTGGGCTGGAAACATCCTAATGGAATAACTGGCCGTTAATGGGTATAAAGTGATACACTATTCATTACAGGCCAGTTTCAGGACGGGCTGTTAGTGGGCCAAGAGTTACAAAGGGCCTCATATGGGTCGAAAGAAGTCATGGACCACTCATGGCCCGGAAGTTAAAACGGGCTGGAATCATATTGGACGGCCCATATGACGCTACTGGACCTAATTCGGAGAGGTCATAATGGGCCCTGGGTTAGCGGGCTGTAAATGGGCTATATGTGAACATGCCGTTAACAGGCTTTCCATGGGCCGGCCCGCCACATTTTGACGAAGTCAAACGGGCCGGCCTTTTCACAGGAATGGGCCTCTGTTGGGCCATGCCACATGTCGTCGTATCATAGGCACCTTCGGTCCAATGAGTGGATGACATCTGTCCCAACGGTGAGCCGACACGTCTTTCCTCCAGCCAATGATGATTTTACACGTGGAAAATCCCCATTGGTCGGGGCTGTTAACGGGTTATCGGATCCAAAACCGGACCCAATAGCTTAACGGTGTTCCGTTACGGTGGTTGCCACATGTCGGTCACCCTTGACGAAAGCACTTCTGTGACGCGCGATTTATCGTCATGGAAGTGGACACTTCCGTGATGATAATTTTGGTAATGTCATGGAACACTTCTACGACAGCACAGGTATGACTATCTTGATTCTGTCATAAAATCGTCATGGATGTACATGCATGACAAAAAACGTGACCTACGGTGACAAACAGGTATCATCACGGAAGTGTATTTCTTTTGTAGTGTAGCTTGCTGGCTCCTGCTGGATCTTAAAGCAACTGGAGAGAATTCAGAGGCAGTGCTTATGGAGAAAGAATAGGGATGAGCTATCTCCATCCTTGGCAGCTTGGGAACTCATTTGTAGGCCAAAAAACAAAGGTGGTTTGGGAATTCTGAACCTGGGTGTGCAGAACATGGCCCTTTTGCTCAAGCATTTGCACAAATTCTTAAACAGGGTGGATCTACCATGAGTCTCACTTATTTGGGACACATACTATGATTCTTATGTACCTCAGGGGACTGATAGTTGTGGTTCTTTTTGGTGGAAGGATATCTGTAAGTTGCTGGATCATTATAGGAACACAACTTGGGTACAAATCAATTCTGGAAATTCTGCTCTGTTTTGGTCTGACAAATGGAAGATTGGTGATTCAGTTGAACCTTTGCAGATCAGGTTCCCTAGGCTTTTTTATTATGTGAAAGATCCAAGGATCACAGTATATGAAGCGTTCCAATCTCATGATATGATTAATATGTTTCATTGCCTCTATCTGCACAGGCATACCAGGATTATTTGACTGTGCAAGATCTTATGGTCTTTGGTGGTAGAGAAGTGGAGGCAAAGGACATTTGGTTCTGGCAGGGGATATGTAATGCATTTAAGCCCAAATTGTTTTACTCTTTCATGCATTCTAACATGTCTTTTAACCCTCTCCTTTTGTGGATATGGAAATCATCCTGCACAATGAAAATCAAATTGTTTGCATGGATGTTAATCATGGACAGGCTCAATACCAAAGATATGGTGGAAAGAAGGCATTGGCATATGGATGATGGAGTTAATTGCCTTCTTTGTCCCTTGAGGACTCGTCAGACCAGGAACCACCTGTTTTTTGAATGTAACTTCAGTGTGAGAATATGGAACTATTTGCAAATTACATGGCCACCTCGGGATGACATGTCTGCTATTGTTATGCAAGCTAAAGAGGACTTTACAAAGCCCTTCTTTACTGAATTTGTTTTTGTTTCTTGCTAGAACATCTGGATAATCAGGAATGCAAGAGTGTTCAGGCATGAGAGACAGAGTTTCAATAAGTGGAGAAGTGATTTCATCCATGATATTACACTTATGCAACATAGAGTGAAGGCTAGGTACAAGGAAGAGCTTTTAAATTGGATTTCCTTTCTACCTCCATGAGGTTTTGTATTCTTAGATACTTAGTTCTTTCTTTCTGTGTTTTTTTCTTTTCTGATTACCCCTTGTAATCTTTGTATATTGTATACTCCTCTTTTGAATAAAAGTTAAAATGTTGTGGGGGGTTTTCCCTACAGTCACCAGTCAAAACAAAGACGACATAGCTCCCAACATTTCCCCGATATTATGGCAGACCATCTAGAATTGTTGAAAGCATCCATCTGAAGCTACCCAATAGACCTGTCGACTGCAAATTTCCATGATCCACTTCCCGACAAGGAACATACTGTACTACTCCCTCCGTTCTTAAATGTAAATCTCTTAGAGATTCGAATGCAGACTACATACAAAGCAAAATGAGTGAATGTACACTCTAAAATATGTCTATACATCTGTATGTTATTCTTATTGGAATATCTAAAAAGACTTATATTTTACCGAAAAAGGCTTTCGCCCTGCTATATAAATAAAGCAGCGATGAAAAACACCCGGTACAAACGCACGCCACCACAACATATGCACGCAGCCAAGGCAGTTTCGGAATGGAGGAAGTAATATACTTATTAAGAAGAACGGAAGAGGAACACGGTAACAAAGAGCAAGCATATTTCTCTACTTTTTTCTCTACTCTTGAACTCTTATCTCTATCTCTCTATCTCTACTCTTATAAAAGCAGAGTTGGTGATGATGGTGTGCCTGCCATCCTGCAATATAGGCCGTCCGATCTATATCTAACGGATAGGAAGGAAACTATGACAATTTACCCGCACTCCTCTCCACATTTGTAGATAAGGCCTTCCCTCATTCAACCTTTTATCCCACAAGATAAACTACACATACAGATGCATCTTGATGTTCTGTGCAACGCACGGGCATCTAGCTAGTTAGATAATACAATGTGTGTTGCCCACCCATGATGAACCAGAGTGCACAGAGAAATGCAAATCCCTGTTGTCTCTCTATATGTGGTGCGAGTGGGGGAGCTACATAAGAACAAAACTATGCCATGGCCTGCCCAGCCCTAGTCCAATATACAAAGGAGTGAAGGTAAATTTGTACCAAAATTTGGGATCCTCTGTAGCCTAAGCCATCTGTCCCGCCCAATATTTTAACTGTAGCTCCGCCAGTGTGTGGCGCACATGCTTTTTGAAACAAATATAGGAACATTAGGTGACCAATTAAACGTTCTCTGTTTTAGTAATATGAGCATCATATCATATTCGTATTTCAACAACTAAGCTTTGGAATTATGAGTGGAATGTTGTTTCGCTTGATGGGTTGAGGTCTTGAGGAGCAGTGCTAGCATGGCACGAAGCACCTACGATGATGGTAGTGAAAATAAAGGGGGAAAACCCTAATCTTTACGAGTATAGTGACCATGCCATGGCAGATCTGAAGGTGCAATCCGGACAAAGGCTACTTTGCAACCAATGTTTGCTTTCAACTAGCCACCACGATTGGTTACAGACAAGAAAAGTACAGTAAACAAGTTACGATCTATTTTTCCGGGTGAGATCAATAACTTAAGCAGATATGAAAGAGTACCACCTCTCTTGCGACGCCGTGTAGGCCCCTGCTGATACATTGAGGGTGCTGCGGGTGCGATGGCTGTCGCCAGCACGGAAGAAGACTTTAGACGACCGACGGACGGGTCGGGGGATAAGTCCTGTTTCCATGGACGACGCGGTCGTAGGAGCGGCAACGACAAGGTGGACGACGATGCTGATGAAGCGATAGGACATGATGAAAGGATCCTGGTCCGGCGCCGTGAATGAGAGACGTCCATATCTTGCAGTGGACAATGGGGTGGCGGACGGAGGAGGCTGGCCACAGTGGGGAGATTTTTGTGGCACCGATAGTGTATAAATGCGGAAATGAAGGGGGTGGGGGATCTCAAACTTTGGGACACGCTTGTCTGAAATGTGGGAAAGTTACAAACTTATCCCCTGTTTAAAATTTCGGACATCACGCCGGTTGGGGATAGGACGGTAATCTCGCATCTCCCCAATACTTGTCGGTAGCAATTTCGGGCGAGGAGAGGGTGTTTTGCCGCCCACGGTTGGTGCCCACGGTGTATGAACATGGCTGACAGGTAGGGCAGTTGTGTCACGTTTGAGGGAAGTTACACATCCGCCCCTATTTAAAATATTTGCCTACATCGATTTCGGACGAGGAGAGTTTGTTTTTCCGCCCACTGTGTATGAATGGGGAAATGGAGGGAGAGATCGAACGAGCTTGGATCGAGTGTTTTGCTGCCCACGTTTGGCACCCATCATGTCTTAATGCGCTCTGAGGCGGTCGTGTCATGTCTGATTGGAGTTACTAGTCTACCCCTATCGACTCGATTAGGATGTGAAGTGTCAGGGGTAGACAGTAATTTCCATGTCACAAACACTTTCTTCAGGCAGCCGACAAATGATAGTAGGTGTCTTGCCGCTTCGTTCAAAATTTGGGAGAATTAGCATTCACGTTTACCCTGGGCCCTGACAACTAAATTCAAATCCAGTTTGTAATCGATTACGAATATCCACACACCATTGTACGTTTTGTTATTTATTTCACCACGACCAAGATTTATTCCACCTTTATATATGATTATGATTTAGAAATGTCGTGATCTTCAAAATCAATAGGTTGAATACACTTTGAGTCAAACAGTTATTTCATCCAATACAATATGCTCATACGAAAAACAGTTCACCTTATGTCAATCATACAAGTACTGAGGGTTACCTCGCCTAAAAATTTCATATCAGTACAACACATGGACAACATAGGGGGTCTTACAACATAATCCATTCAGATACATGACATAACATGCAAGTATAATAATCTAATGACAATTTCAACTGGTATCTAAAGAAGAACTGGGATTACCCTGGGCTTCAGATATCAGAAGCAGCAGGACCTCCTCTGTCTTCAAATGCAACATTCTAAGTTCCTCCAATTCTTGGGTTGCTTGCATAATGCGTGCAGCTAATTGCATAATTTCCAGCCTCAAGATCAAGATTACCTCATTCATGGCAGCCACACCATCTCTTTCTGCCTCTAGTAGAGCCTCAAGAACGATGATATATGTGCTCGGACTGCTCTCCGGCGGTGTTGCCTCTGAACTACTACCATCTGGTAACATGGATGGCGCACTGCTTCCACAAATGGATTCTGGGGTTGTGTATTGTGTCCTAGTGTGAATGGCATCCTGAAAGGTTTCCGCTGGACATAAGTAAGAGATAGTTATCGCATGATCCAGGCAGTAAGCTTACATGGTAAATGACATACGAATTATTGTCGAGCATGGCAAGCTATATTAAAATGGTTCGAAGCAGCATCAGCCGAAAAGAAATTAAAATGGTAAGATCAAACTAGGGATGTAAGTGGCAAATAAACGACATCCGCCAGTCCTATCTAGTTAGTTTTTGCTAGCTCCCTAGTTCGTTTTCCTCAAAAAACAAAAAAACTCTTTTGAACTATCATACCACTAGTGGACTTTAATCGGGATTAAACGGGACCCAATTGACATCCCTAGATGAAAGGGAGTGTACCACCGCTCTATTTAAGTTGCCAAGGCATCTAAGCAGTTGAAATAATTCGAGGAAGCACTTAACAATGTGGCCTCATATAAACAGCGAAGACAGTCTTGTGATGAAGTTCATAGGAAAAGTTAAGGATTCAAATAAACTAGGCATGCATTTCTTTACGATAGTATAGCAGGCACTACTGACATATTGGTCAACTCAGGTATAGCCTAACAAGTAACAAACAAGCATTCGAATCAAGCAATACATCAATGCAGAGAACTGAACTATTTGTAATTCTGTAGGATTACAGGTTGAGGGCACAAGCCAAGAAAGCATCCCACACGGATTACATTTCACATGTACTAAAACACACTGGCTTACCATATGTTGTTGTGAAGCCTCGCTGCTGTTGCAATGTTATTTCAAGATATCATCAGCATCACGTGGTTGGAAATCTAGTTGTTGTAGTTTATTCTGCACCCTCTATTTAGGTAAAATTAATTTTAGTTGCATGCACTGGTTCGAATTGATTATCAATGGTTTGTCTAAATTAATGAAAGAAGGGTGTGTGCTTACACGACAATATATGTGCTTCACTCTATTTTTATGCCTGTTCGAGGTGCCAGCCCCAAAAGAACAAATATTTTGCTTGATGAGGTTGGCAACTCCATAATTACTAGAAGCATCAAATTAGTCATGCAACTTGGGAAGATCAAGAATGCACAAAAAAGTAATGAACAGAGGCTCGGAGTAGTGATGTAATAGCTAGCATCAGAAAATGAAGGGTAAAACGAACAAAAAGCAGCGGACACACATGCTAGTTTGCTGATGTGTAATTAAGCATGGGGAACATGAAGCAGTCTGATGGAACCAACAGGTGGCATCAGAACAACACCATTATCATAAATATAACATGCAAGGAGTAAAATAGTAGGCAGTGATATCTAGGAAGTACAGTAATGATTAGGACAAAACAAAAGCGTTGTAACTATATGTGCTCTGGTTTGTAATTTAGCAGATGTAACATGTTCACTGCCATAAGTATGGCCCTACAGGTGCAAGCAGAATAACGCGTATCATGAAAAATTGAATGATGCCCTGAAGAAATTCAAAGGTGTGGTGCTTATGCTAAGAAAGTGAACGTAGGCGTCGGCCGTTTGATAATAGTACCTGATTCTCGGTGGCGTATGGGCATCATTGTCATACTTGATAGCTAAGGATCCTCGATGGTGCTCGTGTTGCGGTTGAGTTGGGCCGGCTGTCACCGTTGCTGAAGCGGCTCCGGTGCTTCGGTTGCGGCGCCTGTCGACATACAAGAAAGCTCATCTGTGGTAAGTGAACAGTTCCATGATAAAGAAGAGAAAAACCAAAGGAGTACAAATCGAAATAACCTGATGAGGCTGCAGCGTCGGTAAAGCAAGGCCTGTGGAGTTGAATATGGTGTCCGTGCAGCGGGTCCGGTGCAATCGACGAAGGCATCGGCGAAGCACATCCGGTGTGGTGTACAGTGATTTCGGTGATGCGGATCTGTTGCGGCGAATGAGGGCTTGCATGAAAGGCTAGCAATGTGGTGGACGAGGGAGTCAGTGAAGGGCCTACACTGTGGTGGACGAGGGCGATGGTGAAGCAGATCTGGTGCGGTGGACCATGATGGCGGTCAAGGAGATCTGTAGCGGTGGACAAGCCAGTCGCTGAAGTGGCTCTGGTGAAGCGGTGAGTTGGTAGTTGGGGTTTCCAAGGTGCGGAAGGTACATCCGGCGGGGTGTGAGGTCCATCGCAGTAGCAGAGGA
>NC_041389.1:203337822-203340560 GCF_002162155.2 Triticum dicoccoides | reverse complement strand
GAGGACTAGATTCGGCGGCTTGGCATGGCTGTGGGGGGGGGGGCATTAGCGAAGAATGTTGGGGGCAAAGAGGGGAAAACAATGGAGTTACCAAAGCAGCCCTTTTCCATTCATGTAGCAGGTGTAAAACAGGAATAATATTGTAGGGCTAAACTTTCGGGTGCGAGATATTTCAATCTTAGCGGGAAGTTTCAAAGCTTTTGGCACGTGAAATTAAGTGTTCTGCTCTTGTACGACCGACTATGATATCATGGCCGAGAATTTATTTGTTTTGCACGCAAAAAAAAGTGCAAGTTTCGAAAATCAATGTCTCCAACTCGGAACTTAGATTGTCCATTCAATTCAAATATGGATCATTGAGCTAGTGCAAGCAAATACCATCATATGGTCCAATTCAAATGAAATTCCAAATGTGTTTATCCTAAATATGATGACAAAAACAAAAATGTGTAGGTGTATAAATAAAGTGGATGATTATAAAGTTTGAACATGCCCATATGTGTATATCTCTAGGTTTGATATATGAATTTGAAATCACGAAATCCCAACTTAAAAAATGTACCTCCTTTTAAATGAATTACAAAAGCTAATGATGGAGTCAAATTCCAAAATTCCAATCTTAGGTTTGTAATTCTGGTATTTCAAAGTATATCACGCATGTTCAAAAGTATCGTTATCTCATAGTCCAAACTGTGAAACAAATTGATCAACCATGAGTGCACACACTATTAACCATATATATCTCAATTACGCTAAAGTCTCTCAAATATAGACACCTCACTCTTTATCTGAAGCCACCCCCCCACACACACACATGAGTCGTTCTCTCCCCCAGACACGAACAGATGAGCACATTAACACCCCCTCTCTTCTAAAATCCAGACCCCAATATAGGTCTCTATCACTTTATCTCTCGGGCATGTACACATCTCTTCCCCCACTCTCTAGGTCTCCCGGCATGTCTCTTTCCCAAGCACACACACTATATAGAGTGTATCTTTCCCATACACACAAAATGTCGCCCCAAACGTCTATCTCCCTAGTCATGTGGTTCTCGCACACTCACCTCACCCACCACCCCCAATATAAACAAGCACACTTTGTCTCCTTGTGCACCACTCTCCTGTTTCTATCTCTCCCACATGCGTACCCGCCCCAGCTCCTTCCCTATATACATATATGTCATGACTCTTTCCATAGCTCCCTAACGTATCATCGTTCTCAATCTTGCATGTTGTTCTCTACACCATCTATTCTAGATATCTCATGAAGTCCCTATCACACACACGATGACTCGCTTCCCTTGCGTCTCCATACATAGGCCACTTTGGAACAACATCAACATTGTCTCCCTATCTATATGCCACTTCCTGTCACAGCCCTATAATGATGCTTTTAATTAGTGGCATTGCATCCATGCATCATGTCTAAATTCTGAAAGTTGAACTGAGGAAATTTGGAAGCCTCAATAATTCAATTAAAAGAAGGGCAAATAACCCTGGAAAATGTATCCAATGTTTCCAAAATGCTCTTCAATGATGTTTAATATTTTTGGCAAGGGTTTTGGTCCAAACCAAAAATAGGGAACATTTTTTGAGGAATTATTTTGGCCATTTGGATTTAAATCAATAAGTATTTGAGTTGTATTTAATTCTTCTATAAAAGAATTGCAAGTCCAACAATTCTGAAAATTTGTGAGTGGCTCTAATATATTATATATAGCCACATAATAATTTACAGAAGCTAAAAAAATAGTTTGGTTTGAAAACCCAATTAAAAGAAAACTGGAGAAAAACAGAAATAAAAAGAAAGACCCGTACCTGGGCCACTTACCTGTAGCCTGACCCAGCTCCTCCAGCAGGCCCAGCCCACCTGGCAGCCCAGCCACCTGGCCGGCCCACCGAGGGTAGGGGCGTCTTCTTCCTCCTGCCAGAAGGCAGAGGAGAAGCTAGCCATGGCGCCGCGGTGTGTCACACCGGCAGCTGCCTGCCTGGCTGTCCCCTCGACGCCCAGGACGTCGCCACGACACCTCCTGGACCCTCCTCGCTCTCTCCCTCACCCTCACTTCACCTTTGGCTCCCTCTCTCTCCCACCGAGCGGAGCTCGTCGCCGCCGCTTGCTGCTGCCGCCGCCACCGCCTTCCCCTCACCTTTCCGCCATGCTCAGAGGCTCCGCCTCGACCCCCTCTTCCTCCCCACCAAGCCACGCCCCACGGGAGCCGCTACAACGCCGCCATCGGCTCCGTCTTCTACCTCGGACTCCGGCGATCGCCGTCGCCACCCCGTCGCCTCCAGAGCCTCCCCCGAGCTGAAGACCCCTCCATGCGATGCGCTGTGAGCCTCTGAACCGTTTCCCCTGCTCCCGTGGACTAATTAGAGCTCCAACCCTCGTTTCCGTTGAGACCGAGACCTCGCCGGCGCCGGTCATGTCGTCGTCGTCGTTTTGGCCTGCCTCTGTCCAAACCAAGCACGCCACCGCACTCAGTGCACCCCCGGGGGCATGTAGAACACACGAGCACCTCCCCTAGTGCACTGCAACGTCGAAACGCTCGGCGCCCGAACTCCGGCCGCCACTGTCGTCGTGGTTGTCGTCTCCTCCGGCCAACCTAGTTGTTCCCACTTGCCCTGCTAGATGCGCGCGAGCCTGGGCGTCTCGTAGAGCCCCTCCGCCCCTCTTTTGGTCGCCGGAGGGCGAAACCCGGCGCCCTCCGCCGTCTCTGGCTCCGCACACTAACCCCC
>NC_041389.1:203310927-203337429 GCF_002162155.2 Triticum dicoccoides | reverse complement strand
GGCCACTGACTAATGGGCCCCATGCCCTAATTAACACAAATTACATTTTCTGCTTAGTTTAACTAACCCCGGTGGGCCCACGCGTCAGTGTTGACTATGCTGACGTGGCCGTTGACCTGGCCCACCTGTCTGTGACCGTAGGCACCACTGGCTCACTGACCGGCGGGCCCCACGCGTCAGGTTTGACCTGGACCGGGTCTGTTGACCTGCTGAGGTCAGCGTGACGCAATGCTGACGCAGTAATTGTTTTCTGGATTTAAAATAATTCAGGAAATTCCAAAAAATAGTCTAAACTTCTAAAAATCATATAAAATCAACCGTAACTCCAAATCAAACAAATTATATATGAAAAATGATCAGAAAAATCCAATCTATCCATCTGCACTAGTTCCATGCATGTGGAAACAACTTAACCTTGCTGTTTAGTGAAAAACATGATAAGGCACTATTTGAATTCATAATTTGAATTTGGGGTTGAACCTTTGGCTCAATATGACCCAAATCCATCTGGTGCTAGTTGCATTAGCTCAAACCATAGCATATTGCCATGTCATGATCATGCATCATATTGTGCATTGCATTGATTGTATTTCTTCTCTGTTGCCGGTATCTGTTCCCTTTCGGTAGACGATGTTCCGACGTTGTGATCGTTGACACTGATGAAGACTCAATGTTATCTTCAGAAGTGCCAGGCAAGCAAAACCCCCTTGTCCATTCCAATACAATCCCACTCTCTCTCCCTGCTCTCTTTTACTGCATTAGGAAAACAATGATTCATCTGTTACTTGCTGTGGTAGCTGAACTCCTTTATCCTCTGCATGACCTGTCATTGCCACAGTAAATAGATGAAACCCACTAGCATGAGTAGGAGTTGTTTGAGCCCTGATGTGCCTACTCATTCATGCTTGTTTGTCATGCCTGCTATTGCTTAGAGTTGTGTCAGGTCTGATTCATCCGGGATGAATCAGAGGTGTGTGAACATGTCCTACTGTGTGTGAGTTAAGTGTGTGAACACGATTTGGTAAAGGTATCGGTGAGAGGCCATGTAGGAGTACATGGTGGGTTGTCTCATTGAAGCCGTCCTTAGGAACTGAGCTCTGTATTTGTGATCCATGATTCAGCTACTACCATGCATTGGGCCCTGAAATATGACCCCGCTCGACTTCTTATTCACCCTTGTCCTCTGTCCAGGAGTTGCAAGTAGTTTCTGGTGTTTGTAGTATGCTGGAGGCCGTGGACAGCGCTGACCGTAGGGGTGGGCTGTGATGCGGTAGGCACGTGGCCGGGTATACCGGGCGCCCGTTTGGTGTCACGGAACCCTGTTCACATCGTTTGGGGCTGTGAGCGAAACCCCGGCCGGATCTCCTCATGGATGGAACCCGAATAGGCGATAAACCTGGACTAGAGACTCGAGTGTTTAGGTAGGTCGTGGTCTACACCCACGTCGGTTTTCGCTTGAAGTCTGCTGAGCACATACCGTGTGCAGACGCTAAGTGGTGGAAACATGTATGAAGAAGTACACCCCTGCAGGGTTAACATCAGCTATTCGAATAGCCGTGTCCGCGGTAAAGGACTTCTGGGTTGCTTATATCAGTTCATAGACAAGTGGAAGTGGATACCCTAAAATACGCAAGATAAGCGTGAGTGCTATGGATGGCGTTCTCGTAGGGAGACAGGAGCGGATCCATAGTCGTGTATTGATATGGTGAATATGTGGACTCGTGTGCACTACCTCAAAAGAGTTACTTGCAGTCGTAGTTCAGGATAGCCACCGAGTCAAAGCTGGCTTGCTGCAGTTAAACCCCACCGTCCCTTTGTTGATAATGATGCATATGTAGTTAGTTCTGATGTAAGTCTTGCTGGGTACATTTGTACTCACGTTTGCCTATTTTATGTTTTTGCAGAGAGACTTCAGTCTCGCTAGTAGTTCCGCGTGGACTTCGACGTTTAGCTTGTTACCTCAGCTACGATCTTGTGCCTCGGCAGGATCTGGTAGATAGTCAAGCTTCTCAGCCTTTTTCATTTGTAGATGTATGTACTCAGACATGTTAAGCTTCCGCTTGTGCTTTGATTTGTATGCTCTGAATGTTGGGTCATGAGACCCCTGTTTGTAATATCTCGCTCCTCGGAGCCTAATGAATACATACTTGTGTCGTAGAGTCATGTTGTGATGCCTTGTTGTATTTGCACATATCGAGCATATTGTGTGTATGATTGAAATTCTTGGTATGTGTGGGATCTGACTATCTAGTTGTTTATCTTTAGTAGCCTCTCTTACCGGGAAATGTCTCCTAGTGTCTCCATTGAGCCATGGTAGCTTGCTACTGCTCCGGAACACTTAGGCTGGCCGGCATGTGTCCTTCTTCGTTCCAGTGTCTGTCCCTTCGGGGAAATGTCACACATTGAGTACCGGAGTCCTGTTAGCCCGCTACAGCCTGGTTTACCGGAGTCCTGCTAGCCCAGTGCTACAGCCTGGACCCACTTGCTGATGATCGACACGTTCGATGCTGGGTCATGGATGCCTGTCCCTGTAAGTCTGTGCCACTTTGGGTTTACGACTAGCCATGTCAGCCTAGGCTCCTTATCATATGGATGCTAGCGACACTATCATATACGTGTGCCAAAAGGCGCAAACGGTCCCGGGCAAAGGTAAGGCGACACCCGTGGGAATACCGTGCGTGAGGCCACAAAGTGATATGAGGTGTTACATGCTAGATCGATGTGGCATTGAGTCGGGGTCCTGACAGCTTTGGTATCAGAGCCTGACTGCCTGTAGGATTACCAAGCCAAACTGGTCGAAGTTGTGTCTAGAAATGCCTTAGTTATGTAGGGGAATTGATTGTGGGATGGAACGTAAGGCTCTTTTTACTCTTTATACCTCATGGCCTTCTGATCTGAGTCATCCTCTTCTCTTCTACGGGGTTTAAGAACTAGGTCTTCTCATCTATCTATCAGGATGACGTGATACTAATCCATAGACTTATAGGATTGCTGGTTTCAAGCCTCAGTCCAGTTCCTACTACTTCTGTATGTTAACTGATGATCTCGAAACCTTGATATTGTGCTTCTGAGTGGCTATGCCACCATTTTTGTGAATGTCTTAAATCTTTTCTGAGCATTTACAGCCGTTATGCTGTCCGAGTCATCCTAGGTTTCTAAACAATCTGATGCACTTGCAAATCCTTTCCCTCTGGTTTTTTATGTTCCTTTGGGCCAGGTTAATGAGACTAATTGGTGAGTTGAGGTACTCTATTGCCTCGACGTATATGTTGGAGCTATTATTATGACCCTAGATGTCTAGAGTATCATCTAGTAATCTAGACATGTTTTGTGTTTCCAGTGTGATGATTCTGGCCTTTATTCTCGAAAGCATCCCGTGATGCTACTTAGTAGCAGATATTCTATTCCTGGGTTCTTGAACCCGAGATACACTCTACTTACTTCATGTTGATAGTGTTTGCTAGTTCCTTTAGGGTATTAGTAACTTTGCGATAGTCCTCGAGGACCGTGGTATTTCCTTCTTCCAAATACCATGAACCATTATTGGCAGGAGTTCTTTTGAACCAAAAGATCACAACCAGAGTGCTCTTGATAAGCTCTCCATTCCACATTGTGAATCTGCCAGTCCTACCTCTCTGCATGGGTTATCCGGAAGAAACATGTTGAACTTGGTTCGACATACTAATCTATGCATCCACAACTCAGAAAATTATATGTTCTTTGAGTTGTCCCTCTTAGTTGTCTTCTGACCCTCATCTATCATTTGATAGTCAAGAGTATGTGTGCATTCGTTTATCGATGCCTAATACTCTTGTGGTCCGTCAAGCCATTCTATTCGGAATGACTTGGAGAAACAAACTCCAGTACCTTGTCCATTTCCAGGATTGGGTCAAAGCAGTCGTACTCCGCAGATCAAATTGCTAATCTTGCTTTTGCTCTGTTCTACCTTGGAGTATTACCATCTTTATATCAAGGATGTCATGGGAATTGCACACCATCCTATGAACTCTTGACACAGTGATACTTCTCTCCATCATTATTCATTTCTCGGTTCCCGTGTTGTTGCAACCGGAATGTCGACAAGTGAATCGTGATGTGTGAAATCAATACTCCTAGCAACCTTGTTGCTTGGTAGTTAAAGGACAATAATTTCATTCTTTGCGTGTTGGTTCTTGAATCATCATTCTAAGATTGATCGTGCTACCTAGTCCTTATTTCTGGTGCACTCTACGATCAAGGAGTTAGGATTGTGTCAATCCCTCGCTTCTTTGATCATATCATCTTGCCTTGAAAAGCAAGGTCGTTTTCGAGCTTAGTAACATATCGGTGGTTCGTGATTTTCCGAGGATCTTCTCGAAAGTATTACCTGGTTGTCACCTGACCGCTATGTTGAGTTCGTGATCAAGTTGGTTTCTCATAAACCATCCCCTTCTCCAAGAATCTGTGTTGGATACCCTTGAGCTAGTTGGTTAAGCTAAACAACAACTTGGAGAGTTGGAAGATAAAAGCTCACCTGACTTAGTTCATCTCCAAGGGATATCCTTGTGTGTGTTTGTTGAAGAAAGGTAATATCTTCATTGATTGATCCTCGTGATCAGTTGTTGGACTTATTGTCTTGCCAAAACTTTGATTTGAGTATGGGCTATCCTCAAATCAAGTCATACCCAAAGATGTTCGTAATGTTGTCTTACTCGTGGATTTTCCTCGAGCATACACCATTACATCTTTTGGGTCTGACCAATACTATCACCTTGTTCACATAATTATGGAATTCCATCTCCATGGGAACCTGGATGAATTGTTGTTGAGCCCATTGACAACATCCTTATCTCCTCCATGATTTTGTTGAACATTAAGCTAGTACTGGAAACTTTTGTAAGCATTATCTTCGTGTTTCGTTCATGAAGAATATGCTTGGATAAAAGAAGTGAGTCCCTCTAATTCATGTGCACTTGATTCAAGTTGCCGCCATGAATTTGAGAAGGCTTGTTTTACCTCCTTTGGAATCATCCCAAGTCAGTCATGCACGTGCGAAGAATTTTGTGGTCTGTTAGACTGATCATCCTCATTCCATATGTATATCCTAGCACACCAAGCCACTGATTGAGTTGTTCAAAGATAAACGAGTCTGTCCAAGGTGAACTCTTTGGACTTCCACGCGTGGAGACTTTGATGTCATTAATGATGGTTCCCTACCAGAACTCGGTAGTGTTTTATTGTAAGACTACCATGTGATCATGTTTGTCTGGGACAGCGTGTTCACACGTATGTAGTAGAACCAGTTCATGTTTTGGAGCTTGCTATCGTAGTTCATTTCCCGAGAATCTCGCAACGTCATCTCATCGGTCTGTGTTGCAAACTTTCATTTTTTTTTTCTAGACTCCATGAGTCTAGATTATTCTAACACCAACCAGATCTGAATCTCAGGCAGATATGATGGTGGGAACATTTTCCAAGAATTGTAATATTGGTCTCTCTGTAACCAGTAAAGTGGATGTCGTGGCCAACACACCCAACCAGAAGACCTGTTATTGTAGTATCTTGATTCAGAAAGTTGGCCACCTCCCCATATGGATTTCGCAGGATTTACTCCTTAGTTGTCCCTTAGGGATTTTTGTGCTCCCGAAGTCCGACCTTTACCTAATGTCCTAGATACCAAACCATGTAAATGGGTTACTCTAGCACATCAACGAGAACATTAGAAGCGGAGTGCTAAATGTCTCTCTGTCGATCATCCGGATTTTGATTCCTTGGCCTCGCTAAGGTGAAATCTGAGAAAGTGTTATCTTCCTTTGCATCTGCACTCTCCATCACCATTCGTCATGGTAGTATGTTGTGTTGCCAGGATCCTTGACGCGGATATTGGTAAAACCTTGATGAATATGGAAATGCTCAAGTTCTTGAAAGCACGCACAAGCACTAGGTGTTATCATTGGCACCAACTGGTATTGCTCTCTGTTTCCTTGATTATGCTATAACTCTTCAAACAGTGGACTCACTCTCTACTGTTGAACTTCTCCCCAGTTACTAAAATCATCCCTTGTGTTGTTTTCAACAAGGTAATCCACATCATCCATTCTAATCCGGGTATGCCATTCTACCGAACCTTTCCAAATGATCGATTGTGATTTGCCTTAAGCTGGTATAAAGAGTTTCAATGATCTTTGAATCAAAGGTAATTCTTTTTGCCACTTAAGAGGATATTTCTACAAGTCACCTTCCCTAAGGTGCATCGTTATGGTATCATGGCAATTCAACTCCTCGCTACGTTGACAACCGATCACCACATTCTTAAGTCTGGAATTGTTGTCTACCTAGCGAGCCATCGTCATCTGTCTCACTCCATGCCTCTATATGTATGTTTCGTGTCTCAGCTCAAGAGAGGTTGCTATGTCTCATTTCGTGAGTTGATCATAAGTTGTTCGATCTTCGAGAAGATCGATCCTTCTAGAGTCTCCTTCTTCTCGCGTTGCCATGTTGGCTGGAGTTTTCAGAGCAAGACGACAAGGCAAAGATGGTGATCGATTCAACGTTCTTATGAAGTGCCACCTGGATCGTGAAGATTATGTTAGTTTGTGTTCCCCTCTCATCTTACCCTACGCTTGAATCTCGGGACGAGATTCTTGTTTAGTGGGGGTGAGTTGTCACAGCCCTATAATGATGCTTGTAATTAGTGGCATTGCATCCATGCATCCTGTCTAAATTCTGAAAGTTGAACTGAGGAAATTTGGAAGCCTCAATAATTCAATTAAAAGAAGGGCAAATAACCCTGGAAAATGTATCCAATGTTTCCAAAATGCTCTTCAATGATGTTTAATATTTTTGGCAAGGGTTTTGGTCCAAACCAAAAATAGGGAACATTTTTTGAGGAATTATTTTGGCCATTTGGATTTAAATCAATAAGTATTTGAGTTGGATTTAATTCTTCTATAAAAGAATTGCAAGCCCAACAATTCTGAAAATTTGTGAGTGGCTCTAATATATTATATATAGCCACATAATAATTTACAGAAGCTAAAAAAATAGTTTGGTTTGAAAACCCAATTAAAAGAAAACTGCAGAAAAACAGAAATAAAAAGAAAGACCCGTACCTGGGCCACTTACCTGTAGCCTGACCCAGCTCCTCCAGCAGGCCCGGCCCACCTGGCAGCCCAGCCACCTGGCCAGCCCACCGAGGGCAGGGGCGTCTTCTTCCTCCTGCCAGAAGGCAGAGGAGAAGCTAGCCACGGCGCCGCGGTGTGCCACACCGGCAGCTGCCTGCCTGGCTGTCCCCTCGACGCCCAGGACATCGCCACGACACCTCCTGGACCCTCCTCGCTCTCTCCCTCACCCTCACTTCACCTCTGGCTCCCTCTCTCTCCCATCGAGCGGAGCTCGTCGACGCTGCTTGCTTCTGCCGCCGCCACCGCCTTCCCCTCACCTTTCCGCCATGCTCAGAGGCTCCGCCTCGACCCCCTCTTCCTCCCCACCAAGCCATGCCCCGTGGGAGCCGCTACAACGCCGCCATCGGCTCCGTCTTCTACCTCAGACTCCGGCGAACGCCGTCGCCACCCCGTGGCCTCCAGAGCCTCCCCCGAGCTGAAGACCCCTCCATGCGATGCGCTGTGAGCCTCTGAACCGTTTCCCCCTGCTCCTGTGGACTAATTAGAGCTCCAACCCTCGTTTCCGTCGAGACCAAGACCTCGCCGGTGCCGGTCATGTCGCCGTCGTCGTTTTGGCCTGCCTCTGTCCAAACCAAGCACGCCACCGCACTAAGTGCACCCCCGGGGGCACGTAGAACACACGAGCACCTCCCCTGGAGCACTGCAACGTCGAAACGCTCGGCGCCCGAACTCTGGCCGCCGCCGTCGTCGTGGTTGCCGTCTCCTCCGGCCAACCTAGCTGTTCCCACTTGCCTTGCTAGATGCGCGCGAGCCTAGGTGTCTCGTAGAGCCCCTCCACCCCTCTTTTGGTCGCCGGAGGGCGAAACCCGGTGCCCTCCGCCGTCTCTGGCTCCGCCGGCGACGAGCCGCGGGTCAACTCCGGCGAGTTGACCCGGGTTTGACCATCATTTAACCCCCCCACACTAACCAACCCTCTAGGCCACTGACTAATGGGCCCCACGCCCTAATTAACACAAATTACATTTTCTGCTTAGTTTAACTAACCCCGGTGGGCCCACGCGTCAGTGTTGACTACGCTGACATGGCCGTTGACCTGGCCCACCTGTCTGTGACCGTAGGCACCACTGGCTCACTGACCGGCAGGCCCCACGCGTCAGTTTGACCTGGACCGGGTCTGTTGACCTGCTGAGGTCAGCGTGACGCAATGCTGACGCAGTAATTGTTTTCTAGATTTAAAATAATTCAGGAAATTCCAGAAAATAGTCTAAACTTCTAAAAATCATATAAAATCAACCGTAACTCCAAATCAAACAAATTATATATGAAAAATGATCAGAAAAATCCAATCTATCCATCTGCACTGGTTTCATGCATGTTTAAACAACTTAACCTTGCTGTTTAGTGAAAAACATGATAAGGCACTATTTGAATTCATAATTTGAATTCGGGGTTGAACCTTTGGCTCAATATGACCCAAATCCATCTGTTGCTAGTTGCATTAGCTCAAACCACAGCATATTGCCATGTCATGATCATGCATCATATTGTGCATTGCATTGATTGTATTTCTTCTCTGTTGCCGGTATCTGTTCCCTCTCGGTAGACGATGTTCCGACGTTGTGATCGTTGACACTGATGAAGACTCAATGTTATCTTCAGAAGTGCCAGGCAAGCAAAACCCCCTTGTCCATTCCGATACAATCCCACTCTCTTGCCCTGCTCTCTTTTACTGCATTAGGACAACAACGATTCATCTGTTACTTGCTGCGGTAGCTGAACTCCTTTATCCTCTGCATGACCTGTCATTGCCACAGTAAATAGATGAAACCCACTAGCATGAGTAGGAGTTGTTTGAGCCCTGATGTGCCTACTCATTCATGCTTGTTTGTCATGCCTGCTATTGCTTAGAGTTGTGTCAGGTCTGATTCATCCGGGATAAATTAGAGGTGTGTGAACATGTCCTACTGTGTGTGAGTTAAGTGTGTGAACACGATTTCGTAAAGGTATCGGTGAGAGGCCATGTAGGAGTACATGGTGGGTTGTCTCACTGAAGCCTTCCTTAGGAACTGAGCTCCATGTTTGTGATCCATGATTCAGCTACTACCATGCATTGGGCCCTGAAATATGACCCCGCTCGACTTCTTATTCACCCTTGTCCTCTGTCCAGGAGTTGCAAGTAGTTTCTGGTGTTTGTAGTATGCTGGAGGCCGTGGACAGCGCTGACCGTAGGGGTGGGCTGTGATGCGGTAGGCACGTGGTCAGGTAACCAGGCGCCCGTTTGGTGTCACGGAACCCTGTTCACATCGTTTGGGCTATGAGCGAAACCCCGGCCGGATCTCCTTATGGATGGAACCCGAATAGGCGATAAACCTGGACTAGAGACTCGAGTGTTTAGGTAGGTCGTGGTCTACACCCACGTCGGTTTTCGCTTGAAGTCTGCTGAGCACATGTCGTGTGCAGACGCTAAGTGGTGGAAACATGTATGAAGAAGTACACCCCTGCAGGGTTAACATCATCTATTCAAATAGCCGTGTCCGCGGTAAAGGACTTCTGGGTTGCTTATATCAGTTCATAGACAAGTGGAAGTGGATACCCTAAAATACGCAAGATAAGCGTGAGTGCTATGGATGGCGTTCTCGTAGGGAGACGGGAGCGGATCCATAGTGGTGTATTGATATGGTGAATATGTGGACTCGTGTGCGCCACCTCAAAAGAGTTACTTGCAGTCGTAGTTCAGGATAGCCACCGAGTCAAAAGCTGGCCTGCTGCAGTTAAACCCCACCGTCCCTTTGTTGATAATGATGCATATGTAGTTAGTTCTGATGTAAGTCTTGCTGGGTACATTTGTACTCACGTTTGCCTATTTTATGTTTTTGCAGAGAGACTTCGGTCTCGCTAGTAGTTCCACGTGGACTTCGACGTTTAGCTTGTTACCTCAGCTACGATCTTGTGCCTCGGCAGGATCTGGTAGATAGTCAGGCTTCTCAGCCTTTTTCATTTGTAGATGTATGTACTCAGACATGTTAAGCTTCCGCTTGTGCTTTGATTTGTATGCTCTGAATGTTGGGTCATGAGACCCCTGTTTGTAATATCTCGCTCCTCGGAGCCTAATGAATACATACTTGTGTCGTAGAGTCATGTTGTGATGCCTTGTTGTATTTGCACATATCGAGCATATTGTGTGTATGATTGAAATGCTTGGTATGTGTGGGATCTGACTATCTAGTTGTTTATCTTTAGTAGCCTCTCTTACCGGGAAATGTCTCCTAGTGTCTCCATTGAGCCATGGTAGCTTGCTACTGCTCCGGAACACTTAGGCTGGCCGGCATGTGTCCTTCTTCGTTCCAGTGTCTGTCCCTTCGGGGAAATGTCACGCATTGAGTACCGGAGTCCTGTTAGCCCGCTACAGCCTGGTTTACCGGAGTCCTGCTAGCCCAGTGCTACAGCCTGGACCCACTTGCTGATGATCGACACGTTCGATGCTAGGTCATGGATGCCTGTCCCTGTAAGTCTGTGCCACTTTGGGTTTACGACTAGCCATGTCAGCCCAGGCTCCTTATCATATGGATGCTAGCGACACTATCATATACGTGTGCCAAAAGGCGCAAACGGTCCCGGGCAAAGGTAAGGCGACACCCGTGGGAATACCGTGCATGAGGCCGCAAAGTGATATGAGGTGTTACATGCTAGATCGATGTGGCATTGAGTCGGGGTCCTGACACTTCCGCACACAAACGACCCCTCTCTCGCCCCCTCTCTTCCTCTCTATCTCCCTCACTAGCTCTCTCTCTCTCTCTCTCTCTCTCTTACACCCCTCTCGCACACACACTCGATGTCTCTTTCAAATAGTTTGCTCCCCACCCGCACCCATGGTATCCCGCTATTACACATGCGTTTGTCTCTCTTTGACACACATGTCACACCATTCGCCCTTCCCTATACTAGGTTTACATCATTAGTGGTCTCTCTTCTCCACATACACATACTTCCTCACACACACACACACACGCACAAACACACATAGACACACACAAACAACCATCTATCTGGATCCTTCTTTTAAGACACACACCCTTGCATATTCTCTCCAGCTCTAGGTATATATATATCCCCCCTCTCTCTAGATTAGATGCACACCAAAATTCTCCATCTCTCTAACTCACACATCTCTCCCCATGTCTGCATGTGTATCTCACACACTCACTCTCTAATTATGTCTATGTGTCTCCACGTTACACAACACAAAGCCCCATGCACATGTCTCTCTCTATCCTCCACACATAGAGACACAAAGAATCTCTTATCATTGTATCGGTCTCTACACATATCACACACACACGTTGTCTCTCTCTCTCTCGCACACACACTCAACAAAGGTTTTCCCGTGAATAACTTACCATCTATTCATCAACAGTCGTGGAAGTACGGCGAACACGAGATGTGAAAAAGAATAAATCTACATGTGCGTAGACCACCTAGTATGACTACTAGGACTAGAGAAAGCCGAAAGGGCGCCACCATCACCCCCTCCTTATCGGTGATGGGAAAACCTTTGTTTTACATAGTCGAGAAGTCATCGTGCTAAGGCCCCACATGCTCAGTCGTTGAATAGAATGTAGATCCAAGTTTATGGAAACAAGTATCGATACTACATTTGTATCTCCATACTTATATCTCTTCTCTTATAAAAAACCGAGTTGATGATGATGGTATGCCTGCCCTGCCATCTTGCAATATAGACCGTCTGATCTATATCTTATACGTCTTCCCTCATTCATCCTTATCTCCCACAACCTCATTGTTGAGCAATTAAAAAAGGACCAGAACAAACTGGCATGCTGGTCTCTACCGGCGTCGTCCATCCCCATGCCCCCGCTCAGTTCGACCACCAATCACCACCATGCCCCACTCCTCCTCACCTTATGTATCCTCTTTCTCGAGATATCATTAGTTTTTACCCATGGGATTCCTCCCACATGGGTCAATCACAATAGGTGTTTTATAAAAAAATGCATCTTGATGTTCCATGCAATGCACGGACATCTTGCTAGTACTCCTACAGAAGACTTAGTTGGTGATGATGGTGTGTCTGCCATATGTCATTTCTAACCATTAGATCTACATCTAACGACTGTGAGGTAAGTTGTTGCCTTTTCTCAACAACATCCCACTTCTCTACCAATTTGCAGAAAAACCCTTAATTAGTATCTTAAAACCAACCACATCCCTCCCTCACCTCACCAAAACAGCCCAAGGAATATATTTTGATTGAAACATAATATATCACTAGTGATATATGTATATCAAAATTAGAGTATTTTCTATCAAGTTTGTGAATAAGTATTATTCTTATTATGATCCGTTGCAACGCACACGAACATTGCTAGTATTTCCAACCATGCAAAAAATTCTAGTATTTCCATAGTTTCGAGTTTCCATCAAGATATTAGTCACTCATGGTTGATATTTAGTTCGAATTACTAGCCGTGCTTATTGGCTTTGAAAGCTTAACTTTCACTCCTACTTACAATATGTAGAGTATTTAACAAAAAACTACCACTTTCAACCAGCCCTAGGAAGAAACTATCGTAAAAAAATAGCAAAAACATACCCAAAATTTCTTAATCCACGCCAAAAACTACTACCTAGTGTCAATTAGGCTCGTTTAAACCCGTTTTTGACAGGGTTGGCCCACACGTCCGCGCTGACAAGGCAGCTTAAACCAACACATTTTGTTTGACCGTTGACACAAGGGACCCAGATCTGACCTTCTATCCTATTCTTCCTCCTCCAATCATTATTTTTCCTAAACATTATTTCAAACAGTTCTGATGTGTGTTTATCGGTGGCTTTGGTGACGAGCGAGCTGGTCGCCGCTCCGCCGAATGGGCCGTGCGCCGTGCTGGCCTCCGCACAAGTTGGCTGGCAGGCTCGAGCGTGACTCACGCGTGAGCAAGCCACCGCACTGGCCTTCGCTCGAGCCGGATGGCTGGCCTTAGCATAACGCGTGTGAGCAAGCGGGCGCACCGCCGTGCCAACCTAGCTAGCAAACCTTGCAGACAAGCAGCTGGATGCATCCAGGAGGGTGTGTGTGCTATCTTGGCTAGCTAGCGGCCGCGAGCGCCGGACGGAGCTGGCATCCAGGCTGCCGCAGGTTTTGACCTTGCCTTCTGCCGACGGCGGTAGCTGCGTTCCATGGCCGAGGATGACTAGGTGGACGGGCCGGAGGTATGAGGTCACTTGGGAATTTTTGTCCAGACTGACATGTAGGTCCCACAAGTCATAATGCCTAACTTGCCAGTCGAATAGAAGGCGTTGACTTAAGGGGCGACATGGGTTGAAACGTGCCTATAACGACACTCTGTAGAGTAGTAGTTTCTTGGCAGGGCTGGTTGATAACTGGTAGTAGGTTCTTGGCATTATTAGTGGTTTCTTGTAAGGAGCAATGTACTAGCGACAAAAGGCATTTATAGGTTGCGTTGTACTCCAACGAGTAGTACTAGTGGTCGCGGGAGTGTGTAGCTCATTTTGTGGGTTCGATCCAGGCCGACACACAACGTCCTTTTTTTAAAATAGTAACCTCGCTGCGAGCCAATATTGTACACTGGTAGTTTGACTTTTGAAGTCGAACGAACGTGTCGCACCACAATCTGGGTGCACTGGATAGCCCAGCCACGTGAATGGTTTTCCCTCCCATCATCTCATGGCTCACGTACTAGAGTATGATACGTCTCCAAAGTATCTATATTTTTTTATTGTTCCATGCTCTTATATTATCTTTCTTGGATGTTTTACAATCATTTTATAGTCATTTTATATCATATTTTGGTACTAACCTATTGACATAGTGCCAAGTGCAAGTTGCTATTTTCTGCATGTTTTTTACATTGCATGAAATCAATAACAAACAGAGTCCAAATGCAACAAAACTTTTTGGGGATTTTTTGGACCAGAAGACATCCAGTGGGCCGAAGAAGCACCTCGGGGGGGTGCTCTGAGGCGAGCACAACCCACTAGAGCGCGCCTGGGGGCCCAGGTGCGCCCAGGTGGGTTGTGCCCACCTCGGGTACCCATCGAACCGCCTCTTTGCTCTATAAATACCCCAATCCAAAAACCCTAGGGGATTCGACGAATATCAATTCCAGCTGCCGCAAGTTCCAGAACAACCAGATCCAATCTAGACACCATCTCGAAGGGGTGCATCTTGTCCATTGATGCCTCTTTGATGATGCGTCAGTAGTTTTTTGTAGACCTACGGGTCTGTAGTTAGTAGCTAGATGGCTTCCTATCTCTCTCTCTCTCTCTCTCTCTCTCTCTCTCTCTCTTGATTCTCAATACAATGGTCTCTTGGAGATCCATATGATGTAACTCTTTTTGCGGTGTGTTAGTTCGGATCCAATGAACTTTGAGTTTATGATCAGATCTATCCTTTTATCCATGAAAGTTATTGGAGTCTTCTTTGATCTCTTATATGCGTGATTACTTATAGCCTCGTATTTGTTCTCCAATATTTGGGTTTTGTTTGGCCAACTTGATCTATTTATCTTGCAATGGGAAGAGGTGCTTTGTCATGGGTTTGATCTTACGGTGCTTGATCCCAGTGACAGATAGGGAACCGGCACGTATGTATTGTTGCTATTGAGGATAACAAGATGGGGTCTATTTCTACATAAATAGATCTTGTCTACATCATGTCATCGTTCTTATTGCATTACTCCGTTTTTTCATGAACTTAATACACTAGATGCACGCTGGATAGCGGTCAATATGTGGAGTAATAGTAGTAGATGCAGGCAGGAGTCGGTCTACTAATCTTGGACGTGATGCCTATAATGATCATTGCCTGGATATTTTCATGATTATTTGAAGTTCTATCAATTGCCCAACAGTAATTTTTTCACCCACCATTTGCCATTTTTCTTGAAAGAAGCCACTAGTGAAGCCTACGCCCCTCGGGTCTCTTCTTTATTATATTTGCCTTTGTGATCTATTTTCCTTTGCTTTTATTTTCAGATCTATTAAACCAAAAATACAAAAATACCAAGCTGCACTTTCTTTTATCTACCGTTCGATGTATCAATATTTACAACTCTCTCACGTCCGTTTGCCAATTTCTGGCGCCGTCACCCGAAAGGGATTAACAACCCCTTTTACACGTCGGGTTGCGAGTATTTGTTATTTGTGTGTAGGTGTTGTTCACGTAGTGTTGCTTGGTTCTCCTACTGGTTCGATAACCTTGGCCTCATTACCGAGGGAAATACCTACCATCGTTGTGCTGCATCATCCCTTCCTCTTTGGGGAAATACCAACGTAGTTCTAGCAGACATCAAAATGAATTTCTGGCGCCATTGCCAGGGAGACATCATCAACATCTACTAGGTTCCTAATCACAAATCTCATCTCCTCACAATTACATTATTTGCCATTTGTCTCTCATTTCCTCTCCCCCACTTCACAAAAAATTGTCATTTTATTTGCCCTCTTTTTCGTTCGTTGTTTTCTTGTCAGATCTATCCTTTACCTGCAATCATGAGTGATTTCAGTATGGAAGCAACAGATGATGGCCTAACTCCTAATATTGGACGTATAGGAAATCTGGATGCTAAAACTTTTATCTTGGGGCAAGGTAATGTTATGGAAAAAGAACGTATCCAATAATTTTTCAACTGTGTTGGAAATTTAAGTCTTGATGATGCTCCTATACTTAGAACTACTAGATCTTATGCGGATGCTATTTCAGCACTAGTTCTTAAACTTGAAAGTAAATTTATCCATACTCATCCTACTTTGTAAAGATTATTTGTTGAGCTTCCCGTTATAAAAAATCCCAAGGCTAAGAAGTTGGCTACTCTCGTTCTTATGAATGAATTTGACTACATAATACGGGAAGCTAGGGAAATCTTTGTTTTTTATGGCATGAATCGTGAAAAGCCCGTCATAGATGAAATTATTTACAATAGTGATTATGTGTTAAGACATTTACTTGGGGATAATAAAATCTTTAGTGAGAATCTTAAAAAGGAAGTCCCTATTCTAGATGTAATCCAACAAGTTTTCAATAATGTTAATCAACATTACTCTTGGATTGTTGCCGGAAATCAAAGGGGTTAGGATAATGAGCAACTTAATAATGCTAAAGTTTCTACGGATAATATGTTTTATGTTGTTTTTTTACAAAACCTCATGATAAAAATACCTCTAAGGAAACTAAGGATAAAGATGACAAAACTTAGATCCTTGCTTTATGCCTAGCTAGGGGCGTAAAACAATAGCGCTTGTTGGGAGGCAACCAACAAATAAAATTTATTTTTACTTTTTGCTTCCTGTTCTTGAGTGTTTGCACAATTATGCTACTGTTATGATTGTTTGTGTTTTAATTAGTGTTTGTGCTAAGCAAAGCCTTTAGGATCTTCTTGGGTGATAGTTGTTTGGTCTTGCTGAAAAACAGAAATTTTTGCACTAACAAAAATAATTTTCATAAATCGCAGAAACGTGCTTTTTATCTGATTCTTTTTGAAGAAGATTAATATAGAAATTTCTCAGGTCGTCCTAATTTTTCAGAATTTTTGGAGTTCTAGAAGTATTCGAAATATCCAGATTGCTACAGACTATTCTGTTTTTGACAGATTCTGTTTTCTTTGCATTGTGTGCTTGTTTTGATGATTCTATGGTTTTCTTTAATGAGTTTTTGCCATAGAAAAAATGGAATAAAGTAGATATAATGCAAAAATAAAATATGAATTGGTTTGCTACAATACTTATAGTACTGATTTGTTTTCTTATACTAACGGATCTCATGAAGGTTTTGGTGAGTTTTGTGTGATTGAAGTTTTCTAGTTTTGGGTGATGTTACGATGGATGAGGGAATAAGGAGTAAGAAGAGCCTAAGCTTGGGGATGCCCATGGCATCCCAAGCTATTATCCAAAGAGAAGCAAGCAACTAAGCTTGGGGATGCCCCGAGTGGCATCCCCTCTTTCTTCTAACAACCATCGGTATTTTACTCTAAGCTATATTTTCATGCGTCACATACTATGAGTTTTTATTGGAGCATATTGTATGATTTGAGTCAGTGCTTGTTTTGCTTTGTGTCTTAAGTCTTGAATCCTTGCTAGACAGACCTATTTGAGAGAGCCAAAATTACGCCATGACTTGTTAGAATTGCTCTCTATGCTTCTCTTAAATCTTTAGGAGCTATGGAATTGCTCTAGTGCTTCACTTACATCTTTTTGAGAATGGTGTGCTTTTGTATTTTTGAAGAAATGATCTCATGCTTCACTTACATTTATTTGAGAGTGAGTAATTTTTTTAAGAAATTCTCTCTTGCTTCACTTAAACTATTTTGAGAGAAAGAAATATTATGCTCATGATCTTCACTTATATTTGTTTGAGCTTATCAAAAGCAACACATAAAATTAGTCCCAAAGTGATAGATATCCAAGAAGGATATAATAAAAACTTTCATGAAGATCATTGGACAAAATAAACTTGATTCCTTGTAATAGTTTTGAGATATGATGATGTGATATGTGAGTCATGTTGATGAGTATAGTAACAATATTGGTGTTAAGGTTTGTGATTCCCTATGCGAGCACGAAAGTCAATAGTCATGCAATGAAATTACATCCTACTTGTGGTGCATTATTCGGTGTTAGTTATGCTTAATGCTCGCTTATGATATTATTCGTTTCTTGGTTGGTCGCTTCTCAATCTTTTGCTAGCCTTCATTTTGCAGTAAGTATGATCACTTGATGTAGGGTGGAACCCTATAGCGTCGATCTTTCACATTTGGAGTGGATCCTACGGAGAAATCACGAAGAACACGCGGAAGCACAAGGGGAAACACGGGGAAAACGAGAGAGAATCACTCAACCGACAAGGAACCGATCACACTAGTGCTAGATCACCACACACATATGAGATCCACAAGATACAAAGTCAACTAAGGTAAGGATACAAAGGAACCGTTCATCTCCAAAAGGAGGCCTTGATGTTCTTCCCTAAAGAGGGGTCTTGAATCCGCTTGGGGATCTTCTCCGGAGAGGTCCTGATCTCCGAAGAGAAGTATCCAAGTGGATGAGCAAAGGCTCTCACACAAAATGAGCTAATCCAATGCTAACTCTAACTAGGAGGGGTGGTGGAGTATATATAGTCTTAGCCACGAAGGGGTAAGTGGGGAAGGGATACATGGGCCTTTGGCCCGACTCTGCGCGCAGGCAGGCGCCGGATGTCCGGGCTGGGGCCCGATGTCCGGGGCTTCGTGACGGGCCGGATGTCCGGGCTGGGTGGCCGGATGTCCGGGATGGCCTGGGTGCCCTGCAGTTGCTCTCTGGACAGGCGGGGTCCGGATGTCCGGGCTGGGGGCCGGATGTCCGGTGGCTCGGGAAGAGCCGGATGTCCGGGCCTCTGGCCGGATGTCCGGGCTGACGATGTTCAGCTTCGGGAGCGTTCTGTGATGGACGCCGGATTTCCGGGCTGTGGCCGGATGTCCGGGCTTGCGTGAAGGGCCGGATGTCCGGGGCCTGTAGCAGCTGCCTCTTCTTCCTTCTCCTTCCTTCGCTTCCGCGCACACTTGGCCTTGGTCCTTGGGCTCTCCATGGTCTCCTCGGGTGTACCTGAGTATGCACAAGGTCCGCGCTTGAAGTAGCATCCATGTCTTACATGCGGAAAGGGAAGATTCGGAAAGGAGCGAATTCACCTTAGGTCCAATGGCGTAGGCTCGAGTGTACATGGGGATGATCGTCGGATGCTCTGCATCATATCCCCCCCCTTGGGAAAGATCCGACCTCGGATCGTGATCCTCATCACCATGGAAACGGTTGTCGTGGACGGACTTGTAGTTGGACGAAGTTGAAGGTATGGCACAATCCAAGTACTCCAAGGTGTCTCCAGAGGGGTATACATGCAAAAGGAGCAAACACAAAGTACACTTGGAAATACAATGGTTAGCGCACACAAAGTGTCCATCATGTAAGAATGAGTCCGTGCGGCAAGATAGTGCGTGGCAAGGCACATGATGCTTATCAAGATGATCTAGAATGATATGCAAAGCATTCATGGGGTAATTAGCATGGTGCACAAAGCGATAAATTCTACCATTGTGCAAAATGATATCATAAAGAGACGGTTCATCAATAGCATGAATATGGCAATGGATGCTCAATATGATTATGTTGTCATGCAACTGATGATGGGCAATATGATCATGATGTATGAATATGCCATCAAGGAAGATCACAACAAATTTGCTAAGGAAGTGAACAAGCTCATATATCATGGATGTCATGGAAATAGATGCAACAAGGCAAGCATAATGTGAGTCAATCCATGCATAGGGTGCAAACTTGTGGTGAGTATGAAATGTCCATCGAGCATGACATGTATGAGCACAATCAACAAATATGGAGGTGTTGGTGTACCAAAGCTCGATGTCGAGGCATGAGTGGAATTCTGAAGATGCATCCAATAAGTGCGAGCGCTCCTCAATGTGAAGGTCCAAAGAGCCAATCTCCAATGTTGCTCCTCCGTTCGTGAGATGTATCATGTAGACAACAAGAAGGAAACAACAATGAAAGAATGACCCATCCAATATGCATATGTGAGGAGGGCCCAAAGAGAAGGAGTTCACCTTTATGATGATGTCGAAACTGTTGGTGTCGCACATCATGTACGCCTTCCCATGACCTAGTTGTCATATCATGGTACCGCCTTGTGAATCCTCCAAAATGAAAGAACATGACAAACACTCGGAAAAACAAATGAGGTTAGCGGAAATGCAAAACCTATCATTCGAGTGGTAAGATATCCAACAAGTGTATGCATCATGCTCATCATAAGAAAGTACAAGGGAGCATGTCATAGTATGGAGGCATATGATGCAAGAACAACAAAGTACAATAGGCTCAATCAAACAAGCATGCATCACAAGTAAGGTGTCAAAGTCTCCAAGATCAATAAGCATGGTATGGTTGCACTCAATACAAGGTGATATGAGAGATGCAACTAATGGAGACAAGAGACAATGATCATGACAAATCAAGTGAGAGGCATGAGCATATATGTCATCAACCCAAGAAAGCAAGTAATAGTGGAACATGGGTGATGCAACCAAGCAAGCAATCATAGAAATCAAGTCAAGCAAGCTAGTAGTGCGAAGATGCAACATACTAGGAGGAATAATGGCAAGCATGTCATGTGTGCAAATAGTGTGCATGAATAATGGACATGACATATCGCAAGCATGAAAGCAAGATATGAGTAGAATGGCATGAATGCATTGGTGAGAGGCCATATGTAAATAGCAATAGGGCATCATGACTCTCCCAACACAACAAGCAACAATAGTATGGGGCACATGATAAACATGGCAATAGCAACAAGGATCTCCACCAAGAATGCAAATACACATAGAAGTATCATAATGGTGAAGCATGGGTAGATGCAAGCAAGGGTCACAATTGCATGGTAAAGACATAGAAGCAAGCATAACATGCAAAGTGAACACAATAGTATGGGCATAAGGTGACAAGTGGTAAATAGCCCATAGCCGTGTGAGAGCCAAGTAAAAGAGATGTGCGTAGTCCTTGCGCGAAGGGAACGGTTGTAAAGATAGTCCACGGGATCCCAAGTCATCGTTGCTCTCAAGAGCTCGTTTCATCAACTCTTGGGATTGAGAGGTTGACGAGTATACATGAGTACCTACACAAAACAAAGACAAAGGAAAAATTGTGTGTGCATGGTATATGTACACATCATCCATCATGATGCGCACGTGCATGTGTCGGTTAGCATAAAATAGCCAATGCTCAAATAAATGAGATGCGTGATATAGAAACATGTCATCCATCATGAGAGGTTTGTTATTATGTATAGCATAATGGAGACTCAAACTGTGTAATGCATCATGAGAAATAGCTAGAGCATTGTTATTCAAGGAATGCATATGGTGCAAGCAATTATGTGAATCATGCAAAGTATGGAATGCATCAAAATCTCCTAATATGTATGAGGAAACTATGGGGGTCTCCTCATGAGCAAGAGTAGAAACATCACGTGGAGAGTATTGACAACATCCAAAACAATGCATATTTGGAACAATGTGATCATGGCATGACATATTAGATGAATTGCGTAAATCATGTAAAGGAAGCATGGCAATATCATCACAAGAGAAGCAAAAGCCAATGACCATCATCTCGTCATCTATGCCATAAGTGCAAATGGGATTGATTTTAATGGGGCATGCATAGTTACTATGTTGAGATTGAAATGAAGCAATATGGGAGATCTCACTCATAGCATATGACAAATTCAAAGGATTGTCAAACATGAAGTGACCAATTGAATTTTCACAAGTTATCCTATGGAGCATAGCATCACAACTAGGCATCTCAACATGCTCATTATCATATTCATCATAAATTGGTAAGTCATGACATGAAGAACTCTGACTATCATGAAGCATGGCAATAGGTTGGTCAACATCATGCAAGCAATCAATCTCAAGAATGTCCACTAGTGGAACTAGAGCATCACCGTCACCTCTGTTACCTTTGTCATTCCACTCAAGTGGTGTAGGTGAGGTGGGAAAGACCAAATTGTGGTCATCTTCATCTTGATGGAACCATGTGGGGGTGCATCATCGTCCACCATGGCCATCGGTTTCTCCATTGAAGTGATGGACTCGTCGAGGATAGGCGTGTCGTCATGTAGGAGACCTTGCACCAAAGGAGAAAACACACAAGGAGTAGAGGGTAAGTCGTTAGAAATCATAGTGGCCTCACATGCCATGTCGACTACCTCACTCTCTAAGTGTTGTGGCTCACTCACTCCCTCAAGGATGCTCTCACTCATATGGTTGGTGGAGTCACTCGAATGGCACTCAACCTCACATAGGATGTGTGGCATGCTCTCATGTGTGGGGCTAGTGGTCGTCACACTCATCCTCTCATAGGAAATGCTCTCAATGTCACGTATGGTGGAGTCACTCATGTCACTCATGTGGTGGTGGCTCTCCTCACATGACAAATAGGGCATCTCGACATATGTGGGTGTCGGACAGGTGTAGGTGCAAATGTCTTCATGCGCAGTCGTGTAGCTTGACTCGGAGGAGGAGTCCAATGTGGTCGCCGTCTTCATGTTGTTGAAGAGGTTTGCGCTCGTCGCCGTGGTCGAAGGGGATGGCCCTTGCTCGACATTCTTGTCACCGTCTTGGTGTTGCTTGTCTCGCGGTCTTCTCTTTTGCTCTTGAAGCGTCGACTTGGCGTGAAGTAGGTCTTGTTGGGACTTGTGCATTTGCGCTTGTGGAGCATCTTCATGATGATGATGTCGTTGTCGTGCTTGAGCTCGTAGGCGTTCGTCGTCGTTGTGCACGTGATGCTTTGAGGTGACTTGCCCTTCATGAAGATGTTGATCACGAACGTGATGGTGGTCGCCATGTAGATGTGGACGAGGACGATTTGCACTTGCATCTTTTGCGCGCTCCGAAGACTTGTGGCTTGACCGTCGTCGTCTTGAGGATGATGAAGTGGAAGAAGACTTGATCAAGGCCCGAATCTCTTCCATCCTCGCATCTTGCTCCTCCTTTTGTGCGGCAAGCTTGTTGTCGATGTAGTCCCTTTTTCTTACTTCGGAGTGGAAAATGTCGATGGAGATGTTCTCAATGCGCTCTTGCAATCTTGATTGTGCGCCTTGCATTTGTCGTTGTAGATCGAAGATTGACGCTTTTGAGATGTAGTTGTTCACGCCGTCGTTGTTGTCGTAGACCGGAGAGGAAATGCCTTGCCTATCCATCACAAGACTCGAGCAAATATGAGTGGGAGAAAGAGAAGAACTAATACCAATGTACCTTTGACCAAAGTTGAAGATGAATCAAGTTCACTCAAATGTGGACAATGAAATAGCACTATTGGTACCGATCCTTGTCGATTCTCACACCTACACAAGTAAAGCTTATAGTGGAGCTCGGTGAGGATAGTGGCACAAAAATTTGATGCAAAATGTTAGCAAGAGTCAATAATGTTGAAAAAGATTCACAAATTCGCAAGTGAAACAAATGGACCAATAGCAATGAAAGGTACACGGAAACACACACACGGATAGATAAATGGGGTCGTGCAACCTACGAATGAGCTCAAAATGTGGAATCCACCAAAACGCTCGTGTTGCACAACTCAAGAGAGACGCTAGCACGATTGCTCAATAGGCGGATACGACACTTGTGCACAACCTACAAGATGCAAAATGGATAAACTTCTATCCCAAGTATGCTATGTATGTATGGTTCCCGGTGTTTCTCTCAAGCATGATATCATATGATATAGATTTGACAATCTTATGTGCAATGGGGTATGATGCTATGGCACTTCCTCACGAGCTCTTTGCTCTCTTTTTGCTTAAAAGCTTTTTCTTTTTTTTTTCTATGGCCAATTTGCACAATGCACAAACCAAGATAGCAATTGTGTATATGCGGGAACAAACTTGAGGCACAATGGATGATATGATACCAATATGATATGGTATGTATGCAATGGAGTGTATGGACCACTAATGTGCACAAGTAATGTTGCCGACAATACTCAAATGGCTAGTCTCGATAGGCAAGTAACGCAAAATGGGCTAGGGGTTAACAATGCTATTGCAAGGGAATATACAAAGGTGTCGTCGAGGTTACCGTCCTTTGCGATGATGAGTGGCGGTGTTCTTGGTGTAGATACCAAGATGATGGAGACTCGTCCCTAAGTAGCCGAAACACCTTAGGAAACGGAAAAACCGCAAACTCAAAATCTCAAATGACAAATGTCAAAATGGTGGTAGCGGAAAGCGGTGGTGGTTTGCACTTGGCAATGCGGAGGTGGGATGACGGGCTATACACGTGTCAAAGTTGAAGTTGCCGTCCCTAAGTAGCCGAAACACCTTAGGAGACACAAGCCACAACATAAACAATATCAACCAAAATGGGGTTAAAATTGGGTTGGAAATGTATGGTGGGCACGTCTATGTGGAAATGGTGGTGGTGGTTGATGAAGAAGCAATCGTCCCTAAGTAGCCGAAACACCTTAGGAGACTCAAATCACAACTCAAACAACCTCAAATGCTAAGGGGGACAAAATGGGTTAGGTTGCGGAAGTCGGTGGTGGCTATGCCGATGATATGGTGGAAGGCCTAGGCAAACTTGCCAAATTTTCAAAAATTTTATGGAGTCAAATGGTGTTGGTGGTATTTTTGTGGGATGGGGGATGTCAATAGCTTCAAAACGAGCTAAAGAACGTCAAAATCGGACTCCGGATGAATTAGTTATGGCCGAAACGGTGAAACGGGGAAGGCTGAAATGCCAGGGGCCGGACATCCGGGGGTTTGGCCGGATTTCCGGGACCTGATGTCCAGAACCTTGTGCGAAAATGCACTCCAGGAGCCGGATGTCCGGGCTATTGGCCGGATTTCCGGGCTGGCCGGATGTCCGGGGCTCGGGCCGGATTTCCGGGCTCCAAATCTGAGGATGAACTCGAGGAACTCGATTTGGGGCGGAAAATTGAGATTTCGGGGGCAAAATTGCGGAGATTTCGTGGATGAAAGATGGGGAAACTTGGGGGAAAGCTAGATCCACTTGAAACCAAGCAAATCCACGCATCAAAATCAACAAAACATCATCAAACCAACAAATCACAAAAAAAATTGGGGGCTATTTTTGGTGGGAATTTTTGGATTTAGGCAAGAACATACAAAATCAAGCTAGAAAAAGAGGGGTAGGGGCTCCCAAAATGTGATCAACGTGGCTCATGATACCATAATGATGTAGAGTGGAACCCTATAGCGTCAATCTTTCACGTTTGGAGTGGATCCTACGGAGAAATCACGAAGAACACGCGGAAGCACAAGGGGAAACACGGGGAAAACGAGAGAGAATCACTCAACCGACAAGGAACCGATCACACTAGTGCTAGATCACCACACACATATGAGATCCACAAGGTATAAAGTCAACTAAGGTAAGGATACAAAGGAACCGTTCATCTCCAAAAGGAGGCCTTGATGTTCTTCCCTAAAGAGGGGTCTTGAATCCGCTTGGGGATCTTCTCCGGAGAGGTCCTGATCTCCGAGGAGAAGTATCCAAGTGGATGAGCAAAGGCTCTCACACAAAATGAGCTAATCCAATGCTAACTCTAAATAGGAGGGGGTGGTGGAGTATATATAGTCTTAGCCACGTAGGGGTAAGTGGGGAAGGGATACATGGGCCTTTGGCCCGACTCTGCGCGCAGGCAGGCGCCGGATGTCCAGGCTGGGGCCGAATGTCCGGGGCTTCATGACGGGCCGGATGTCCGGGCTGGGTGGCCAGATGTCCGGGCTTGCCTGGGTGCCCTGCGGTTGCTCTCTGGACAGGCGGGGTCCGGATGTCCGGGCTGGGGGCCGGATGTCCGGCGGCTCGGGAAGAGCCGGATGTCCGGGCCTCTGGCCGGATGTCCGGGCTGACGATGTTCAGCTTCGGGAGCGTTTTGTGATGGACGCCGGATTTCCGGGCTGTGGCCGGATGTCCGGGCTTGCGTGAAGGGTCGGATGTCCGGGCTGGGGCCGGATGTCCGGGACCTGTAGCAGCTGCCTCTTCTTCCTTCTCCTTCCTTCGCTTCCGCGCACGCTTGGCCTTGGTCCTTGGGCTCTCCATGGTCTCCTCGGGTGTACCTGAGTATGCACAAGGTCCGCGCTTGAAGTAGCATCCATGTCTTACATGCGGAAAGGGAAGATTCGGAAAGGAGCGAATTCACCTTAGGTCCAACGGCGTAGGCTTGAGTGTACATGGGGATGATCGTCGGATGCTCCGCATCATCACTACTTGTGCATCCAAAATTCGTTAAACCAGTTTTGCGACATGAGTCCACTATATCTACCTATATGCGGTATTCTTTTGCCGTTCTAAGCAAATTTGTATGTTCCATCTCTAATATTCAAAATAAATTTCTCTTTTGTGTGCTCGTACCACTCGCGAGGCGGTGAGGGGTGGCCGATATTTTCCATACTAGATGTGTTATTCTCACGATGAGTGTTTATTCACTTGTCATTGCACGAGAGTAAGGCAAATGTATTAGGGATGCCCAGTCCCAAAATGAAAAATGAATTTACTTTATGTTGTCAAATAATAAATTCCTTGGAAAGTGTTGGTATGGAGGGCAACTGTGGATACGACTAGCCATGGAAAGTGAAAGCATGGTTGAAAAAGGAAAGTGTTGGTATGGAGGGCAACTATCGATACGACTGTTGTTGTTGTGGTGGTGGCTGTTGCTGTTGCTGTTGCTGTTGCTGTTGTTGTTGTTGCTGTTGTTGTTGTTGTTGTTGTTGCTGTTGTTGCTGTTGTTGCTGCTGTTGTTGCTGTTGTTGTTGCTGTTGTTGTTGTTGGTGTTGTTGTTGTTG
>NC_041389.1:203264557-203309927 GCF_002162155.2 Triticum dicoccoides | reverse complement strand
ACGACACCCCGACACCCTAACAGCCCGACACCCCGACACCAGTACATCACGACACCCAAACACGACATCCCCGACACCCCGACCCCGACATGACACCCCGACCCCGACACGACACCCCGACACTGAGACACGACAACCCCCGACACCCGCGACCCCCGACACCTCTTCGGCCTCCTGTTAACCGAAAAGGTGCTCTTCGGCCTTCCAAAGGGCGAGCGAGTCATATATTTGTGAATTATGAGTTAGGTCATATTTTTTTGATTTTGTTATAAAACATCATATTTGTGTGTTGATCGGGTGGATTTAAATGTGCAGTTGTTTCGGCGCTGTGAGGGTTTGGTGTTCGATGACCTCCCCATGCATTCGACGAGCTCCGCCCCTGCGTTCGTGGGTGAGCACAAATGACATATCCTCCTCCCCCCTTCATTTGCTCTATTCCGTTCTTCGTGCCAATGAAACTTGCTAGCTATAGGTGTCTTCAACCATGAGTATGCGTGACCACTATGCGTCTCCTGTTCGAAAGGGCTACATCTATAAATATGCATGCATTTACATATTTATAACCGTGATTCTTTCTAATTGTCCAACGTTATCCATGGATAGCCCGAGTATGTGTAGATTGGGTTCGTTTTAGCATATGCTCTCCTCCAGATCCGATGCAGAATTTTGTCAATGCCTCCCTGTTGTTCTCCTGGTACACATCCTCTCTGCTTATTGCCGAGATGTGTATCAGGAGAACAGCGGGGAGGTGGTGCCGAAATTTTGCATCGGATCTGGGGTAGAGCATGGGAAAATGAACCCAATCTACACATACTCGGGCGGGATTAGGACCTATATTTACCTATTAGCGTCTAGGTTGCATGGACGTAATAAAACTGACAAACTCCATTAACTGATGAATATGGTTTGCTAAATTATGTATATATTTCTTGTGTGTCCAGTAGCTAGGCAATATGAGTGATCGTGCGTTGATGTACACCGGTCACACTAGTCAGGAAGACATGACCAATGAATGGTTAACAAAAACCAAGGGGTTTGTGAGAGCCGCATTTGCAAATGGCCAGATAAAAACCAAGTGCCCCTGTGTCCGGTGCGACAACTATCATAAGAGGAACAAGCTTGAAATGAGAAACACCTACAGAAGTGGGGTTTTATGCCTGCTTATACGGTCTGGACATTTCATGGTGAGTCTGCCCAACGTGCCAGAGCCGAGGTGGTTCATCGTTGCACCAACGAGCATGGTACCGGGATGGAAGACATGGTGGAAGACTTTGATGATGCTCGGGATTCGGACGATGAGATGGAGGAATCTGCAAAGGCCTTCAATGATATGTTGGAGTCTTCAAGACGTCCTCTCCACGAGCACACTGAGCTTTGTCAGTTGCATGCCATCTCACAAATAATGGCTCTGAAGGCTCAATTCAACTTGGGCAGAGAATGCTACAACGCGATGATGACAGTATTTGGACGCTTTCTACCCAAAGGCCATGCACTACCTGCAAACCTGTACCAGTCAGACAAAATCTCCGTGCACTTAAGATGCCCTATGAGAAGATGCATGCCTGTGAGAAAGGATGTGCCTTATTTAGGCTTGAGTATGCGGACTTGAACTATTGTCCCATTTGCAAGTCATCCAGGTATGTCATGGGTGAGAAGACGCAGACAAAAATCTCTGATAATGTTCTTCGGTATATGCCAATCGTACCAAGACATCAACATCTTTTCATGCTCAAAGAGACGGCCAGACAGATGACATGGCACAAAACGGGCAAAAGAACCCAACTAGATGCAGATGGGAATCTGATGATGGTGCACACATCGGATGGTGAAGCGTGGAAGCGCTTAGATGCATTACATGCGAAAAAAGCGGCAGATCCAAGGCATCCTTGAGTCGCCATCAGCACGGATGGGTTCAGTGTGTTTGGTCTAGCAGCAGACCAATACAGTTGTTGGCCCGTATTTGTCATTCCACTCAATCTCCCCCCCTCCCCCGGACAGATTATGCAAAGAAAGAACATTTTCCTGACGTTGATAATTCCAGGGCCCAACTATCCGGGGAAGAATATTAATGTTTACATCTAGTCGCTTAAGGACGAATTGCAAGAAGCTTGGGATAATGGGATCAAGACATACGATGCCTTTAGCAAACAGAACTTCATAATGCATGTCTGGTACATGTACTCGATGCATGACTTGCCAGCGTATGCGCTATTCGTTGGCTGGTGTGTGCATGGAAGGTTCCCGTGCCCACATGCAAGGCAGTTCTTGAGTTTTGTTGGCTGCAGACCGGCCGCAAGTTTTCTTGCTTCGACTTGCATAGACAGTTCCTAGATCCTCGCCATAAGTTCAGGAAAGACAAGAAGAACTTCATCAAAGGTAGAGTTATCAAAAACTCTGCACCACCTGCATTGACAGACCAAGAGACCCTGGATCAGTTAAATGCTCTCGAGCTAGATCCAGAGCATCCAGGGTATTTGAAGGGGTATAATTCAGAACACGCCTGGACTCACAAGACATGCTTGTGGGATCTGCCTTACTTCAAAGACCTCCTTTGCCCACACAACATCGACGTGATGCACACTGAAAAGAATATCACCGAGGCACTTTTTGGTACATTGTTCAACATAGAGGGGAAGTCAAAGGATAATACTAAGGCTAGAGTCGATCAGCAGGAGCTATGTGATAGACTGTTACAAAACATGCAAGAACCGAAAGGAAAAAAGAACTGGACAAAGCCAAAGGCATGGTTCAATCTTGGAAGACCAGCTATGAGGGAAATTATCTTGTGGGTGAAAATGCAGTTGATGTTCTCCGATGGGTATGTACCGAATCTAAAGAGGAGAGCGAATCTTGAAAAATTGAAAATATTTGGTCTCAAGAGTCATGATTGGCACATATGGATTGAGCGGGTAATGCCGGTGATGTTGCGGCTTCATCCCTGAGGATGAATGGCTAGTACTGGCAAAGCTAAGCTATTTCTTCTGTGTTCTTTGTGCGAAAGGACTATCGCCTGGCCTGGTAGAAGAAATGGAAGACTTGGCACCAGAGTTGATCTGCAAGTTAGAGAAGATCTTTCTGCCGGGCTTCTTTAATCGAATGCAGCACTTGATTTTGCATCTCCCGACCAAGGCAAGATTGGGGGGGGCATGCAAAATCGTTGGTGCTACGCAACTGAGAGGATGCAGAAGACACTTCGAGCAAAATGTAAAAATAAACATAGAATTGAAGCATCGATGGCCGAGGCATTCATTACTAAGGAGGCAGCAAACTTCGTGACAGCACACAAGAAGCCAAAAATCGTCATTTGCATAATCCGAAGCCTCGATGTAATGTTGGCGACCGTAAAAAGGGTGGATCCAACCTCAGCCTATTCAAAGGGAAGCTCGCACCAGCCGGTGCTTATAATTCCTTATGGTTGGATGTCAAAGAATGGCGGACCATTTCGTTGTATATCTTCAACAACCTAACAGAAGTGCGGCCGTACATCGAGTAAGTTCTCGGTACATTGTTTCGCAACTTCTAATTCCTTTGAAGTGCTCTTATTCTTGGATATTTGATATAGTCGATACGTCGCGAAATTCTCGTATGGAGCGGTGATCCAAAAGGATTCCATCAAAGAATATGTGCTTCTGGCAAAGCATGGAGGCGGCTATCCCAGTTTCATCTCTTGGTCCAAACAGACGGTAATTTCCATTAGACCATTTCATTTCTTCGTCTAATTTGTGGCTAATGCAACAATCCTTTCGTATTAAACTTGTAGGCTAATTCAAAGTTTATGGACGCTGAACTGAGACAAGTCGCTAATGGTTTTCACTTTAAGGTCCGTTCATTTGACAAATACGACATCAATGGGTATCGCTTTCGTACCTATGGCAAAGAGCTATCTATGGCCGACCGAAAGTCTACAAATTGTTGTGTCTCTTCAATCGGCAAAGGACATACCGAGTATTATGGAAGAGTTGAAGCAATTTATGAACTTCTATTCTATGGTGCAAACCCACCAAACGTCGTAGTCTCCAAATGTTATTGGTTCCAGCAAAAGGAGACTAGAAGGACTCATGAACATATAGGGCTAGTCGAAATCAAACAAAGCACCCATTTGGATGTTCCCGATGTCTATATTACGACTCAATAGGCAACCCAAGTTTTCTATCTACCATGGGCCTGTCAAAGTGATCCAAATCTCAATGGTTGGGATGTCGTTTATGAAGTGCCGCCACGTGTTAGACCACCTCCCCCAATGAAGAGGATTATGAACCTCACATTAACACAAACACATATGAAGGAGAATTCTTCCAAGAAACATGTCTTTCCAAAAAACGTTTGAAGAACCGCTCTAGTTCACCCCGGAACATTGAAGTAGACAGCGACAGTGAATCCAACTTCACCCCTGAGCTGGAACAAGAAGAGCCAGAACAAGAAGAGGTTACTGATGCGGATGACCTGTCAATTCTAGACCAATTACGTAAAGTAGGCCTTCCACATGTTGATGCATTTATTGATGATGATGATGAGCACGTCATTACTGATAGTGATGATGATGATGCATTTATTGATCCCGGAGCATATATAGACGACGAAGATTAATATTAGTAATGTTAGTTATTCAATTATTATTATGTACATATGTATTATTAATTAGTTCATGTTATTAGGTATTCAATTTTTATTACGTTCATGTTGATGATACACTTAAATTATATACATATTATTGTTCATGTCAGGTATTCAACTTTTTATGTTGTACTAATTTCGTTTACTATTTGTTATTGCAGGTGCTGACAGATGGTGGGTGAGGGTCGAGAGCGCTCCGAGCCTCCTTCCTCGGCACGTTCTAGGAGGGGTGCTTCCATTCCACCCCAGCACCTCCGGAGAGCGCTACTAGACAGTATGCAGACACCACCGGTGGGTGCTTCTTCTTCGGTCGGGAGAGGTTGGGAGAAGAAGAGGGGTGCTAGAGGTGGACATGGCGGCAGGAGAGGAAGGAAGGCTGCTACGCCTTCCTCGCCGCCACCCCCAGCTAATTCACCCGACCACAGGACTGCTCCGTTTGAGGTGGACCCATCTGACGTGGACCCATCTCGGACTCCGGTCCACAAGCCTCGGGCCGACGTGCCTCGGGTCGTTGAACCTTCACCCCACGAGACTCCGGTCCTAGAGTCTTTGTCCCACGAGACTCCGGTCACATAGTCTTCATACCATGAGACTCTGGAGGCTAGTGGACATGCTGATGGTGGCGAGGACTGCTTTTCTGATGATAGCTATAGCAAGGGCGAGCTGGTTCAGGGGGCAAAGTCTATCAGAGTGGTGGTACAAAGCTCCCGCGCGTGCCGGCGACCCGTGAGCAGAGGTGGTTGCTTGCGCCTAATGGGGAGAAGTAAGTGCATTTACTCTTTTTTAACCTTTTTCCTTCACGTTTCTTCAAATTAATATCTAATGTGCTGGTCATGTCATAGTGCAGGGGTTGGAAACACGCACCTGGTGTCTGCAGGCGCAACCAGGTCCTTGGTGTGATTTGCCGGCAAAACTTCCCGGGGTGGGTCACGTTGCCCGGTGAGGGTCTAGCACTGAGCTGAGAGTTGTACTTGGCTACCCGGTGTGTGGTGCGAGATGGTGGCCGACATTGTGATCCGGATGTTTTGGGTAATTTCTCCTTTAAAGAATTGACAATCAACAGTACCTAGTGATTGTACTAATCGGTGTTGTCTTCTTTGGTTGCAGACCTTCTACAGATGTCTTGAGGCAAAGGAGGAGGCCGCGGCTATGGTTGTCAAAGCCGACTTCAGAACTTATGGCATGAGGCTCGGGTGCAAGCTGTTCGAGACTACTTCGCCTCGACTGGTATTAAGAGGTCCAAGACGAAGTGCCGCGGCAAGTTTCTGAGTAAGGAGAAGTACATGAAGGTAATTACCTATTCTTAAGGCCTTGTACTTAGTTTCCTTTATTTGATTCATAGGCGTAGCGCTGAAATTTCTCTTGACTAACTTAGGTGCCCCCGAGATGGTGTGTGGATAGGCTGGACTATTGGGAGGCGTTGGTGGATGAGTGGTGCTCTCCCCAATGGCTAGCCGACCACAACAAGGCCAAGGATAAGCGTGCCAAAATGGTTGGTGTGCCACACCATCTAGGGATCTCCAACCTATATGAGTACGGGCATAACTGGGTATGTGGTTTGCTTCATGATTCATGCAATTTCATTATTCATGCTAGCTTGAGCCCTTAACTCATATTTTGCTCCCCTCTTTTAGGAATGGCACAACAAGAAGGAGGTGCCAGGGGTGTTAAACCACTATGTCGTGGCCCATACTGCCACGTACAAGAAGGCCAAGGCATTCTCTGATTCTGGCCTCGATCATCCAGAGAGCTTCACCAACATCTACTCCGACCACAAGCTCATGAAGTACAGATCCGAGGGGAAGGCGAGGAAAGGGGAGGACTTTAACCCAAGCTAGAGTCCTTTTGATCCTGAGCTGGTGATGATATCTGGTGGCGGGAGGTCCCATGGCTCGATAGCCATTGGGGATGGACTGATATGTTGTCCTAGCACACTCCCAGAGATCAAGAAGCACCAGACGAGCTTCGATCCTGAGATAAGTCCTTGTCCACGGCCAATGGAGCTCGCCATCAAGGTTAGTTATATGGACTCAAATGCCTTTTTCCTCCATTACATTTTGTGTGCGGTCATCGATGATTACAATGCTAACGAGGAGTGGTGTTGTAGGTTGTTCTTGAGAAAGAGAGAGTGAACACCTAGGTGCTTCTGGCAGAGGCAAACAGGCAGGTGGTGGAGAGGGAGAGGGACCTGGAGGAGAGGACGGCTAGGTTGTTGGAGGAGGAGAGGAACCGGAACAACGCATCTCACCGGGCCCTATACGAGCTCCTCGTGGTAAATTTCTCTTGCATATTAGCAAAATCATGCACGTAATGTTCGTTTCATTACTAACTAATATGACTAACTCGTGAAAACCAGATGTGCAGTCCATGTGCCAGAGCAACGGTCAGACCCCTCCGCCGATGCCCTAGATTGCTTCGGCAACCATGGTGAGTTTAATTTGAAGGGATAATTAGATTTATGCCCCTAGTTGTGTCCCACTCGTCTGTTTTACTCCTAATTCCCAAAAGTCGCCGGTTCTGTCCAAGTCACTTTGCTCCTCTTATGCTTTCGCCCTTTGACCGTTTGACTGTCAGTTCGAAAACTTCATAACTAATTCATACTAAATCAGAAAAATGTAAATAAGATACCAAAATGTTCAGAAAAACACCACCTATATGTGAGTGTCATTTGCATTCATGAAAAAAGTGTTGGAAAGTGCACATCCGAGTTTTAGCTCTTTTGATACCACCATGAATAGTAAACTCTAAAAAAATTCAAAAAAATATGGTGGCAAAGAACGACAAATGTTTTAAGTGCTTGCCAAGTATCATTAGGGAATGACATTCATGGAAGTTGTGGCAAAAAAAATCTATTTTGGAGTGCTGATTATTTTTTTGCCGCGGCACCCATGAATGTTATTCCCTGATGAAACTTGGCAGGCACTTCAAACATTTGTCATTCTTTGCCACGATTTTTTTGAACTTTTTTAGATTTTACTATTCATGGTGGTAGCATAAGAGCTAAAACTTGGATGGGCACTTTCCAACACTTTTTTCGTGAATGCAAATGACACTCACATATAGGTGATGTTTTTCTAAACATTTTGGTATCTTATTTGCATTTCTTCTGATTTAGTATGAATTAGTTATGAAGTTTTCAAACTGACGGTTAAACGGGCAAAGGGCAAAAGCATAAGAGGAGCAAAGTGACCTGGACAGAACTGGTGACTTTTGGGAATTAGGGGTAAAATAGATGAGTGGGACACAACTAGGGGCATAAATCTAATTATCCCTAATTTGAATGGTCATTAGTTACTAGTATTCACATTTGAGTTGCATCATGCTAACGAGACATTGCAAATGATCTTTGGTGCAGCATGCCTGCCGACAAGCATTAACCGATCCTTCTCCGTCTGCCACTGGCGCGACCGATCCTTCACCTCCGTGATGACGGTAAGTTTTCCCAAGTGTTTTGCTTAACAAATGCATACTTAGCTTAAGAAATGACCTATTTATCTCCAAAATGACCTATACTTAGCTTATTTTCCTCGAAAATGACATAATAACTTTACTTAGCTCCAAGATGACCTATTTTACCTAGGATAGCTATAAAATGACCTATACTTAGCATTTTTCCTCCAAAATGACTTAATATGCTTAGTTAGCTAAAAAATGGCATAACTACCTAGGATAGCTTAATAATGACATATACTTAGCTTAGCTAGTTCATTTATGACATAATTAGCTTTCTTAGGGAAAAATGGCATAATGACCTTGGTTTAGCTCCAAACTGTCATATACTTCACTTATTTTCCTCCAAAATGACATAATAACCTTACTTAGCACCAAAATGACCGATTTTAACTAGGATAGCTCTAAAATGACCTATACTTACCATTTTTTCCTCCAAAAGGACTTAATATGCTTAGTTAGCTCAAAAATGGCATAACTACCTAGGTTAGCTCAATAATGACCTATGCTTAGCTTATTTAGTTCATTTATGACATACTTAGCATACTTAGGTCAAAAATGGCATAATAATCTTGGTTACCTCCAAAATGTCATATACCTAGCTTATTTTCATCGAAAATGACATAATACCTTACTTAGCTCCAAAATGACCTATTTACCTAGGTTAGCTCTAAAATGACCTACACTTAGGATTTTTTCCTCCAAAATGACTTAATATGCTTAGTAGATAAAAAATGGCATAATTACCTAGGTTACCTTAGTTAGAAGAAGAAGAAGATAAACAAGAGGAGAAAAGGAAAGAGAAGAAAAAATCTTCTTCTTTTTCTTCTTCGCCTTCTAGTCTTCTAGTCTTCTTCTTCTTCTAGTCTTCTTCTTCTAACTTGCTTCTTTCCCAATTTGCAGATTTGCTTCAGATCATGGAAGCTTGCGTTGATGGAGTCTACTCTTGTCCTTGTCCTTCCTTTTTGTTTTGATTTTGTAGGATGAACAATGTGAAACTTGATACCTATATATGTATGTGTGGATGAAACCATTGTATATATACTTTTTGCTTAATTGTTGGATATGTTGGATATGGACTTTTGATTTGGTATATATATGTGTTGGATAAGCATATCCATATGGCAGGGATATGTATGCTTGTTGAAAGTATTTTGAAATGAATATATATGTGTGTGTGTGTGTGTGTGTGTGTTGTGTGTGTGTGTGTGTGAAATTGATTGAATTTAAGAAAAAACAAAATTAGCAGGGGCAATACAGGCACTTTGTCGTCTGCCAGTGGATGGCAAAGAAGTTTGTCATCTGCCAGCGCACGGGAAAGCTGCCATGTGGCAGCTACCTGTGCAACCTGGGGGCACATGGGTTGGCCTATTTGGACAATTTGTCGTCTGCTGGCAGACGGCAAATACCTTTGCTTCTTTGTCGTCTGCCAACGGACGGCAAAGCTGCCACGTGGCAGCTACCTGGGCTGGCCTATTTGGACACTTTGTTGTCTGCTGGCAGACGGCAAAGAAGGTCTTTGTCGTCTACCAGCAGACGGCACAACGCGCCATTAGCCAACTAACGGACCTAACCCTATCCCTCTGTCGTCCACGTCCTTTACCTTCTGCTTGCTCTGGATGACTGACGAAAAAATTCTTTGTCATCCGCTTTATTAAAGCAGACGGCAAAACAGCCCTTTGCCGTAGTTCATTCAGCCGGATGTGGGGCCATCTGCTGGCTGACAGCAAAGGGCTTTGCCTTGCGCCGGGCATGCCTTTGCCATCCGCCATGGCAGACGAAAAAGTGCCTGATTCCTGTAGTGGCCTTCCATGCCTTGCCATATTTCACCTTGTAATGAATTATGGCTTTCACAAGGTCCATCACTTGTTGAATGCTCATGGTTGGAAGTGATGATATTGAGTTGGAAAGCCTGTAAGCAATGAACTCGGGCATGAGTTGTCTGTGGTCTTGGGACGCAACCTTTCCATCCACCTTCTTCCCTCGGCAAAGGTGGCTTGGTACACAACTCAATATGTGCCAAGTGGGTCCTCCTTTCCATGGTCTTGCCCGCACAATCCATGGACATCGCGGCTCCTCACATGCAACCATGTAATGCACATTGACGTCCGAGTTGAGCACCTTGTGTGGACGATAATGCGCAACCGAGTAATCATCGAGCCACATCTTTAGACCCGGGAGAAATCCCATTCTTGTCGTGCTCTAAGTCACAGTGAGAAGTTGGCATAACTCCAAGAAATATAACTTTGCCACCGTCTACCACCGCTTCTTCCGCGAGACTAACATCGTTGAACAATGGTGTCTAATGATCCCGCCGGAATGCCTTCTTGAAAGCTTCGGCCTCCTTGACCGTGAAGCCCTCCTCGTCAACTTCTTCGCCGGGACCTTCGTCATCTGACTCCGATGCGTAGCCACAAGAATAAGGGATGGAAGGGTCCAGTGTCTCTTGCACATAATATGCATCAAGATCACCCACATTGTTGTCATGGAGATCAACTTCATTGTCATTGTACTCATGGTCAACATTGTCCTCTTGCATAGCATCATTTTGGTTGTTTGACATCGGGGTCAATGTTGGCCTCACTTGTTGAGTCAAAGGAGGTTCACTAATTTCAGCTTGGTCCGTGGGAGGAGGAGTACTAGCAACCAACGGGGAGGCGTCCTGGTTCAAGTCAAAAGCTAAACTAGGATCAACCTTCTTCGTAGCAAATAACTCAAGAGCCGTGTCTAGAGATTCGGCCACCGGCTCCTTGTATGCAAACCAACGTTGCTCGAAGTTCACATGCATGGTCCTCCGACGGATGTGCATTCCAAGACCAACATTATGCCTTCCCTCAAACTCAACGATATCACTTGGGTCCATCCTATTCAAATCTTTCATCACTTGTTTCAAGAGCTCGACATAGCTAGGACTACTATCAAACACCAAGTCAAGATCATCTGGGTCTAGTTCAATATTTCCTTTCAAAAAGGTGTCTTTGTCCACATGATGAACATACACACATGTCCTTCCCATCCCTACAATAATTAACACAACATAACACATCTTCCATAAGTAGTCAACCGAATATTAACACAAAATACAAAGCCCTAGCATAGATATGAAACAATAACCCTAACCCCCACTTAACAACCCAAACCCTAGCACAACATAACAACACTAACATACTAACAACCCTAACTCTAGCCCCAACATAACAACACCCATAAACCTAACCCTAACCTATTAACAAGCCTATCCAAATCATATTGGTTCACAAACATCTCATATCTCCACACAAATTTCAAGATCCAAAAATACCTAGGGTTTCCCCCAACTAGCAAAAAATGAGCAAACGTAAGCATTTTTTTGGATGAAAACGAGGGGATCAGAGGAGATTACCTTGAGGGATGGAGAGGTTCAAAATCCACGGAGAAAAACTTCATATTTGGAGCAGATTTGAGGAGGGGGGAGGAGGAAGCCGGTGCCTAAGTGCTTCTGTTCTTGGGGGAATGGGGTGGGGGTGGGGTGGGGGAGGGCAACCGCGTAACTAATAATCAAGAAGTACGGCGCCTATGAGCTAGGTGTTGCACATTACATTTGTGCCGCCTAGATCTTAGGCGCTGCACTACTCGATGAGGGGCCCGGCGGTCCCACATTGGCAAGCACTACAGCGCCTGAGCGCTAGGCGCTGCACCGTAGGGTGTGACGCCTTGCTATTGGGCGCCACCCGAAAGGGTCAGCTGCATGAATTTTTTTTGAAAGCAGTTCAGATCATGAATTCTTTTCGTCCATAGGTCATTTTTGTGATTTTTGCCCACAGGACGGACCATAACACGAAGACGGGGAGGAGGCGAGAGCCACCCAACCAACCGATGGGGAGGGAGGCGGCACTGGAGCTCGCCGCGGTGCGGGAGCACGACACGAGGAAGGGGGCGGATGGAGGGACGAGAGCACAACGGGAGGGGAGGGGGAGGGGGAGCACAAAGCCATCACAGTCTCATCAGGCAACTCACTGATCCCAGGGGCTCCTCCTGGCCCATGCTGAGGGAGTCCTGGACTAGGGGGTCCTCAGGCGTCCGGCCTATTCAATATGGACCGTACTGATGGGCTGTGAAGATGAAGGAAGAAGACCACCTCCCGTGTCCGGTTAGGACTCATGTATGCATGAACGGCAAGATTAGGTGTTCGGATATGTTATTTCCTTTCTCTGTAAACCGACTCTGTACAACCCTAGGCCCCTCCGATGTCTATATAAACTAGAGGGTTTAGACCAGAGGCAGGATCATAATATTGATAGGCTAGACAAGCTAGGGTTTAGCCATTACGATCTCGAGGTAGATCAACTCTTGTAACCCCTATACTCATCGAATACAATCAAGCAGGATGTAGAGTTTTACCTCCTTTAAGAGGGCCCAAACCTGGGTAAACCTTGTGTCCCTTTCTCCATTGTTACCATTGATCCTCAGAAGCATAGCTTGGGCCCCCCTACCCGAGATCTGCCAGTTTTGAAACCAACATTGGTGCTTTCATTGAGAGCTCTGTTGTGTTGTCAACAGAAGGATTGATGGCGTGCCTCTTCATCAACAATGATGCAGTGTCCAGGGAGACTTTTCTCCCCAGACGGGTCTTTGTGTTTGGCGGCTTTGCACTACGTGCCAACTCGGCCGGCCGCCTTGAGCAGGTCGACAGTTTCACCCCTGGTCACCAGATCAGGTTTGGGAACTTGAATTATGTCGCTCATATCCGAGGAGATCTGATCTTCGAGGGGTTCGCGGCCGCGACTGCCACTACCCACCCTCATGAAGAAGGCCCTTCGGATCCACTATCAGATCCGTTGCAGGGGTCAATATTCACACCTGCCTCGGCCTTAGATCCGGGGCAGATCGTGTTGTCTGATGACGAGAGGAGCGACCCCGCCGAACTCTCTCCTATCATGGAACTCTCAACCGGAGACCCAGATGTGATTGCACTGTTGGTAAACCCGGATTCAAACGGGACTCTACCAGTTACTGGAGAGCCGGGCTCGCCTGTGGACGGTAAATCCGAACCGTCGAGGTATGCATCCATCGGGCTCGATCAAGTACCTGGCCCCGCAGATCCGCAGACCCCCATCCAGCTTTCGCTTTTAGACAAAGCACTGGGCTTAATACAATCTCTTGCCATTACAGAAGCCTTGCCTCTGAACTATACCCAGCACAGGCTGGGGGCTGAGGTCGGAGAGTTTTACACCCTACCCCACCACCCACTGAATAGCCACTTTCGAGGATTTAACCGACATGCTAGACTACACATCCGAGGACATCGACGGCATGGACGATGATGTCGACGCTGAACGAAGCCAAAACCCGCCTATCACTGGGCACTGGACGGCCACTTCCACCTATGATGTATACATGGTGTACACTCCTGAAAAGAAGGATGACGATAGCATTCAAGATCCAGGCAAGGACAAGCCCGTCGATGAACCACCAAAGCGTCGGTGTCAGCGGCGCCACTCATGATTGCATCGGGCAAAGGATAGTGATACCGGCACCGGAGATAATGAAACCCCAGATAACGCTGAAGACCACGACCACCCCGTTGAACCCACGTTTGAACAGGACAAGAGGGAGGAGGGTCAGTACTGTCGGCGTTCTGGGAACGGGGGCCCCCAGACTTGCCTACCTACGGCCGGCGGCGTCGCTCAGCAGTGGCCCAGTACGATCCGTCTTCATCAACCCAAGTTCGAGACTCTTGCGAGGGGCCAAGCCTCGCAGGGCGGACGACACAAGGCTTCCTCAGGGGCGGCCTCACCAGGCAGGCTCGCGAGGAGGCGGAGAGATCAAGGCAAGCAGTACCTCGCGAGGTGCTCGTGATGCAAGCCATGACGATCAAGACCAGGCGGGCGCCAGCCAGCGTAGTGTCCTCGCTTCCTCTTTGGTACAAATGGGGCATGTGCAGGCGCAGAGTACCGAGGCATCAGGCAAAGGTTTCCATATCGGTGCAACGAGACCAAGACCAGCAGAGCGGCAGGACGGAGATCACCGTGGAGCCCAAGATGGCGTCAGCACCAGTGCCTTCGGCAGTCGAAGGCCAACTTTACTTAGGATAGCTTGTACAAGTTGTCCCCCTTCAAAATGGCCGTTGTTGGCTCCCTTCCCGCTCAATATTTGGGAAGAGGACCAAGGCCTCTATAAATAGAGATAGCCACCACAGTAGAGATCATCGGATCCTTCCCTAGTAGAACACCGCACCAGCTCAAGAACACCCCTCGCGAGGCTGTTCTTCCTCTATACTGTTCATCATCAGCCCCAGAGGCAATCCGCCACACCACACACTGGATTAGGGTATTACACCACAACTGTGGCCCGAACCAGTATAAACCTCGTGTCTCTTGTGTTGTTCATCATGCTAGCCTAGAATCGCGGCGAGGTTTTGGGGCGTGAATCAGTAGGGAGAAGATCTTCATGTGCACCCTAGAGTTCGAACCTTAAGGGTTTTGCCGGAACCCGATATCCGACATTTAGCGCGCCAGGTAGGGGTGCACCGGAATCTTCTTTCCATCGTTCTGCGTTCCATTGTTTCGTCGCATCCATGGCAGATGCTCGCCGAGCTCGCGCTGAGCGCCAGGCTGCTCTCGCCGCCCGTGTCGCCTAGACAGCTCCCGTCGGTGGGCCTCCTCGTCGTTCTCCGTCGCCTGACACCAACGCCGCCACCGGCCCGGTGGGGAACGAGCAGCAAGCATCGTCGATGCATCCCTCGGTGCAGCGAGAAGGCCGCACTGCCACTCCGTCACTAACTCTAGCTGGTTTGTCGTCTCATGCTCGTCGCGCTCCCACAGACGCGCAGGCCGCGTTGCTCCTGGCACGTGAGCTCCTGAACTACCGCCCCGTCGACGACCTCTACGAGGAGTGGCTCGCTCGCATCACCGAGCTCGTCAGCGCCGCAAGGGGCTCCCCTGCACCATCCCTCTCGATGCCTCGTCCGCCGTCCTGCATGGGTGATGCAGCTAAGGAGGTGCCTCTGCCACACCTCCTCCACAAGAAGGCGCCCTGGCTCCAAGGCGGGCCCGCGCGACAAGAAAGGAGATGCCAAGAAATCCCTCGGCCCCAAGAAGGCGCTCGCATGCTCCCTGCTCCAGCACGTCAAGACCACATCCCTGCACCAGCACGTCAAGACCCTGTGCTGCCCCTGGCGGCGGCACGCAGGAACCACCAAGAGGAGGCCCCGCGTCTGCAAAAAGCTCCTGCGGCAACGGCAGGTTGCCGTGTCTTCACCACCGAGCTGCGCAGCGTCACCTGGCCAGGCAAGTTCAAGCCAGATCTGCCTCCTTGCTACGACGGCACTGCCGACCCTACAGAGTTCCTGCAGCTCTACGAGCTGGGCATCGAGGCGGCCAATGGAGACGAAAAGGTCATGGCGAACTGGTTTCCCATGGCATTCAAGGATGGTGCCCGCACCTGGCTCCTGAACCTGCCTCCCGGCTTGATCTCCTCTTGGGACGAGATGCGCAGTCGTTTCATCGCCAACTTCCAGGGCACTTGCGACCGCCCTCTGGTCATGGGTGACCTACACCGCATCAAGCAGCAGCCTCGAGAGACCCTGCAGAAGTACATCCAGCGTTTCAACAGCGCTCGCCTCAAGATCCCCAAGGTGATGGAGGAGGCCATCATCTCAGCGTTCTTTGACGGCGTCCGTGACATCAATATGAAGGAGGAGCTCACCATCCACGAGGATCTGTGTACATCTCTGGAGCTGTTCAACCTGGCGACCAAGTGCGCAAGAGCTGAGGAGGGGCGCCTCTCCCTCCTCGAGCTTCCAGCTGCTGACCCAGAAGAGAAGAAAGCCAAGGCCAAGGACGTGAAGCGCAAACGAGCGGCTGTGCTCGCAGCAGAACCAGACACGAAGCACGGCAGGGACCAGCCAAAGTCGTCCAAGGGTAGCCGATTCTGTTCCTACCACAACCTCTACACCCACAACACCAACGAATGCCAGGAGCTCAGAGCCATTCGAGAATGACGCATCGGTCGATGCCCCGAGCGCAACGACCGGGGCTACGGCCGAGGAGGAGGAAGATGTGCAGGACGATGGGACGACCGAGGCCCTCGCCAGGAGTGGCGTGACCGCCCTCGCGAGGATCGCTGGCAGGACCAGCCTCGCGAGGGGGCTTGGAGGGATTAGCCTCGCGAGGATCGCCCGCAGGGCAATGCAGGCCTTCCTCCTCTGCCACCACCGCCAAGAAGGACTGATGACCACCACCAGGACGAGGGGACTGGGGGCTTCCAGGAGCCACGTGCTATCGCTTGCATCCTGGGTTGTGCCCAAGCCCTAGCCTCTCAACGCATCTTCAAGCAGTTTGCTCGTGAGGTGAATGCAGTCCTCCCCAAGCTCGAGGCCACACGCCCTCTCAGGTGGTCCACGTGCGCCATCATGTTCAGCTCAAGTGTGCGGCTACAGCTGGCATCCTCCTAATGCTCTGCTCCCCAGTCATCAGCAACATGCAAGTTACCAGGACCCTCATCGATAGAGGCGTAGGACTCAACATTCTATCCGTCGAGATGTTCAACAACCTTCAAGTGCCTTATGATCAACTTCAGCCGACCAAGCCTTTCTCAGAGCTCACTGATGGCTCCACTACTCCAATAGGGCAGGTTCGCCTCCCTGTCACTTTTGGACAGCACAAGAACTACCGCACCGAGCTCATCAACTTCGACGTTGCCCACATCCGCCTACCATACAATGCCATCCTCGAGTATCCAGCCCTGGCCAAGTTCATGGTGGTAACTCACCATGGTTACAATGTCCTCAAGATGCCGGGAAGCGGCGGAATCATCACAGTCCCCTGCGAAGAGAAGGATGCGGTGTGCTCCCTCGAGCGCGCCTTCCAAGCTGCATTAATCGAGGACCCAGACAACAGGAGCGACAACCCTCCCGTGGCAGTTCCTAAGAAGAAGAAGACATCGCCCAGCTCAAGGCCTCAGGAGGTTGGCATCTCCAGAGGTGTCGCATCAGGATCCGCGCCCGTGCAAGGGGCGCCTCCCTCCATCGCATAGGAAGGCGCTCCCGGCGCCCTCCTCGGGTAGGGCTCGGGGGCTCACTTCTGGAGGGCCTCAAACTTTGCCAAGATCACGAGGGAGGCGCTCGGGCACCACTTGGAGGCGTGCTTCACAGCACGTTTCCCTCGGGAAGGCACGGGGCAAGGAAGGCCCAACCCTCAGGAGTTCATCACCAAGACCACTCTGGAGCTGCAGGAATCAAGAGTCATATGCGACAACCATCTGCGCGGCGTAGCTCCCCATCCATGTGAGGATGGCGGGATGCGCGTCTGCCTCGACTACCCAGGGCTCAACTGAGCCGCGTCTTAGGAGCGCTTCTGGCCTTCGTGCATGGGACGTTGCAAGGGTCCGCCGCACAGCTACGTTCGCATGCATTTTGGCCTTCCGAACACGGCTGCCACTCACCAATGTCATCTGCGGAGCATTCTGGCAGCTCAGGAGGCCAGGCACCACACGGTCCTGGCAGAGATGGAGATGGTCCTCGAGGAACCGCCCGGACCCCCGGAGCCTCCCGAGGCTCAGGGCTCCGGTTGCTCGTGAGGATTGGCCTCATCACCACACGTCTGCAGCATCTTCAGCACCCCCTCTACAACGGAACCAGGTGACATCTTTCGAGTTCATTTCAGCTGGGAGCGCCCTCGGGGCTGCATCATTCCCAGGTCGTGTGGGTTTGTCCCTACGGCATGTATCCCTTTTGCTTATGTCTTTAGTTTACCTTGTCGGGGGCGTCCCTCAGGCTGCATCATCCCCAAGCCGCTTGGGCCTGACCCAGTGGCATGTATCCTTCCTGCTTTTATCTAAGCCGATTTGCCTTTCATGCTTAACCTGCCTGTGATAATCACCTGCTCGATTGACACCTACCTTTGAAGCCGCTCGCGCTGGCATGGCGCTTGTGCATGGGTCCGTACCTGCAACATCGACAAATCTGAGTGGTCGAGCTCTGGCCCGCGGCAGCCCCGCAAGTGTCACCTCACCAGGCCCTCAGTGCCCTCACCACACTCTCAGAGCAACCAATGGCCGGCTGGCAAACGTATTGGCATCCCGTGCTTTTCTCATGTTGGTTTACAGGGACTTCCTGAGGCCTAAAACGGGAGGCATCGCGAGTTCTCTTTCTCTCTTGCCCGCGCGATCCGCTTGCACGTTACAAGGAGGGCTCCTGAGCATCGCGAGTCAGGAACTCTTACTTGCTCTCCAGCCCTCACCCCCTGGCCTTGTCCACGGCATCGCGACCTGGCATACCAGCGGCGGCTGAGCCTGCTCGAGGGCCGGGACCTGAGGACGTAGAGCACGAAGGAGAGTGCGGGGAAGAGAGGGGAAGCTCACGAAGGCCTAGCCCAGCTACATCCCAGCTACATCCCGGCTCCAGACGCGCAAGTCCGGCGCCTCGCGAATGAACAACTCCATGCTTTTGAGATAAGTCTCCCCCCTGGAATAGCTAATTGATGCGACACAAAACCTCCACTTAATGCAGCTCTGTGGCGGCGACGTTGCCTTCCTTTCTCACCTTACGGCGGCTGCTTGAATGCTAAAGGGGACCTCCTGAGCATCGCGCCTCGGGGGCTCTTACTGGACCTCGGGCCGCTCACCTCTTGGCCTTGACCACGGCATCGCGACTTGGCATACCAGCGACGGCTGAAGCCTGCCTGGGGACCGGGACCTGTCAGCGTAGAGCACCAAGTCATCGCGAGGTTAGAAAGGGGGAGCCAAGCCGGAACAGGACATGCATTTGCACCGCTTCATAATAAGGATAATATCAACAAAAAACATTGCGGACCCTTTACATGCCCCCACGGGGTGTTTAATTAATTCCTCGTAGGGAACAAAAGGTGTGAATCCTAAGGAGCCATAACTACACGCGCCCCCATGGCCGACGCCATCATCAACAGTGGGCCACGGGAGGCCGGCGCCAACCCCATCCAGATCAGCCGCGCCGGCGATCTGATGCAGCCGCCTTGCTCCAGGCACGTAGCTGTCGTCGCTCATCTCCGGAGTCACGAAGAGCTCGGGAGAGTCGCTGGACTCCCAAGCATCGCCACTGCTGCCGGAGAAGCTGTTGCGGAAGCGGGTGGCAGGCCTAGCCCTTGCCATATCGATGTCCTGGCTGCCACCTCTAGGGCAGCACCCCAGCCGGCGGCCATCTGCATCGAAGACCTTGAAGAGCATCAAGGAGGCGCCATCGTATTCGAAATGAATCACGAGGGCACCCCCTGTTTGGCAGACCCGGGCGATCTAGTCCCAGCCTCGGGTCATGTAAACCTTGCCCGGAGTGACTACTTCAACCTCCGCTCCGGTTGCTGGGGTACCGCAGTTGACGTGCTACAACCAAAGCTCGAGAGGCTCCCTCGGCGGTATCTCGAAGGCGAAGAAGGGAGGAAAGCGGATCCAGGTGCTCGGAGGCATCACAGCATGGAGCACGAGCTCGCGAGAGAAGTCCGCGACTTGGACTCCAGGAGCAATGGTGTGCACCGCCATGGCCCGTCGGCCTCACCGACGGCGCGGGCAGCGTCGCTCGGCATCTCCTTCTCAGGGCCCTTGGCCCAGGCGTACAGAGGAAGCGGGAACCCAGGAGGCGGCCGCTCATACCAAGGCCTCGACATCCCCGGCCCCGCAACTTCGACGCGGCGGCCAGGGACCGGCCGTTTCTTTGGTGGGAGCGGGTCAGGCCCCTGCTGGGGGGCCTTTCCTTTCTCCTCAGCTGAGAACCGGCGGATCGGTGCCACTGGCAGCAAGATGGAGGAGGAGCAAAGAAGAAGAAGCAAGCGGAGCAAGAAGAGATGGACAACGGGGGCTCACGCCCCTCCGTACTTATAGTCCAAAGGAGGCCAACTGTCAGCCTCCATTATCGCAGGTAATGATGACTCTTTTTGCATGCAGCAGGGACTCGTCAACTCGGGCAGTTGCTGACGCAGCATGGGGAAGCGGAGACGCCCACGTCCAATCAACCGCCACGCGGCAACCAAGGCCGTAGGCTGTTGGGGCCCGCGGCGCTCCGCACTTGCCCTTTGGCTTCGCCGCTAAGCCAAGTCCAAGCACGCCATGGGCCCGGGGGCTACTGTCAACGTTCTGGGAATGGGGGTCCCCAGACTTGCCTGCCTACGGCCTGCGGCCTGCGGCGTGGCTCAGAAGTGGCCCAGTACGGCCCGTCTTCATCAACTCAAGTTCAAGACCCTCGCGAGGGGCCAAGCATCACGGGGCGGATGACACAAGGCTTCCTTAGGGGCGGCCTCAACAGGCAGGCTCGCGAGGAGGCAGAGAGATCAAGGCAAGGAGTACCTCGCGAGGTGCTCGTGACGCAAGCCATGACGATCAAGACCAGGCGAGCGCCAGCCAGTGCAGTGTCCTCGCTTCCTCTTTGGTGCAAAGGGGGCAAGCGCAGGCGCGGAGTACCGAGGCATCAGGCAAAGGTTTCCATATCGGTGCAACGAGACCAAGACCAGCAGAGAGGCAGGACGGAGATCACCGTGGAGCCCAAGACGGCGTCATCACCAGTGCCTTTGGCAGTCGAAGACCAACTTTAGTCAGGATAGCTTGTACTAGCTGTCCCCCTTCAAAATGGTCGTTGTTGGCTCCCTTCCCACTCAATATTTGGGAAGAGGACCATGGCCTCTATAAATAGAGATAGCCACCACAGTAGAGATCATCAAATCCTTCCCTAGTAGAACACCGCACCAGCTCAAGAACACCCCTCGCGAGGCTGTTCTTCCTCTATACTATTCATCATCAGCCCAGAGGAAATCCACCACACCACACACTGGATTAGGGTATTACACCACAACGGTGGCCCGAACCAATATAAACCTCATGTCCCTTGTGTTGTTCATCGTGCTAGCTTAGAATCGCGGCGAGGTTTTGGGGCGTGAATTGGTAAGGAGAAGATCTTCGTGCGCACCCTAGAGTTCGAATCTTAAGGGTTTTGCCAGAACCGGATATCTGACAAGTACAGCCCCGAACACACTAATCACGAGGACTCGGAAGACAGCAACTACTTACCTGCCTCCGAGGAGGATGTGAGCCTCGGAGACGAAGATTTTATCGTCCAAGAGGAACCCCTTGAACAAGAACGCTTCAAGCGACAACTCATCGCCACTGCACAGAGCTTTAAAAAGAAACAGCAATAGCTTCAAGCTGAACAGGACATGCTCAATGATAGATGGACCAAGGTCCTAAGAGTATGGCCTCGAGCGACTAGTAAAGAGTTACCCCAAGCACAGGCTGCTGCCACAATTTTACGATGAAGCCCTCGAGCCAATTCCGTCAAAATATAATTAGGCTGATCAACCAGACCGACCACCACATGGACAGGACGAAACAGCATATCACGCCGAACACCAGCCCGCATCACCTCGCCGTAGAGGCAAGGAGACAGCGGCATCGGACTACACTTATGACTTACGTCAGGACATGGACAATAAAGCTGGCCAGACCAGATCGATCTACAGATCTAGAGGACGTGCTCCGGCACGAGATGATGGCCACCAAACCTGGCACGATGAACACCATCAAGTTGGCGCTCAGCACCGTACACAGATGTCATCTGAACTCTATCGTGATGTAGCCAGGTATAGAGGTGCCGCACACCCTATGTGCTTTACTAATGAAGTAATGCAGCACCAATTTCCGAAAGGGTTTAAACCTATAAACATCAAACATTACGATGGAACAACAGACCCTGCTGTCTGGTTTGAGGATTTTCTTCTCCACATTCACATGGCTTGCGGATATGACCTTCACGCCATCAAATACCTCCCCTTGAAGTTGAAGGGACCAGCACGACACTAGTTGAGTAGCCTCCAAGAGAACTCCATTGGGAGTTGGAAGACTTATAAGATGCTTTCCAGGCAACTTTCAGGGCACCTATGTCCGACGACCGGATGCCGATGACCTAAGTCACATAGTCCAGCAACCCGGAGAGTCAGCTCGCAAACTTTGGAATCGGTTCCTCATTAAAAAGAACCAAGTCATGGACTATCCAGATACCGAAGCCTTAGCGACCTTCAAACACAATGTCCGTGATGAATGGCTCGCCCGACACCTCGGGCAGGAAAAGCCGAAAACCATGGCAGCCCTTACAACAATTATGACCCGCTTCTACGCACGCGAAGATAGCTGGCTAGCTCATAGAAGCAATAGTTCTAGCGACCCCAGCACCTCTGAGGCCAGGGACGGCAATGGCAGGCCATGCCGTAATGAAAAAAAGCGTCAGAACAACAACGATGACACGGAAGACATGATAGTCAATGCCAATTTCAGTGGTTCTAAATCTAGTAAGCGGAAGAAACCTTTCAAAGGCAACAGGGATGGTCCATCCAATTTAGAAAAAACCCTCGAGAGGCCCTGTCAGATTCATGGCACCCCCGACAAGCCTGCCAACCACACCAATAGAAATTGTTGGGTTTTCAAACGGGCCGGTAAGTTAAATACCGAACACAAGGGGAAGGGACCTCCAAGCAAGGACGACGATGAACCCCGTCAGCCGAACACTGGGGGTCAGAAGCAGTTTCCCCCCGAAGTAAAAACAGTGAACATGATCTATGTCACGCACATACCCAAAAGGGAGCGCAAGCGCGCACTAAGGGGTGTCTACACCGTAGAGCCTGTCGCCCCAAAATTCAATCCATGGTCGGCCTATCCGATCACCTTTGATCGTAGAGATCATCCAACCAATGTCCATCATGGGGATTCGGCCACCTTGGTACTTGATCCTATCTTCGATGGATACCATCTCACTAGAGTCCTTATGGATGGCGGAGTAATCTTAACTTGATCTATCAAGACAATGTCCGTAAAATGGGCATCGACCCATCATGAATCAAGCCTAGTAACACTACCTTTAAAGGAGTGATACCCGGCGTGGAGGCCCGTTGTACGGGCTCATTAACATTGGAAGTGGTATTCGGCTCTCCGGTCAACTTCCATAGTGAAGAACTGGTCTTTGATATCGTCCCTTTCCGAAGTGGCTATCACACACTGCTCGGACGAACTGCTTTCGCCCATTTTAATGCGGTCCCGCACTATGATTATTTGAAGCTTAAAATGCCCGGACCATGTGGCGTCATCACACTTAATGGAAATATGGAGCGCTCCCTCTATACTGAAGAGCACACCGCGGCCCTAACAGCCGAGGTGCAAGGCGTCCTTATGAAGTCGAACTGTTCATCGGCCATCAAGACCAATGACATTGCCAAAAGAGTCCGGTCCGCACCTCACGAAGATAGCTCGGTTGTGACAGCCTGGTTTTTGCCCTCTCTTCTTTGCCTAGTTTTCAGTTGATTTGGATTTGAGTTTGGAGTTTCTGAATCATTCCATTTGGACTTAACCACCTGGGTACCCCTTGACTTTCACCCAAGTGCTTCTACTCCTTCTCAAACCACCACTTCATCTCTGGATCATCTCAAAATATCACTTGGAATATTTTTCTTAAATGAAAAATATTCATTTTGCCCTCCTAAACCCTAGCTAGCCCTTTGTGCTCCAAAGCAACCCTAATTTTTCTTGCCCCTAAAATCCTGAGAAAATCCCAATTATTCTTTGAACCCTAGGGCACCTTTATCAGCAAAAATATTTCATCACTCTTTGGAATATTTTGGCTACAGAAAATATTTTCATTTCTGGACAGAAATGGTAGTTTCTACAGAAACTACCGTTTTACTAGCTCCATTGTAGCTGGTTTTTCTTGTGCCTCTTTACCTTAGTAAGTGTTGGCTAGCCTCCAAAGCTCGGCCCTCAACTGCCAATGGTTTGACCACAGTAAACCTCCAAAGTTACTGTCCAGAAACTTACTTGGAGTACAAATTCATTTCTACTGCACCTGGAACCAAACCCAACCGTAGTAACACTCAAATCTACCCAGGACTACATGTCAGACATGAAGTTAGCACTTAGGTTGGCATGATGTCAAAGTTCACACGGTGACCGCGTTCGTCTAGGCGTGCTGGCATGCAAAACGCGCGCTCTGAGTGCCGCCGAGCGCTCTGTTGTGCGCGTGCTCGCTGTCCAGCCTGCCCAAGCGTGCCAAACCGCGCCACCATCTCCGTCTCCACTCCCTTAACTCCTCCCTGGCACTCGCCGATGCCGGAGCTTGCCACAGTGGGCACGGACACGGTCCGGCCAACGACACAGTGCGCGGTGCACTGTGCTCGTCGTCGTCCCCCTCGCCGATGTGCTTGTCCGCACTCGCCAATAGTTCCCGCATGAACTCTGTCCTTTTCCCCCTCTCTCACTAGCGTCGTTCGTCGCCGGACAGCGTGGACAGGTGTCCTCCGGCGGAGCATGAACCCCCCTCGCTGCTCGCCTATAAATGCTGCTGCCCCCAGCCTCCTCAAGCACCCGCAGCCACTCCCACACTCACCGCAAGCTAATAGAAAGCCGTAGCCCGGCCGGGCAGGCCGCGGGCTGCCGTCCCCGAGCTTGAGCTCTCCGGCGATCCCCTCGGGTCGTCCAGCAGCTCCAGCCCCTCCCCGGCCAGGGCAACCCTACCAGGGCCTCCGCCACTCTTCGGTGAAGCCGTTCTGCCCTGTTGGACCCCTTGGAGCCGCCCCTAGTCGCCGTCGTCTTTGTCTCCGACGACCGATGCCCTCTGCCTCCACTAGAGAGGCTGTTTTCGACGTCGTCTGGCCACCCCTAGCCACGCTACGGGTACAGGCAGGTGCGCCATCATCTTCTCCTTCAAATCCCCCCTCTCGTTTGGTCCCAAGAGCCCTCGCTGCCGGCGTGCGCACCGGCGAAGCTCCGCGACTCTCTGTTTCCCTCTCCCCCTCCTTCTCACCTGACTAGCAGGGCCCGCTAGTCATCCACTCTGTATGTGTGCGAAGCGGTACGAGTGGTGGTGCCCTGGGCTTTTACGCCTTCGACGTCACCCCCCCCCCAGTCTGTTTTATTTTTAATTCAAATTCATTTAAATCCAGAGAACTTCAAACAACCATAACTTTTTATTATAAGTCCAAATGCATTGATTCTTTTTGCATTGCGTTCTTTGTCCAAAAATCTAGCAGATCCCAAAAGATGGGATATTTCCTTGCTGTCTAGATTTTCTGGTGAATTTTAGAAGGTTTCTTGATGTTTTCTTTTTGTGGTTTTATTTATTTTCAGAAGAGCAGGTTTGTCTTGAGGATCACCAGGAGGCTTGTGAACCTCATCTGCACTAAGGCAAGCCACAGCAACATTTTCTAGTGCCACTTCAATATTTGTGATTTTCCTACTTGAACTTATGATTATTCATGCATTTTAATTATTAATATGATAATTATATTCTGCTAGATGCTTGTTATATTAAATATGCTTGATTTACAGAAAGTTTGAAGTGAATCTAGTTGATAAGCTAACAAGGATTTAGTTATGAGTAATGATAAGATAATATGGTTATGGAGATAAATAATTAGTGAAATTATTTTTGCATGATGAAAAATGATGAGTTTGCTAGAAAAGATTCTGGTTTAAGTGAAGTTTGATCTTGACCAGAGGAGTATCATGAGTTGATGATTGCTCCATGAGAGCGTAGTTGACTTAGTTATTTTCATTGATATGTGATGCATATGTTGGTGATGCATGTCATGGCATTATGACACGGGTTACTTTCACTTTAAGTTGAGCCTGATAATAACTCAACTTGAATATGTTGTTGACCGGGTCATGGTGCCGCTGAAATGAGTCTTTCCCAGTGCAACCACATTTGCCGGTATGGGACAGCCTTAATTCGTTTCATTCTCATGCCTATGGTCGGTGCCTCCATCTAGAGAAGGTTATGGGCGTGCTGTACCCTGGCCCGGTAAGCAGGCATAACCTTGTGAGCCCGTTGTTAAGTTTTTGGTACCGGGTCCCAGAGTGGATCGTGGCCACGACGGTGGTTGATGTGTCTTGAGGTAGACACGGGGCCACCCAGGACTACCCCGATGGGGATTGAGTCAGAGTGGCTGGGAGAGTGTCATGGCAATGAAGTGGTTTCGTCGGAATGTCGTTGGTCCACCCGAATGGGAGTGCGAGGCCATGGGTTCCATAGTGTGGGTCCAGTGCGCTACCTCTCCAGAGTATATTAATCTATCGATAGCCGAGTCCACGGTTACGGACACGCTCGAAAGTAGGGTACACCATGGGTCAACACTTAATAAATTTGCACACTAAGTATGCACTGAGGTGATGGCAGAAAGGCCATCGTGTTGAGTTGGACCAGGTGTGGTCGTGGTTGTGATCGCCGTAAGGATCACGGGCCATTTATGTTGGGGAACGTAGTAATTTCAAAAAAAATCCTATGCACACGCAAGATCATGGTGATGGCATAGCAACGAGAGGGGAGAGTATTGTCCACGTACCCTTGTAGACCGTAAGCGGAAGCGTTATAACAACGCGGTTGATGTAGTCGTACGTCTTCACGATCCGACCGATCCAAGTACCGAACGTACGGCACCTCCGAGTTTAGCACACATTCAGCTCGATGACGATCTCCGGCCTCCGATCCAGCAAAGCTCCGGAGATGAGTTCCGTCAGCACGACGGCGTGGTGACGATGATGATGTTCTACCGGCGCAGGGCTTCGCCTAAACTCCGTGACGATATGACCGAGGTGGAATATGGTGGAGGGGGGCACCGCACACGACTAAGGAACGATCCGTAGATCAACTTGTGTGTCCATGGGTGCCCCCCCCCCCCGCCCCCGTATATAAAGGAGCCAGGGGGAGGAGGCGGCCGGCTAGGGAGGGCGCGCCAAGGGGGGAGTCCTACTCCCATCGGGAGTAGGACTCCCTTCTTTCCTAGTTGGAGTAGGAGAAGGGGGGAAAGAGGAGGAAGAGGAGAAGGAAAGGGGGGGCGCCGCCCCCCTTCCCTTGTCCTATTCGGACTAGGAAGGGGAGGGGCGTGCGGCCCCCTCCTGCCTCCTTCCCTCTTCTCCCTCGAGGCCCATGTAGGCCCAATAACCCCCCGGGGGGTTCCGGTAACCTCCCGGTACTCCGGTAAAATGCCGATCTCACCCGGAACGATTCCGATGTCCAAATATAGGCTTCCAATATATCGATCTTTATGTATCGACCATTTCGAGACTCCTCGTCATGTCCATGATCACATCCGGGACTCCGAACAAACTTCGGTACATCAAAACTTATAAACTCACAATAAAATTGTCATCGTAACGTTAAGCGTGCGGACCCTATAGGTTCGAGAACTATGTAGACATGACCTAGAACTATTCTCGGTCAATAACCAATAGCGGGACCTGGATGCCCATATTGGTTCCTACATATTCTACGAAGATCTTTATCGGTCAAACCGCATAACAATATGCGTTGTTCCCTTTGTCATCGGTAGGTTACTTGCCCGAGATTTGATCGTCGGTATCCAATACCTAGTTCAATCTCGTTACCGGCAAGTCTCTTTACTCGTTACGTAATGCATCATCCCGTAACCAACTCATTGGTTACATTGCTTGCAAGGCTTATAGTGATGTGCATTACCGAGAGGGCCCAGAGATACCTCTCCGACAATCGAAGTGACAAAACCTAATCTCGAAATACGCCAACACAACATGTACCTTCGGAGACACCTGTAGTACTCCTTTATAATCACCCAGTTACGTTGTGACGTTTGGTAGTACCCAAAGTGTTCCTCCGGTAAACGGGAGTTGCATAATTCTCATAGTTACAGGAACATGTATAAGTCATGAAGAAAGCAATAGCAGTATACTAAACGATCAAGTGCTAGGCTAATGGAATGTGTCATGTCAATCACAGCATTCTCCTAATGATGTGATCCCATTAGTCAAATGACAACACATGTCTATGGTTAGGAAACATAACCATCTTTGATCAATGAGCTAGTCAAGTAGAGGCATACTAGTGACTATATGTTTGTCTATGTATTCACACATGTATCATGTTTCCGGTTAATACAATTCTAGCATGAATAATAAACATTTATCATGATATGAGGAAATAAATAATAACTTTATTATTGCCTCTAGGGCATATTTCCTTCAATTTATTGGTCGGGTTGTGATCGCCGTAAGGATCATGAGCCATTTATTGGTCGGGTTGCGATCGCCATAAGGATCACGGGCCATTTATTGGTCGGGTTGTGATCGCCGTAAGGATCATGGGCCATTTATTGGTCGTGGTTGTGATTGCCATAAGGATCACGAGTTTGTTTTTGTGTTCATCACGTTTGTGATCTGGAAATGATCACGTTCGGTAAGCCAGTCTAATGGACGAGTACTACTTGAGCATAGTCACAGCATGTTGGATATATTGTTGCATTGTTATTAATTGGTTAAATATCATGATATTGTTTGTCATTATGTTTATGCTCGTTGTGAGCTTGCAAGTACATTCAATGTACTGACCTGGCGTGTCATGCCAGATTTCAGGAAAGTCTCGTTGGAAAGGAGAGCTGTCCGAGTCTAGATTGTGTCCACATCGGTGTCCCTGTGCTATGGAGTTCCGCTACGACGTTGTTCCGTTGCCGCGTAGTTGTCATGATCGAGGCCCCTTTATGTTCACTAAATAATGTACATATTGTTCAGCCGCACCGGGTGTGCCGCTTGGCCTCGCTAACTGTTGTAATATAAACTCTGATCCGCTAGCATCAATAAAGCGGTTGTTTTTCTGTACCAAGTTGTTGTGTGTTGCTATAAGACAAGGTCTCTGGGCTGGCAAGGCATGGTAAACCGGTTGCTCTGAGCCGGGGTGCCACAACAATTGGTATCAGAGCCGCGCCGACTGTAGGCCATGCTAGACTACGACGAGTTAACTGGACGTTAGATATGAGTTGTAGTTGAGTGTTGGTAGCATTTGTAGCTGGTTGTTGCATTGCATGCACTGATTTTATTTTTATGCTAACCTGCTAATGGTTGTGAGTGTAGATGGCTCCGGTGTTGTATCCATGCTAGTTGCAGTTGATGCCATACACATCGCCGCATCTCCTTCGTAACATGTGGCGTCAGTTGTACCCCCACGGTGACGATCCAGTCTATTGTGTGTACCGGGAGTGTCTAGCTGACTCAGTGTATGAGTATCACGCCGTGGTTACTCTGCGCACCAGTTCCGATTCCAGCACTTACACCCGTACCTCTAGGATCGGTTACGCTTCTACCGCTTCTCAGGCCGTCCAGTTTGCTGCATTCGAGGTACTTGTTGAGCTCTGCTACAACGAGGTCCGGATGCAAAACCACCCAGGTTTCCACTACTATCCTTCTCTGCACGATAATGGTCGTGTCCGTTTCCCTGTCATTGATCCAGAGTCTGATAGTGTTGGTAGCCACCTTTCTCGCTATATCACTGCTAGTTATCTTCTGATCTACGAGCTGGCTCGAGAGCTGAGTCGTGCCCGTACTGCTTTAGCCTTTGCTTTAGTCTTTGCTAGATCAGTCACCACTCCAGCATCTGTAGGATTTACTCCCTATATTCCTGTCAGTTCTAGTTCCCATGTTTCCCCGGTTACTCCTCCGAGTAGCTCAGGCACAACGATAGTGAGTCCACTTAGTGCTCCTGCTGAGTGGGTTTCACTTCTCGCCACTCCTATAGCCCCGATGATTCACCCTCCACCTGCCCCGAAGGGAGAGCCATCGAGGCAGCATCGTCGTGTCACCTTTAACCCGGAGGTCTCAGTTAACCCCATCAGTTCATGATCCGAGTCCGCTTCAGGAGAGGACCCCGCAGCACCAACAGAACAGTAGAGCTTCCGAGTATTCGCAGATGTCAGGATGGAGTACGGATGTACTCATACGAGTCATGATGTTTCGTTTCATGTATGAGAGTAGTTGGACCTGGCATGATGTTATCTTTCATGTATGAGTCTATGTATAATTATGTTGGAACTTTATTTATTCGCCGTATTTTCTTTGCCATTTCAGTTTTTTCTTGGGCTTTTGTTGCTGGCTTCTCCCTAGTTTATTTTGAATGCTTCTCATCTCGGTTGCGTTGGCTTGGGAAAAATCATATTAGGATGACACGGGGAGGCTGCAGTAGCAACATTCGCGAGGGTTCTCCTGTTCGTCGTTCCGCATGACAGGCAGGACAATCACCCAAGCCGTACGTTCCACCACAGCCTCCACCGCCAAATCCGCCCTGCACCGAGCAAATTCTGTGTATGTTTGAGGAAAGACGAAATAATGATCTGATTGAAATATTAAGAAGTCTTCAAGCTGTGGTTGGATAGAATGGGAATCAGCCCGGTCATCACTCCAAGCTATCAGATTTTCAAAGGACCAAGCCTCCCAGTTTCAGTCAAGCCATGGATCCCTTGGATGCAGATGATTGGTTGAGAACTATGGAGAAGAAGCTTGAGGTTGCTCGAACTGATGAAAGAGATAAGGTTCCATTTGTAACACATTAACTTGAAGGCGTTGCTGCCATATGGTGGGAAAATAAAAGAGCCATGTGGTCTGCTGATGAAGAAATTACCTGGTCAAGATTCAAGGATCGATTCCAGAAATATCATATCCCTGCAGGAATTATGAAGACTAAGCAGCGTGAATTTCTCGCGCTCCTCCAAGGAAGTCAGTCTGTGGGAGAATATTTGCAGAAATTCAATCATCTGTCACGTTACTCTCAATATGACATGGCCACTGAGGAAAGAAAGATTGACAGATTTCTTGGTGGATTAAACCCGCAACTCCGGTGTACTCTTAGTATGTTCGATTTCCCAGACTTCCAAACCCTGGTGAACAAGGCTTTCATTGCTGAAAGGGAGCACAAGCTTGTATCAGATAATAAGTCTGCCAACAACGATCACAAGCGCAAGTTTGAGCCAAGGAAGGAAATGCAACCAGTGCAGAAGGCTCGTACCTGGCAACTGACTCAGGTAGCATACAAGCCCAATTGGCAACAAAATATTAACAAGACCACCACCCAAGTCAAGAATGACGTACCCAACCCAATTTAAGAGGAGCGTCTGCGCAGCAATTCTTGTTACAGTTGTGGGCAAACCAGACATTATGCCAAACAATGTCCCAAGAACAACCGGACAAATGCTATATTCAGGCCACAAGTCCATTATATGGAGGCATGCCCGAACCAGCACAACATCACGGGATACATTCATCACATCTCTGCTGATGAATCCCAAGAGAACCCCGAAGTCGTCATTGGTATGTTCTCTGTTAATAACATATCTGCAGTGATTTTATTTGACTCTGGGGCTTCCCACTCTTTTATTTCTCGGACTTTTGTTGCCCAAAACAAATTTCCTTGTTCGCTTTTGGGCAAGAATATGATGGTACAAACCCCGGGATCTCTAATCAGAAACAATCTAGTCTGCCGCAATCTGGAAGTCAGTATCAACGGAGTCTGTTTTCCAACTTCTTTGATACTTATTGAGTCTGATAAATTGGATGTTATCTTGGGTATGAATTGGCTGACTCGGTATCAAGTGTGCATAAATTGTGCGACCCGAGAAGTCACTTTGACTAGCCAAGAAGGACAGACTACAAAATTTTATGCTCATAGAAGCATACCCTCAAAGGAAATGGTCTTTATAGCAGTGGCTGAATTGGAATTAATTCCGGTGGTCAGCGAGTTTCCTGATGTATTTCCAGAAGAACTGCCAGGCATGCCACCTGATCGAGAGCTTGAGTTTGTAATAGATCTTGTGCCCGGGACCACACCAATACACAAGAAGTATTACCGAATGCCTTCATCAGAATTCGTGGAGCTAAAGAAACAGCTTGATGAAATGCTCCAGAAAGGATATATCCGTCCCAGCTCTTCACCATGGGGATCACCTGCTATCTTCGTGGACAAGAAAGATGGCAGCCTCCGCATATGTGTGGATTACCGTCAGCTAAATGATGTCACAATCAAAAACAAATATCCACTTCCAAGGATTGATGACCTGTTTGATCAGCTTAGTGGGGCCAAAGTATTCTCCAAGATTTATTTACGGACTGGATACTATCAGCTCAAAATTAAAAGGAGGATATTCCTAAGACCGCATTCACCACTCGATACGGTCTTTATGAATATACAGTTATGTCTTTTGGCCTCACCAACGCCACTGCTTTCTTCATGCATATGATGAACAAAGTATTCATGGACTTCCTCGATAAGTTCGTGGTAGTCTACATCGATGATATACTTATTTATTCAAGAAGTGAAGAAGAGCATAAGGAACACCTCCGAGTAGTGTTACAACGACTCCGTGAGTATCAGTTATACGCCAAATTCAGTAAATGCGAGTTCTGGCTCAAGCAAGTTGGATTCCTTGGACATGTGCTATCCGCCGAAGGTATAGCCGTGGACCCAAGCAAAGTAAAGGATGTACTCGATTGGTTGCCACCCACAACCGTATCTCAGATCCAGAGTTTTCTTGGATTAGCCGGATATTACCGCTGTTTCGTTGAAGGGTTTTCCAAGATTGCTAAACCCATGACAGAGCTTCTCAAAAAGGATAAGAAGTTTGAATGGACTGAGGACTGTGAGAAAAGTTTCACCGAGTTAAAGAAACGGCTGACAACTGCACTGGTATTAACTCTTCCAGATATCTACGGCAGTTTTGATGTGTATTGCGACGCTTCCAGGCAAGGACTGGGATGCGTACTTATGCAAGAAGGCAAGGTAGTAGCTTATGCCTCACGACAGCTACCACCCCACGAGGGAAATTATCCCACTCATGATTTGGAATTGGCCGCGGTGGTTCATGCTTTAAAAATTTGGAGACACTATCTCATCGGGAAAAGGTGCCAAATTTTTACCGATCACAAAAGCCTCAAGTATATATTTACTCAGCCAGATTTAAATCTCCGGCAATGAAGATGGCTTGGGTTGGTCAAGGATTATGACCTTGGAATAAATTACCACCCGGGTAAGGCCAACGTGGTTGCCGATGCGCTCAGTCGAAAGCCCGTCAGTTTAAATGTCATATTGGAATCTTTGCCTCCTGAACTTAAAGAAGAGATTGCTCAACTCAACCTGGTCATAGTTGAGGCTGGCCTTGCTAATATTTTGGAAGTTACCCCTACTCTTGAGGAAGTGATCTGCAAGGCCCAGCTAGAGGACGCTGATCTACAGAAACGTGCCAAGCATGTGGTGGCAAATCAGACTTCCGATTTCTCGAAGGATCAGTTCGGTACCCTCTGCTTCAGGGGTAGGATTTGTGTGCCCAATCAAGCGGATTTAAAGCAGAAGATCCTGTCAGAAGCCCACGAATCCTCGTATTCAATTCACCCTTGAGGTACGAAAATGTACGAATATATTCGACAAATATTCTGGTGGGATGGAATGAAGAAAGACATTCCTTATTTCGTGGCCTGTTGCGACATATGCAACAAAGTGAAGGCAGAACATCAGAAGCCAGCCGGACTTCTCCAATCGCTGTCAGTGTCACAATGGAAATGGGATGATGTTTGTATGGATTTCATCACAGGACTACCTAAGACCCGACGGGGCAATGATACAATCTGGGTCATAGTGGATACATTAACCAAGGTAGCCCACTTCATCCCGATCAGAACCTCGTATCGAGCAGATGAGCTTGGACAACTGTATGTATCCAGAATAGTCAGCCTGCATGGAGTCCCCCGAACCATCACTTCTGACCGAGGTTCACTTTTTACCTCCGCTTTTTGGTCCCGTCTCCATCAAGCCTTAGGGACGGAATTGAAATACAGTACTACTTATCATCCTAAGACTGATGGACAGACAGAACGGGTAAACCAAATACTCGAAGATATGCTGCGAGCCCGTGCTTTGGCCCAAGGCCCAAAATGGGAAGATTGATTGTCGTACGCCGAGTTCTCGTATAACAGTAGCTTCCAAACTAGTTCAAATATGTCACCATATGAAGCTTTGTATGGCCGTAAGTGTCGTACTCCGTTAAATTGGTCTCAAACCGGAGATAGCCATATTTTTGGAATGGATCTCATGCTAGAAGCCGAGAAGCAAGTCAAGGAAATGAGAGATAGATTGCAGTTGGCCAAATCTCGACAGAAAATTTATTATGATGCAAAGCACCGACAGATCAGCTCTAAACCCGGAGAACATGTCTACCTTCGAGTCACGCCTATGAAAGGTATCAAGAGATTTCAGGCTCGTGGAAAATTGGCACCCAGAATTATTGGCCCATTTCCCGTTATGACACGAGTGGGTGTTGTTGCATGTCAGTTGGAGTTACCCCCTGAATTGTCAGACGTACACAACATGTTCCATGTTTCACAATTACGGCGATGCATATCGCCGCCGGAGAAAAAGACTGATTTGACAGAAATAGAGCTGGCAAGGGATTTAACCTACGAAGAGAGGCCAGTCAAAATCTTGGATCAGATGGAAAGACTTACTCGTAGTAAAGAAAGGAAGTTTTACAAAGTCCAATGGAAGCATCACACAGAGTCAGAATCAACATGGGAATCAGAAGAATTTCTAAGGGCACATTATCTAGAATGGTTTTCCCAAGCAACCGAATCTCGAGGACGAGATTCATTCTAAGTGGGGGAGGTTTGTGACTGCCTGGTTTTTGCCCTCTCTTCTTTGCCTGGTTTTCAGTTGATTTGGATTTGAGTTTGGAGTTTTTGAATCATTTCATTTGGACTTAACCACTTGGGTACCCCTTGACTTTCACCCAAGTGCTTCTACTCCTTCTCAAACCACCATATCATCACTCGATCATCTCAAAATATCACTTTGAATATTTTTCTTAAATGCAAAATATTCATTTTGCCCTCCTAAACCCTAGCTAGCCCTTTGTGCTCCAAAGCAACCCTAATTTTTCTTGCCCCTAAAATCCTGAGAAAAATCCCAATTATTCTTTGAACCCTAGGGCACCTTTCTGAGGAAAAATATTTCATCACTCTTTGGAATATTTTGGCTACAGAAAATATTTTCATTTCTGGACAGAAATGGTAGTTTCTACAGCAACTACCATTTTACTAGCTCCATTGTAGATGGTTTTTCTTGTGCCTCTTTACCTTAGTAAGTGTTGGCTAGCCTCCAAAGCTCAGCCCTCAACTCCCAGTGGTTTGACCACAGTAAACCTCCAAAGTTACTGTCCAGAAACTTACTTGGAGTACAAATTCATTTCTACTGCACCTGGAACCAAACCCAACCGTAGTAACACTCAAAACTACCAAGGACTACACGTAAGACATGAAGTTAGCGCTTAGGTTGGCCTGATGTCATAGTTCACGCGGTGACCGTGTTCGTCCAGCCGTGCTGGCATGCAAAACACACACTCTGAGTGCTGTTGAGCGCTCTGTTGCGCGCGTGCTCGCTGCCCAGCCTGCTCGAGCGTGCCAAACCGCGCTACCATCTCCGTCTCCACTCCCTTAACTCCTCCCTGGCACTAGCCGACGCCGGAGCTCGCCGCAGCGGGCACGGGCACGGTCCGGCCAACGACAAAGTGCGCGGCGCACTGTGCTCGTCATCTTCCCCCTTGCCCCTGTGCTCGTCCATGCTCGCCAATAGTTCCCGCATGAACTCCATCCTCTTCCCCCTCTCTCACTAGCGTCATTCGTCGCCGGGCGCCGTGGACAGGTGTCCTCCGGCGGAGCCCGAACCCCCCTCGCCGCTCGCCTATAAATGCCACCACCCCAGCCTCCTCGAGGACCCGCAGCCACTCCCACACTCACTGCAAGCTAGTAGAAAGCCGTAGCCCGTCAGGCCGCGGGCTGCCGTCCCCGAGCTTGAGCTCGCCGGCGATCCCCACGGGTCATCCCCGTAGCTCCAGCCCCTCCCAGGCCAGGGCAATCCTGCCAGGGCCTCCGCCACTCTTCGGTGAAGTTGTTCCGCCCTGTTGGAGCCCTGGAGCCGCCCCTAGCCGCCGTCGTCTTTGTCTCCGGTGACCGCTGCCCTCTGCCTCCGCTGGAGAGGCTGTTTCCGACACTGTCCGACCACCCCTAGCCATGCTACGGGTATGGGCAGGTGCGCCATCATCTTCTCCTTCGATTCCCCCATCTCGTTTGGTCCCAAGAGCCCTCGCCTCCGGCGTGCGCTCCGGCAAAGCTCCGCCACTCTCTGTTTCCCTCTCCCCCTCCTTCTCACCTGACTAGCGGGGCCCACTACTCAGCCACTCTGTATGCGCGTGAAGCGGTACGAGTGGTGGCGCCTTGGGCTTTTACGCCTTCGACGTTACCCCCCCCCCTCCAGTCTGTTTTATTTTTAATTCAAATTCATTTAAATCCAGAGAACTTCAAACAACCATAACTTTTTATCTATAAGTCCAAATGCATTGATTCTTTTTGCATTGTGTTCTTTGTCCAAAAATCTAGCAGCTCCCAAAAGATGGAATTTTCCTTGCTGTCTAGATTTTCTGGTGAATTTCAGAAGGTTTCTTGATGTTTTCTTTTTGTGGTTTTATTTATTTTCAGAAGAGCAGGCTTGTCTTGAGGATGACCAGGAGGCATGTGAACCTCATCTGCACTAAGGCAAGCCACAGCAACATTTTCATAGTGCCACTTCAATATTTGTGATTTTCCTACTTGAACTTATGATTATTCATGTATTTTAATTATTAATATGATAATTATATTCTGTTAGATGCTTGTTATATTAAATATGCTTGAATTACAGAAGTGAATCTAGTTGATAAGCTAACAAGGATTTAGTTATGAGTAATGATAAGATAATATGGTTATGGAGATAAATAATTAGTGAAATTATTTTTGCATGATGAAAAATGATGAGTTTGCTAGAAAAGATTCTGGTTTAAGTGAGGTTTGATCTTAACCAGAGGAGTATCATGAGTTGATGATTGCTCCATGAGAGCGTAGTTGACTTAGTTATTTTCATTGATATGTGATGCATATGTTGGTGATGCATGTCATGGCATTATGACACCGGTTACTTTCACTTTAAGTTGAACCTGATAATAACTCAACTTGAATATGTTGTTGACCGGGTCATGGTGCGGCTGAAATGAGTCTTTCCCAGTGCAACCACATTTGCCGGTATGGGACGACCTTAATTCGTTTCATTATCGTGCCTCTGGTCGGTGCCTCCATCTAGGGAAGGTTATGGGTGTGCTGTACCCTGGCCCGGTAAGCAGGCATAACCTTGTGAGCCCATTGTTAAGTTTTTGGTACCGGGTCCCAGAGTGGATCGTGGCCACGATGGTGGTCGATGTGTCTTGAGGTAGACACGGGGCCACCCAGGACTAGCCCGATGGGGATTGAGTCAGAGTGGCCGGGAGAGTGTCATGGCAATGAAGTGGTTTTGTCAGAATGCCGTTGGTCCACCCAAATGGGAGTGCGAGGCCATGGGTTCCGTAGTGTGGGTCCAGTGCGCTACCTCTGCAGAGTGTATTAATCTATCGATAGCCGAGTCCACGGTTACGGACACGCTCGAAAGTAGGGTACACCATGGGTCAACACTTAATAAATTTGCACACTAAGTATGCACTGAGATGATGGCAGAAAGGCCATCGTGTTGAGTTGGACCAGGTGTGGTCGTGGTTGTGATTGCCGTAAGGATCACGGGCCATTTATTGGTCGGGTTGTGATCGCCGTAAGGATCACGAGCCATTTATTGGTCGGGTTGTGATCGTCGTACGGATCACGGGCCATTTATTGGTCGGTTTGTGATCGTCGTAAGGATCACGGGCCATTTATTGGTCGTGGTTTTGATTGCCGTAAGGATCACCAGTTTGTCTCTGTGTTCATCACGTTTGTGATCTGGAAGTGATCACGTTCGGTAAGCCAGTCCAATGGACGAGTACTACTTGAGCATAGTCACAGCATGTTGGATATATTGTTGCATTGTTATTAATTGGTTAAATATCATGATATTGTTTGTCATTATGTTTATGCTCGTTGTGAGCTTGCAAGTACATTCAATGTACTGAACTGGCGTGTCATGCCAGATTTCAGGAAAGTCTCGTTGGAAAGGAGAGCTGTCCGAGTCTAGATCGTGTCCACATCGGTGTCCCTGTGCTATGGAGTTCCGCTATGACGTTGTTCCGCTGCCTCGTAGTTGTCATGATCAAGGCCCCTTTATGTTCACTAAATAATGTACATATTATTCAGCCGCATCGGGTGTGCCGCTTGGCCTTGCTAACTATTGTAATATAAACTCTGATCCGCTAGCATCAATAAAGCGGTTGTTTTTCTGTACCAAGTTGTTGTGTGTTGCCAGAAGACAAGGTCTTTGGGCTGGCAATGCATGGTCAACTGGTTGCTCTGAGCCAGGGTGCCACACCGGTGGACCCTAACCTCGAATAGCAGTTCTGCCTCCGCTGGCTGCTGCATATGTACCGCGGGTACATAACTACGCACTTAAAATACCTTGGGCAATGCCGGAGGCACACTGCGGAAAAGGTCCATTGTACGGTTCGACCCAATTCGGACCTCACATGCCTTTTTTCTTTCTTTCGCTGCAGGTTCATTCGAAAACCTAAAAGTTGTATGGTTGCATGAGGGCTCACTCCTTGGCCCCTCTTTCTCTTATTTACAGACAACCATCTAATCCTCCTCTCAAAGGACTCACTACTAAGGAGAAACGGCACAGACGTGCGGCAGGGCACCATTGGGATCTTTAAACCACTACTTTAAGGCCCTGTGTAAACCTTTCCCTTATGTAAATTTTTGGCATGTAACATGACCTCAATATTCATGCCATTGTCTGTCTAAACACGTCTCGATGTATTAACAAGGATATAAAGGAAGCAAACGATCACCACCTTTTTGGTACTCATGTTATATTATCATTTGTATTCCCTCCTTACTTCTGACTGACGTACGTGCCTTAGCCCGACCTTCACTCCGGGGGCTGTATTCGGCCTTGCACATTCTAAAGTCCGAACACCTATAGGGAACTCTTCGACGTCCTGGATATTGCATTATATGCATTAGTTCCGATTCATGTCTTTGGTCTATAGTTGGGTTGCCCGGCTCTTGTGCTTACCACCTTACGCTCCGCCAGTTCGGCTAAGGTAGTAAAGGGAGAACTACTGCAATTGTATTTCAGGTTTGTCTGGTTAAGTACCTCAGTAGAGAAAGCCAAAAACTAACTGTCATGATAAGCGAGAGCTGGTCAGCGATCCGGTGACTTAGTTTTATCTACAAGTCGTTAGCGATTCTTGCCGTGTCACACAAGGGGCTGGGCTTCGACCAACCATGTTGCAAAGGCACCGTAAACCGGATGGTCGTACAATGCAACAGGGGTTAGTAATTCGCCCCACCAATGGACTCCTATGGCTAAGTGAAGGTAAAAAAGCTGCATAGTCTGATTGCCTAGTTCACCTTGCGGATGCCTCCTCTATGGAACAAGAAGTTGGACAAAGTGCGGCCATGCGTTCACGAACACCCCTATAATATTTACATGGGGGCAGAAGCCAACGACTGGCAACCTTCAGAAATACAAACAATAAACGGCCGCACAGGAGGATAAATTAACACAAAAGGTGCAATCATAGCGCGGATTCATAACATAGTTTCTTCCACCCGAATACATCTAAACAAACATAACGTCCTTTGAACACTGGCCCTCTACTATTCGGGCGCCTTCTAGGACATCTTCAAAGTACCTCTCCGGCTTCCTATGATCTTTGCCCTCGGGCGGACCTGCGGTCGCCACTTCAGTGGCCTTCATCTTCGCCCATTGCATCCTGACGCGGGCGAAGGCCATCCGGGCACCTTCTATGCAGGCCGACTTGAAAGTGCATTATATCGACTAGAGGGGGCGTGAATAGGCGATTTTTATGAATTCTTCACTGAGGAATTTGCCGGTGAGGAAATTTCTTACTGAAGAACTACTAGCAGCGGAATAAGTACTCAGAAGTAAGCGTAACAGAATACAAGCATGGTCATCATGATGAAATGAAGACTAGCACAGAGTACAGAAAGCGTAATCACAGGATAACACAAGACGAAGACAAACAGACTGAAAAAATTGAACTGAGGAAATTGAGAAAGTCTTCAGTCAATGTCTTCAAGCACAGATATGAACAAACACTCAACACAGTAATGAGGAAATGAAAGGGTTGAGGAAATAGAACCAGTTGGTTGGTGAAGACAATGATTTGGTAGACCAGTTCCAACTGCTGTCTCAGTTGTACGTCTGGTTGGAGCGGCTGAGTATTTAAACTCGAGGACACGCAGTCCCGGACACCCAGTCACTGAGCCGCAACTCAGGACACCCAGTGTCGTGGATCTAAATCTGACAGTAGAGTGGGGGGTAGGTATGGAGAGGCAAGGTCCTAGCTATGGAGAGGTTGTAAACACAAGAGATGTACGAGTTCAGGCCCTTCTCGGAGGAAGTAAAAGCCCTACGTCTCGGAGCCCGGAGGCGGTCGAGTGGATTATGTGTATATGGATTACAGGGTGCCGAACCCTTCTGCCTGTGGAGGGGGGTGGCTTATATAGAGTGCGCCAGGACCCCAGCCAACCCGCGTAATGAAGGGTTTAAGGTACATTAAGTCCGGGGCGTTACTGGTAACGCCCCACATAAAGTGTCTTTACTATCATAAAGTCTACTCAATTACAGACCGTTGCAGTGCAGAGTGCCTCTTGACCTTCTGGTGGTCGAGTGAGTCTTCGTGGTCGAGTCCTTCAAGTCAGTCGAGTGAGTCCCTTGTAGGTCGACTGGAAGGTGATCTCTTCTAAGGGTGTCCTTGGGCAGGGTACTTAGATCAGGTCTGTGACCCTACCCTAGGTACATGACTCCATCATTAGCCCCCGAATGGATTGAGGCTTGAGTGATGAAGGAGTTGATGTTGTTTCCGATTAGCCTTCGCATACTGGTCGTGCGTTGTTTTGAACCAAAAAATCTCTTTGTTGATAGTGAGCAACTTTTCTTCAGTCGACTCGATCCATTCTTTTCCTTCGTCGAGTGATCTTTTGGACTTCGCCGATTTCCGAGCGACGGATCGCAGGGAATCCCGCGTCTGGCAAACCGATCTGCCGTTCGCGGATTCTGCGGGATACGAAATTTGGGGAAGCGCGCGAAGCGGGGCGGACCTCGGCGCTCGGATGGGACAGGGCATAGACGCCTCGATCCCCGCGCTGCTTTTTTCGCCACGTTTCACGTCCGCACAACTGTTTCAGGATATGATTAGATCGACCGGGCCCACCTGTCATCCACTCGGAAGGGATCTTATAAACGCGCCCGGTGAGGGTTTTTTGAGCAGTGCCTCAGCATCCTCTCTCTGCTCCCTTCATCTCCGCCCAACGCGCTCGCTCTCGCCTCCGCACAACTTCTCCTCGCGCGTCTCGCCGGCAGCCATGGTCAAGGAGAAGACGGCGGTGTTGGAACGCACGAAGAAGGCGTCGGCGACGGAGAAGGCAAAGGGGAGATCCACCAGTCGCGGCGGGTCTTCGTCTAGATCTCGCCTGCCGAAAGGCTGGGTCCAGGGAGATTGGATCCAATCGACCATCACGGAGACGGATCTCCTCGACATGGCCAACGAGGGCCTGATCCCTCGTGGAGCTGCAAGGCTTCCAGGGAAAGAGTGGCAGCCCCAGCCGGAAGAGGGTGAGTGCGTGCTTCTGGCTACCCATGTCGACCGCGGATTTTCTTTGCCGCCGAGCGTTTTCTTCCGTGGTTTCTTGAACTTCTTTGGAGCGCAACTCCACCACTTCACCCCGAATTCTATCGCCTATCTTGCCGCGTTTGTGTCCATGTGTGAGAGTTTTCTGGGTTGTCGACCGCATTGGGGTTTGTTCAAGCACATATTCACGTGTCACTCTCAGACCGTGAAGAAGGCGAGCCCAGGCGACGAAAAAAACCCAAGTTGTCCAAATGTGTGGGGGTCTGGGGATCCAGGTGAGGAACAAGAGCACCTTCCCAGCCATGACATTTCCCGAGTCAGTCAGAGGCTGGCAGTCGACCTGGTTCTACTGCCAGGATCAGCCGACGCCAGGGCAGTCGAGTGGACTCCCTCAGTTCACCATGGGCCGAGTGAACAAGCCCTCCTCTCTGAAGGTGATTCCGGAGGAGAAAGCTGACGTGAAGATGCTGATGGAGCGTGTAGTTCAGTTGGTTCGGGAGGGAGTGACGGGTATGGATCTCCTGGAGGTTTTTCTTAGGCGTCGTATCCAGCCTCTTCAGTTCCGGAGCCATTGCATGTGGTTGTACCGCGGGACTGAGGATGAGACTCGGGTCAATCCAGAAGCAGTCGACGATGCCACTCTGGAAAGGTGGATGGCCGCTGTTACTGAGAACAAGGATAACCCTCACGGAGCCAGAAGGATTCCTCCACTCGACCACCACAGTGATCCAAACAAGGTATGTCTGCTCCACTTCCCATTGTATTCTTGTCACATTTATTTCTGTTTTCTCTGCCGATCGGTCGACTGATCTTTGTCTTGATGTCTATCAGGTCCTCACTGAGCTGTACTCGATGCCCAATGGAGCACAGGCTCCGACTGAGGAGGGAGAAGCGAGCGGGGGCGAGAGCCAGGAGGAGGAGTGGGACTCGGACGCCGCTGAGGATGATGATGATGATGATGACGATGATGATGATGATGATGATGAGGATGAAGAAGAGGAGGAGGAGGAGGTCGCACCACCGCGCTCGGAAAGGCGGTCGAAGCTTGTCCATGACCCTGCGACTGAACATGGCAAGGGGGTTGCGACTGTTACACAGTCGACCAAGCGCCCTCGGACCACCTCTCCGGCGCCGACTGAAAAGGCGTCGAAGCAGCCCAGGGCGGCCCCGTCAAAGCCGACCAAGCTCCTGCCGAAGATGAAGGTGTCCATCCCCACCATATCAGGGTAATCATGTTGCTTAAGTCTTCTTGTTTTGTGCGAACTTTATCTCTGGTTGGCGCTGGAGTTAGTCGACTGATTCTTTGGAGTTGCAGTGCTGCTACTTCCGAGACCCTAGCCCGGGCTGACAACCATGAGATGGAGGACGCAGCAACCTCGAAACCTGGTACTATACTCTTAACACCATTTCTAGTCGACTGACTCATGATCTCTAATTCTGATCCTTTTCTGTAGCTCCATCCAATGTTGTTATCACTCTCCCTGATGATGATGAAGATGAGGAACCGCTGAAGCACAGAAGGAGTAGGAAAGCGTCTGTCGGCAGGGTGCCCCAGGATGTGACGGTGCCTGAGACTCTGGTCGCGGAGGAGGAGAACACCACTCGACACACTGTGTCCTTCGCAGATCCACTGACGAGTGCTCTGCAGCCCTCCCTCTTCACGACGCACCACGTCCCAAAGGACCAAGCTGGCGCCGCGAAGGAGGCGATACGCCAGGCAGGGATCATGATGGAGCAGTTGAAGACCATCCGGGATGCGAGCCAGGCAGCTTACGACGCCAGTTCCGCCCTTCAAAGCAATGTTCAGGTCAGTCGACCACCGCTTGTTCTGTTAGGATATGCTATCAAAAACTTTTCTTTCCAGAATTTATAGTAATCACCCACTGGGTGTGTCGATTTAAACTCCGTGTTAGCGGGGGCAGCTGAGTGCACCCGCTGGGTGTAGTCTCCAAGGCTAAGGTCGACTGCTGGCAGTCGGCCTTAGGCTTTATAAGTTCAGACTTTCCGTCATTCGACTATGGCGAATGGATTTCGCAAACCGGTGGGGGCATGCTGAGTGCACCCACTGGGTGTAGTCCCCAAGGCTAAGGTCGACTGCTGGCAGTCGGCCTTAGGCTTTATAAGTTCAGTCTTTCCGTCATTCGACTATGGCGACTGGATTTCGCAAACCGGTGGGGGCATGCTGAGTGCACCCACTGGGTGTAGTCCCCGAGACTGTGGTCGACTGCTTGTAGTCGATTACAGTCTTAAATAATACATATTGTTTTTTTTAGGTCGACTGGTCGACTCTGTCTTCAATAGGATTAGTGGGGGCACGCTGAGTGCACCCACTGGGTGTAGTCCCCGAGACTACGGTCGAATGCTTGTATTCGGCTGTAGTCTTAGAAACGCATGATTTTTCCTTTTCCACTCGGAAGTGAATTATCTTTGACACTTAGTCGATTGATTCTTCGCAGAGATCCTGTGACCTTGCGGCTCGCTACACTGAGCTGGAAAACAAGCACATTCAGCTCGAGCTGGATTTGAAGCTGGTTCAGGAGAATCTGACGAAGGCAAAGGAGGAGACCAAAGGTATGTTTGGTGAGACCTCGACGACTGCTTTTTCCCTTTATTTGTTTCAAAATCTGATCTTGCTGTCACTTGCAGGTAAGGTGAAGGAGGCCCAACAGAAAAAAGACCTTGAACTAGCTGAGAAGATCAAGCTTGCTGACGAGAAGTTAGCTTCAGTCACCAAGCTTGAACAAGAAAATACCAATCTGAAAGCTGCTCTTGGGAAGAAAAATGATCTGGAGGCCTTCCTGAGTAGTCTTGCCAAGAAGCTATTCCTTATGCTTGAAGGTAAACCTTTACGCTCAACAATCATTTTCAACTGTGATTTTTCCATTCGACCATTGCCTTGACTCGGTGATCGCCCTTGCAGAATTTTGTCAAGACTTTGAAGAAGAGACTAGCCGGCTGGAACCAAACCTTGACCCCGTCAATTCTCCGGTGAACGACGAAGTTGCCATGAATGTTTTCCGACTGGAGTCCCGTGTTGTAGCTGTCATGGACTATCTTGCAAGGCTGAAGGTCGCCACATCTCGCATCGACTCAACGCTCTGGCCCAGGGAGACACTCCAGAACAACCTCGAGTCGCTGATGGCTCGCTTGAACACGGTCCCTGGTCGAGTGCAGGAGTGGAAAAAGTCCTCGGCTTGGTGCGGTGCAGATGTTGCTCCGTGTCTGGCCCGAGTCCACTGCAAAGATGCGCGAGAAGACAAGCTGGCGGCCCTCCGGGTGGCCAACACCAAGAAACACGACTTCAGGTCCTTTATGGAAACTTTCATTGCTGCTGCCACTCGGATCGCAGATGGAATTGATCTTGATGAGTTTGTTGCACCTTCCAGCCCTCCACAGGAGGGGTAAAAAACTTCTTTTAAGCTCGACGCTTTAAATTTGCCTCGGTATGCCGAGTGGAGTTGTAACCGATAAACCTTAACAGGCTTAGCGCCTGAGCACTTTCGGTTCCTTTAGGTATCATTCCAAACTTGAATTTGATGTTTGAATATGATTGCTTTTGGCTTGAAATGTCTTTTGCAGGTTCAAAGCAAGACGCTCACTGCAGTCGACTTATTCCTTAATCCACTTAGGTGAGCGCTGGGCTGCAGCTAAGCCCCCGAGTGAGGGGTTTGCTCTTCACTCGGTAGGATTTTTATATCTTAGGTGAGCACTGGGCTGTAGCTAAGCCCCCGAGTGAGAGGTTTGCTCTTCACTCGGTAGGATTTTTATATCTTAGGCGAGCACTGGGCTGCAGCTAAGCCTCCGAGTGAGAGGTTTACTCTTCACTCGGTAGGATTTTTATATCTTAGGCGAGCACTGGGCTGCAGCTAAGCCCCCGAGTGAGAGGTTTGCTCTTCACT